>NC_086153.1:233753928-234056958 GCF_035149785.1 Candoia aspera | reverse complement strand
AGTATTGTGGTGAAACTCCCCCCCCCCCCCACCGCCATCGAAACAGAATGCTTCAAGCAATGAAAGAATAAGAGCAAGATGGACATCTCTGAATGATGGCTCTGGAAATCATTAGTATGAATACCCAGAGCAGCAAAAAGAATCTGTCAGTGGCCCCAGAAAAAAGAAAGACTGACTGCTCAGTTAAGGTGATGATCATACTCTGGTTTATCTACTGGTCATAGATTACTGTTCACAAACTCAGAATCAAAAAGAAAAGAGAGAATCTGAAATGACAGCAAGGTGAGTAGTTGGAAAATTAACGTATCACAGCAAGGACTGATCATGACTGTTTTCAGCTTAAGCTACAGTTCCTGGCATTGCCAAAAAGACTGCCAGGCATAGACTTAAATTGTTTAGTATGTGCCAGCTCCTCTAGATGCAGTTTTGCTAACTGCCTAAGAATGTTTCTTTGTTTGTTTGTTTAACCCATTTATATGGGTATGCATCTCCCAAATGTGATTCTGGGTGGTTAATAAAATTTAAAACTGTAGGAACCAAACAATCACCAAAGACAAGGACAAACATATTCTGGCAACAAAGGAAATCAGCAACCAATCCATCTGGGCTCATCTAACCCTCATGACTGGGAAAAGAGCCAGGTCTTACGGGCTTTCAAAAAGGCCAAGAGGGTCAGGGCTAACTTAATGTTGCGTGGTTTGGTGTTCCAGAGGGTAGCTGCTATGATAGGGCCCCACATTTTGCAGAATTTACACTATCTCCTGCATCCTCAGAGGCTGGAATTTCTTAGGATCTGGGGGAGAAGGGCAGGCAGCATCTGGGAGGTCTTCCTGATTAACTCCATTTCCAGGAGGACTGATGGCCCAATCTCAGTTTCATCTGGAGGCCATGCCTTGTCTGGTTGTTCTGGGCCATGCTCCAGCAAAAGCTCTTCCTCCTCATCTATGGATTTACCAGAGGTTCATATGACACATTAGCTAGCTTAGGATGCAAGCTCATGATGGACAAGAAAAAACAACTGTACTTGGCAAAGCTGTGGCAAATAGAAATGGAAGATAATGGATAAGGTGAATGAACAGAATCAAAGAGACTGCCAGAATGTCTTTGGAAGACCTGGGGATTATCGCCAGAGATAGGTTGCTGAGGTCAGGATCAGTGAGTGCATGATAGTACCTAATGAAGTAATTGACATGTAGTATAACAATCCTATTACTACAGGGGAGTTAAAAAGGTAAATATTTATCTTTAAAACTACAAATGAGAGCTTGAAAATATGTTGCCGAGGTTTGATGAGATCTCAGAATTTAGACCTCCCTAATCTCTTATTTTCTAAATATAAATACCTACCTTAGAAGCCCACCTGGTGGAGAATAGGCATAGCATTTTAGAGTTGGGTACTGTGGACGTAGCAGAAAGGACAAAATGGCCGCCGTGCCTGCTCCTAAGGAATGGCCCACTACAATCAGGCCATAATGTTTTGTTCCTCTGCCCTACAAAACAAAAGCCTATTAGATATTTGAAGGAGTAAGGCATTTCCATCTATTTCTGGATTAATCTGCTATTTCTTTTTAAAACTATTTCTCTTAAATCACATTTTAAAATGTATGTTTTAATTTGCAATGAAACATGCATTTTTTTTTCTTAAAATACTATTTAAACATGCCATTCTGTTAGTAATGAACTGCACTGTAACATTCAAAGAAATGCTAATTTTAATTCTAATTCACAGGTGAATCTAAGACAAGGATCAGCAGGGTATATTTTTGTCATTTTTACATTCAGTCTTTTTTATAGCATGCTGAAGATAGCATTCAACATGAAAAAGTGGGGAAGAACAAAGGGAAAAAAGTGGGACTCAGACTGATATTTATGAAATTAAACAGAAAACTAAATAAAACAAATATATTGCTTTCTGTAGTAACCAAACATTCATAAGTAAGGCCTCATAGTTTTAGCAAATATAATAATGTAATTTTCTAATAAATCTGCTACAATTGCCAATAATTTTATCTTTAAAATACATAAATGAATCAATTTCATTTTTTTCTGAACTTCAATTTAATTTAATTTAATTTAAATTGATTGATTAAATTAAATTGATTAAGTAAATTAAAATGTTCCTAACTCTTTTCAATAGCTACCACTCAGCTTTATAGGGGAAAAAACCTGTTTTCAGCTGTTGGTATTGAATTTTAGTAGCAAATGTAAAAGGAATATTCAGGGCTGCACAAAAGCCTGGGAGGCACATGCAGGCCACTGGCCACTTTCTCATATTCTAAACAGGACAGTAACATGAATGAGAAATCACACTGTTTGGGAGATGGACACATGTGAAGGGTTCTTAATTAGTAACAATGTTTTTATAAGTTATCAATACATTTTGCTTTATTTTTAGCAACTTGTAATAAGGTACCTTTTTTATCATCCATTATATTTCCTAGTTTCAATTAATTAATTTGAAAAAGTGTGTTTAATTAATTAATGAAATTACTGGCAGCAATATTTTAAAAATCATTAATGGTTTTTAAATTATTTTTAAAAAATAATTCTTTCAGGAATCGTTTTTCAGAGCAGTGGAAAATCTGCTGGATATTTTTGAATACTAGCAGTACTACAAATAATTTGGACGTAGTATTCAATATATAATAGCAAAACATGGCTGGAGGTATGACTCCACCTTATGAACATATTACAGAAAAACAAAAACTTACTAAATCACGCCCAAAAGCCTGAGACAACACCATCTCCTGCTCCAGTTTCTTTTTTATATACTCAGCAGACAGCACCATCCCCTAAAAAGAAACAACAAAGAAGAAATGTGAGTTTTAGTAAAGCTGAGCTCTGCCCCATTAATTCAAATGACCAAGGCAATGTGACCAGTTCCTTCTTCAGTAAAAACAGGAAGTTCAATCTTAACAAGGGGTCAAAGAGGCATGTCACATTGAGCACCACTTCTAAAGCTTAGTTAGCTCATGCTGGTCAGAGGAAGAAAAATCAGGTTTCTTGGACCTCCCCATAGTTTGAATCAATGGGGAAAGAACCTGGGAGATCTCTAAAGGAAATAGAGAAGCTTTGATGGAATAATTCCAGTACCAACCCAGAGCCCAGCCAGTTCCAATTCTGATACTCAAGGCCACTGTTTTCATGTTTTATACATTTTAATAGACATTATTTTTATATATTCTTTTGACTATATAAAATCTGTTCAATCCTGTACACTGGTGAAGCACATTGTGACAGGCAATATATAAATGTTTTAAATAAATACTGAGTAAAATATCATTGGTAGACCTGTACTTAAAGAGCTTTCTACAGGTGAACAGTAGCAACTTAGAGACAGCCTCCTCTGCCCAGGTGGAGAAGCACTCTGCCTCATCCTAATCCCCTCTGACACCTATCTACAGGGCACAGTGTTGCACTGCAACATTTATTTATTTATTTATTTATTACAGTTTATTACAGTATGCTTGTATGCAACTGAGTCTGTCAGGCACTCCAGGCAGCTTATAACAATCTAGAGTAATTAGAAATCTACAACCATGTATCAACAAAACATTCACAGTAAGAATTCTGATAATTCAACATACTAACAATAATTTTACTGGTAACGGTACAAACTAAATTAAAATATAGCCATTTTCACTAAACCAGCTGAATAATCAGAAAAAAAAAAAGCCTAATCCCAATAACAGTCCTAATTATAACTGATGGTGAACCAATTAACTCCTAAGTTCTCTCTGGAAAAGTTCCACCATTACCTGGGGCCACTTCAACTAATGAGGGGAAGCTGTTCCATAAGTCTGGGGTGGTGGTAGAAAAACACCAACACAAGCATTGGGCTAGGATGGAAGTGAGCCCAGCAAATGCAAATGTAAATGTAGAACTGTGATGGGATCATATGACCTTGTTGTGAGGGTTGTGGGTTATATTTATCTTGTTTTTATGGCATGTTGTTGTAAGCCACCTAGGATAGGCAGCATATAAGTTTGCTAAATAAAAATAACTCCAGGCCTCAGCCTTTTTTACTTCATGGAAGTGGGAGACAACCAATAGATCTCCTGCCATGAATATATTGGTCAAATAGATTCTGGCTGGGAAGGCAGCCCTGGATAAGGTTAAGCCATATAGGGCTTGGTAAGTATAAACCAGCACTTTTAACTGCACCTCAAATCTGTTGACAACTAAAGCAGAGCCCGCAGCACTGGTGCTACGTGCTCCTGGAGACCTACACATGGACCACTGCATTCAGTCCTAATTGCAGTTTCTGAGTGCTAACCAAACTATGCTGAGTCATTTGCTTTCAGTGTAACTTACTAGTAAGAATGGTGTTTAGAACTGGGAAGTTAGATAGTTAACTTGGAAGCTGTGTGCTAATAATGGTAAGAATCAGAAGGAATGGCTATACTCTGAAATATGAGCTGACAGCTGTTACAATTCAGATGATACATGTTATTTTCTGTAAACTGCATATATGAAATAGCAAATTATTTTAAAAAATATAAATCCCTTCTGTATCCTTCAAAAGGGTTTATGTGGTGATAGCAAGGCCTTCCACAGGATAAGGAGAAGGGTTGGAGAAAGCTATATCAGAATACACTTACCAGATGGAATCAATTATCAAGACATAGGAATGCACTGGCTGGCATACGAATGTCAAATTCCAAAGATGGAAAAAGTAATTTAAGATTTGTGTGAGTGCATGCAGCAGTCATCACTTGAAATGGTGGTTTGTAATTGTTTATACATAATCCTTTCAGATTTACTGACTGTGTAGCAGAGGTCAGCAGATTTGCAAAATCTGTATTATTTTTTAAAGAACCTTGTTATAGGTACTGGTATCCTACTAGCATCTGTAGATTCTTAGATTTTTTAAAAAAAAATTGAATGCAGACTTTTGTTAAAATGTAAGAACTTAATGAAACTCAAAGCCCTTCTACACAAAACCCACTTCCGGAATCCCTCCCTTGGCTTTCAGCACTGTTATTCAAGATGGGGAAAAAACTTTATCGGGAGTAAAAAGTTCTTGCTGATCCACCACAAATTATCCAGAGAAAGAAAAGCAGTTCCTGAGCTACTTTTTGCCTGCACTTGTGCCATAATACTGTCAAACATATTATTATTTGTAAACTAGTTGTAGATATGTTTGCTTTTCTTATCTCAGACTTTTAAATTTTTGGCTTAGTTTTTCTTACTCTTTTTCTGTATTCAGCATAATGCTCACTCCAAAAGCAAACAGAGTAATGGGTATGTAGGTGTAATGGGTAAGTATGCATGCTGATGCATCTTCAGAAGATGCACAATGACACATCTGGCACCCTGGTGTCATAAATGTTTTCAGAAATTCTAGATCTGTTCTCACCATATTTGTTAGTACTGTCTATCAAAAATATACAAACTCACTAAGTTGAACTTTTACTACATGTTTTAAAACGTATTTAAACAAAAACAATGAAACATTGCTTGACAATATGTCCTACGTTTTTGTTTTCCATAATCCAAAGCAATACATTTAAAGAAATTTCTAACTATTAGGCATATCAATATATAATAAAATATCCTGCACTCCTTGGAATTTCAAAATCTTTTTCTGTCACAGAACTGCATTTCATACTCCCATCGGTTTTGCGGGGTTATTACCAGGTCCTATTTCTTTAACTGCCAGTTGTTTTTTAGGGGGGTAATAATTTGAATGAAGTCGCTTCAAGAGTTTTTATACCACTGTCAGTGCCAACACACTGCAGTTCATGTTGTGGCTTTCATACAAGAGTTACAAATAATTTTAAATTATATGCTTTCAAGAGAAATTTTGAAAGAATGATTTGAAATTATATATTATATATTAACTAACTATAATAAAAAACATTCTATAAATACCTTGTGTCCGAGCCATGTTCCGTGGTGACCTTCCACAGGGAGGCGCTCAGCATCTCCAGTCAAATCAGTCAAAGCATCCTTTGGGGGAGAAAAACACTCTATGAAATAGGAAGCTGAGTCACTGTTATAAATCTTATTAATTCACTTGCATATTGGCAGATTCCTAGGATCAGAGCATGAAACAGCACACAGTGACTGAAGTAAACAGGAAAAAATATTACCTTTGGAGATAAAGTTCCTCGAATGCTGATGACTACTTTCTTCTTTTCATGATCTACAGCCACATAGAAGGGGGTTTCATAAACCTAAAAGTAATAAAGTATGTTACAATATTTCATTTTTTTTAAAGAGCCTTTAAGTCAGTGTTGACTCCTGGTGACTGCTTGGACAACTCCCTGTAGCTTTCTTGGAAAGATTTTGGAAGTGGTTTGCCATTGCCTTCTTCCTAGGGCTGAGAAAGAGAGACTGGCTCAAGGTCACCCAGCTGGCTCTGTGCCTAAGGCAGGACTAGAACTCACAGTCTCCCAGTTTCTAGCCTGGTGCTTTAACCAATACACCAAACTGGCTCTTTCTATTTAGTCTTATGTAAATGCTGTTCATTTTTTTTTCCTAATCAACAGTTAAGTCCTGATAGAGGAGCAACATTTTTGAGCTAATTCCACTCTGGAATTTATAACTTCACATCTGATAGAGAGTCAAGATGTTACCAGATCCATTATCTTACAACATGGGTAGGAGTCTCTTTATTGTCAAAGGCATATTCTCACGATGATAATATCTGTTGGGGATGGCCTGGGGCAGAGGGGAGGGAATACAGGGCTGAAGCAAGCAATGGTAGGGCCAGACCCAAAAGCAGTGGGAATACTTAGGTTGTTTGACATCCCCTTTTTTCAATTTCTGGCACCTTATTTCTTCTCTTCAAGACAGTAAACACAGAAAAGCAATCAAAAGCCCTTATCAGATGTCTGAAATAAATTCTTACATAAGGGGGTTAGAAGTTGCTTTCCTATTCCTGCCTTAGTACATTTCTCTGAAGCACTTTAGCAGGATTCTCCAACACAAGTTATTTCTCATACAGCCCTTACCGCATCATGACATGAAGTGTATACAATGTCCACAGAAGTCATGTTTTCATCAAGGAAATGGCGCCGAATGGCAATAGCGTTGCAGCCACAGCAATTATCTTCCTCAATGGTGACACCAGGTGCATAACGGGGCCGAGTAGCGCAGAGGCAGCAGCAACTTTAAAAACAAAGCATAAATCACTATAAATTGGTAAGCAAAAAGGAAAAAAAAGTTACGCTACCTATTCTTTACATGTTAGCTCCACTCCAGTGTTTCATAAGCAAGCTCTAAAACTATTAGACTGCAACTGTCCAAAATTCTCATCCTTTGCTCATTGTCCTGGAAGATACTTTTAGTGGCAACTTCTTCCGCTGACCACTTCTAGCGTTACCACATGAATAAAAGAATGAAATATGCCCATCTCAGCTATTAGCATGTTAAAAGTCAAGATTCCTCAGGTATGTATAAAAAAGAAAAGGAACAATGAGACCATGGAATCCTAACTGCAGATAGCAAAACAAAACTTTAAGCTAATATTTTGCACTGCTCTTTTGGGAATTTTATATAGTCTGTATTATGATATGGATATTTATTTATTTGTTTGTTTGATATATATCCTTCCTTTCTGTTCAGATAAGTACTTAAGATCCCTAGTAAAATTAGTAAGATTAAAAATGAAATACAGCTGATACTAAAATCTAAACAATAATTGCCAGTGGTTAATACATTATTATATTATATTATATTATATTATATTATATTATATTATATTATATTATATTATATTATATTATATTATATTATATTATATTATATTAATACATATATACATGGTAGATCCAAGAAACACAAAAAAGAGTCAGTAAAGGAAGAATGCATGAGGAGAGAGGGGAAGAAAAAAATAAATGATGGGACAATAAAGGAAAAGACATTAAAAACAGTCTGGATCAATACTTACGAGCAGGATCTGGCCAAGCGACAGAGTCCACAGGTAGGCTTCCTCATCAGGTACATGGGCCAGCCATAAGCAGCCAAAGCAAAGAGCATGTAATAGCACACCTCTTTATATCGCATCATCTCTTGCTGAAGGGAACAAAGAAATGTAACGGCATGATGGCATAATTAGAAGTGTCTTCTTCTCACTTAGTTATCAAGAAATGGTAATTTCTAATTAGGTCTTCACAGCCTGTTTGACCTTTCAATTAAGCCGCAAATAGCCACCTCCAGACACAGCACAATTCTACTGTTTGATGGTACAAGCCTGAGATTAGCACCCTTCTCTGGGATAGCTGCTGAGAGGATGAGAAATTCTGACTTCCATTTTTAAACCTGCTGGAGATCCTTGTTACTGTATACCTGAACTAAGAAAACTGATTTGTAACCTGTGGTCTACTAACAAGCCAAGATCCTAATACCTAATTTGATTCTGGCTTGTTTGAACAACTAAACAAAGTTCTTGCATTTTGACAAAATGAAGCTCTCTCATCAATTAAAAGTGGAAATAAAACCTAAACAGGAATAGCAGACAAAGTGGAGAGAAGTCAAAACTAGACTGGGCAAAGATCCTTCCCCTACTGCTAAAACATTATTAAACAAATTCATGCATAATTCCAAATGTACAACATATTTAGAGACAAAGAGAATTTGTAAATCAAGAGTTGGAATACCCTGTTTTAACAAATGAATGGTTAAATGTCTTAAAGAATATTAAGATCTCATGATCTTAAGACGAGACTAATTCAATGATTTTTTCCCCTATATTTATTGGATACCTCATACACTTTTTAAAAAGAGTTGCCTGCCAACGTCATTATGCTGGAAGTGTAAAACAATGGAAGGGAGACTTATGTAGATGACATGTACTCATGCCACATTTGTCCCCTTTGGGTTTGTTTGCTGATATGGTTTTGAGAAGAGTGCTATATAGTTTACATATGCAAAAGTGATTTGGAATTACATACCAAAATTTTTAAATTTATCAGCATATGAAGAATTACTGATTTATTAAGTGTAGAGTGTACCAAAACAGTGTTCTTTTATGATAAAACACAGCACTATACAGATTTACAATCCTGGATTGATGATGTTTTTTTGCTTGCTGCTCATAAACTAGCTCAGTATTAATATAATGGAAAGAGGCACATTATTTTGATTGGTAAAGTTTAATAAATGTTTATAAACTGAGCAGTTTTTTAAATACGTATTCTGTCTCTCTTTTATTCATTTTCTTCATTTTGGTAACTTTTCTTTCTGTACTAAAGCAATAAAAATGTCTACATTTGAGGTTTACAACTTTAATTCCGAAGTACTATTTACTTAACAGTACAAGACTTACAAAAGCCCCAGAAAATCTCAGAAGGTTTTATTACTGAGGTATAAACACAAATAGAGTCAGTGCTACAGAGAACTGATTTCAGTGATTGATCAGCTACTCATTTGTACAGATAACTGCTAACAGAAATGGTTTATCTACACCAGTGGTTCTCAGAGTGGTTCCCCTTCAGGTGGTCTGCAAAATCAAATCAATAAATATTTTAAAATGTCTCAGTTTTAATTTCTAATACAAAAAATATCTATAAATATATCCCACCTAGACTAAAGCTCTTTGGGGCCCTCCATCATTTTTAAGAACATAAAGGGGTCCTGAGACCACAATGTTTGAGAACAGTTGTCCTACACCAATCATAGGAACCATATCAGAGACCTGAAGGAAATAGGAAAGCAGTGTTTACTCCAGGTTAGAAGATTCCAATGTTTCAAGAGCTACAGTCTTGAAAGTCATATTATTATGAGGGAAATTTAAATACCAGGCAATTTATGCTGCCAGTTCCTCTTTTAAAGAGCTGGCCAACACTTGAAGGAATTTTCAAGACACGATTAAAGTACAGCAATAACTCATTGATACATAAAAGAAATTTGATATAGCTGCACTTTGATAGTAATTTACTAGTCAAAAAGCATCTGCTGTTTGCCTTGGCAAGTTGACTGCATGGGTGTTGTTATGATCTAATAGATCTCTGACTTCTAAGATCAGCCCAAGAGTTTATCAAGGGAAAGACAGAACAACTGATTCCTTTGATCCATTGAGTTTGCATATTTTCTGCAATAAATGGTCTGATAACTTACTGAGTTTTTCAGGTCCAAATATTTTGTGTTCCTGGTAACTGGCATTCCCGACAAGAAAGCCAGAATATCATTGTTTGCCTATAAGTAATATAGATTAGAAAAAACTGTCATTAAAACATTCAACTTGTACTCAAGGAAAGTAAACACCTCTTTGTTTGAATTAATACAGTTGGGAACTACATTATTTTCAGTATATGCTTCAGTTTCATTTTCTTTATTTTTCTGTCTTCTCTGAATGTTGGAGGTTTTTACTCTTTTTACTCAAGCTGAAGCCTAGAAATTTGTAAAACTGTCAGTTTTGTAATATCTTATAGACAATACATTTATGGCTTGATTTTTATGCACTAGAATACACATGAGATAATCTGATAAAGTAGACTCAAATCCACAAAAGTTTAGGCTTAATTAAAATAATTATCAGTCTTGAAATTTTTAAAAGATTCTTTCATTTTACTGAAACTAACATAATATTGTTATGTAACTCATGACCACTAATTGTCATTGAACTTCCCTATGACAACTGCTATTTTGCCTCTCTTGTCATAGTCACACTATTTTTACACAGCTTTAGTCGTGACCTATATTGCAGAGTTGAGACGCTTGGCCAACATTAAGCTATGTTCAGTCTTGTGGATGGCCAGACACAGAAAGAGGAAAAGAATACTTAATACCATATTTGCAGCAATATCTTATAACAATCACAATCTTTTCATTATCCAGACTACAGTATTTGCCACAGCTCAGTTGGTCCTAGAAATTCACTCAATGAATCTCCTAGAATTAGTACTCAGAACAAATTAAACTATCAAGTGGCTAATTAAAAAAAAAGATGAGAATTGATGCTTTATGGTGTATTATCTCTCAAACTAAAATATGACATTTTCTATCCCACCTTTATTATTTTTATAAATAACTCAAGGTGGTGAACACACCTAATACTCCTTCTTCCTCCTCTTTTCCCCACAACAACAACGCTGTGAGGTGAGTTGGGCTGAGAGGGAGTGATTGGCCCAAGGGGACCCAGCCGGCTTTCAGGTCTAAGGCAGGACTAGAGCTCTCGGTCTCCTGGTTTCTAGCCCGTTGCCTTAACCCCTAGACCAAACTTGTGTATGCTTTTCCAAAAATTATGATTTTCCCCATTTCAGAAGCCAAATATTTATGAATTCAGTCTTGTCAATAAAAATCAGTGAAATTGTAAGTAGCTGGGAAGTGAATTTGGATGAAGGATTAGGTAGTTTTCAAAACTGAAACGTATCACAGTAGGTGACTTTAAGTAATGTTTATATACTTTGTGCACTTTTTACTGTTAAAATGCACTAAGAGAATTCCTCATACTCACTTCATCCAATACTGCATTGCGTTTTGCCCTCTGTCGTTGACGTAGTAGAACGAGGCCTGCTATGATATCAGATGGGACTATGTCAAGATCTCGGAAAAATTCAGCAAAGAGATATGCAATTTCAGAGTAAGCATCCTGAAAAATCCAAAGAGGAAAAGGTGAAAAATTAATCTGCAACAAGCAAGAGAGAAGAGCTAGAAATAGTCTTTAGCTTGTTGGATTGCTTAAGGCATCATACTAAAGCACGATGCAGTTTGCTTGTTTTTTATTTAATACGGTATGTAAATCAATCCTTTATAACTTAGTTTATATGTGAATCAGGCCACTAGGCTTACTGAAGAAACAGTAATCCTGCCTTGGTAATATGTATAAATACAGCCACTTTTGGATTCTGATTCTATCCGGAAACAGCACTTTGCTGAAAGTATGTCAGCAAATCAGGCCAAGAACCACACTGAGCCGTTACTTCAACTCTAGCTTTTTTTTATTGTTCTCACCCTATAGACAGAATCTTGCTGGACTAAAGGTTACTCAACCAACCTGAGAAAATACCCCAGAAGGGCTCTAGGGCGGAGCTACCTTGAACCTCTTAACCTTCCCAGCAGCAGAGTCTGGGCTTTGAAGCTGCTTATCAGTCTGCAATGGGTCCCCGCCCCCCCCCGCCCTGGGAACCAGCAGCTGTGCCAGAATCCACCACAAAGTACTGATTCTTATTTGTATTAAACTTTTCCTCTAAGAAGTTCAGAATAATATACATAAGGGTATTTCAATTTTTCCTCACACCGTGTGGCAAGGAAGTCAGAGAAACAGTGGCTGAATCCATATAATGTGGCAGACAAGCCAATAAGGTGAACTAATATGAAATACTATGGCCAGATAGATAAAACGTATAACGTGGTTTGCTTGGTTTTGGCTTAGCATGATGTTACAACCCTCTCATTATGAAAACATTGTGTGAATCGTGCCACTGTGGCTTGTTCAATAAACCACTTAGACTTCTGTCCTAATGTTATGTACATGAATCTGTCCTAACAGCCAGGAAACACACTGAGACAAGGAACTGGTCTCTAATATTTATTGCTAGTATTTAACAGGAATCCTAACAAACTGAAGAAGCGTGGGAAAACCCAGACATATAAACCCCAAGGTTAAGGCGGGCCCAATCTGTGTCTCTTTGAATGGCCGCCTAATTCCTCAGTGCTATGCATGCGCTTGACAGTCTGGATGGGAGCCCCCTGCTCGCCATCCTGACTCATGACAGAATCAGGCCAGTGACATGACTTGTTGAAGGGCAGTCATTAAGCAAAATAGCAGAGCAGGTATTTGAATTAGGCCTCTCATTTCCTATCCAACACATTATCTACTATATCACACTTGCAGAAAAAAAAATCTAGGCTAGGATTCTCCCTCCAGCAACAACCAACCTAATGACCCTAACCCTCGCCCTAACCCTTGGAAAGCTTACAGGCAAGGTTTAATAGAAACAGACATCTCTCTTGTCTCTCGCCTCTGGAATTCAGACAGAAAAGATTTCTGTGGTAGATCAGGTAGCTTCACATTTACAAAGCAGTATCTTCTTCAGCAAACACATTATGGGTGAACAAATCTGCACAATTCAGTATTATGTATCAAATACTACATATTAAATATGATGCCTGACAGCCCTGAATAGGCTAAGATTAGATGGTTCTGAGAAATGTTGTTAATACTTTTACTTTTGCCTAACATTGTGAAATGTGGAAATCCTTTCAAAACTTTCATGACTGAAAATAATCTAAGAAGTTGGTTACTCCATTTTAATCACATTGTCTGGTAATAAAAGATAATGAAATGTTACTATACATTTTAAAATTAGTCAACTCAATAGATTTAGGCCCTGTTGCAAGCTTTAGTAATTTTCTTACATTAAAAATGACTTCCTTTTTTGCAACTAAGCAAGCACGAACAGCTTAGCTGTAAGTTTAATTTGCACCAACTACAATATGAAACGCTTTCCTTTCCTTATAACAGAGCACACCTGGGTCAGCATGCATATCCCAACAGGATACTTGTACCATATTTCCTCTCATTAGCCACATGAACTTGTTGAAGGGGTAAATTGACTGGATACCAGGGACTGCTCCCAATCTGCTAAGCATGAAATTAGAAAATTTATGACTTTACCATCTCCAGAAGAACTGGCCGAACATATTGTATATAAGAATTTCAGATTTGCTATTGATCTTGATAGTTCTCATATTATAATACTATCGGAGTCCTGAATTATATTTGCTGTTTTATGAAAAGATAGTTGCTGCTTACTGATTGTGAATCTTTTGTTCGTGTGCAGCAGAGGAAAACTTTGAGACGGCGAGTCCAGCTGCTAGCCTGCCCTTCTTCCAAGCGATGCCTTAAGGGAAAAAAAAATTACAAATAGTCAAATGCACATCATCTGATCAAAATGACAGTAGAAACCAGCAAAAACCTAGAAGCCACATTAACGTCAGGAATACATGGAAACTGAAATAATATGAAATGAAATTGTGAAGAGTTTCTGAAACTCATATGTCTTAATGTTTCCACACAATTTTCTGAACAGTGGCAGATTCAGAACTCTTCATTACAATCTACAGTGACTTTAGAAGGTAAAGTCTCCTTCAAGTACAGTTCAGCTCCAGGCAATGAACATGATGCTCTTTTTGCAACAAAACAGAAGTAGTTTCCCATTGTCTTCTTCCAAGGATTTTTTTGTTTGACTTCCCAGTCTAGTTTACAGCCCTGGGATTTCCCAGTGGTCTCCCATCCATATAGTAGATGAGCCAACTCTGCTTAGCTTTTTCAAGTTCAGCCAAGATAGGTTAGGTGCTGCCACCTGCTGGAATACAGTCATGTTACAGAGATACCTAAGTAGCTCTAGAAAGATGATGTTAGGCATTATCCAGATGAGAGGAGGGTCTTCATATGCTGTCTTCATGTTTCTCACCCAGCTCATCGTTGGTTAAATGAGTCTCTATGTTTAAGAGATAAAGGAAACCTCTTCTCTTTTGTATGTTCCTCTCTTCAAGTTGTAGTTTAGATAGAAGTGAGGCTTTTCTGTCTTCATGGATTTCTCAAAACATCTAGTTCTTACTTGAAATACGATCAGTGTCTATTAGCATTTACTAACAGATGGACTAAGCCCTTACTCTGCATCCAAGGCTACTACATTATGAATATTTTTCAAATGGGAGGTTCTGCCACTTAATTACTCAGTATTTTTCGGCACTCTTCTTAGGTTCGGAACCATATGACTGTATAAAATAAAAGCTTAGCATATCTATTTTTAATTAAAAAAAAAAAGAAAATTGCACAGCTGAAAATACCATTTTGCTGTCAAATACTCATGGCTCATTCAGTTATTACAAACCAAATACACATTTTTTTTTTGTGGCCTGAGGTGATCATCCATTTATATTTGGATGATCTTGGCTAAATCAGTACCTTTTAGTCTAACGTACATGACAGTATTATTGTGAGAAGGAAAATCAATATGACCTTCAGCTGTAGAGGAAAGCAGAATATAAATGTTGTAAAATATTTTTTTAAAAAAAAATATATATACACCTGGAAATTACAAGGCCTGTATTATTCACAATTCAAAAAAAAGCTTCCTCAACATGTAAACTGTGCATTATTTGCTGCCATATTATATACATTCATTTGTGCTCATCTACACTGAAAACCTTCAGCAAAGGATTGTTACCTTGTTGCGGTGCTGGAGCACCTCAATGATGCCATGAGCTAAACCGTGAAGGGCCACCCAAGACGGGAAGGTCATGACAGAGAGGTCAGACTAAATGCGATCCCTGGGGAAGGTAATGGCAACCCACCCCAGTATTCTTGCCGTGAAAACTCAATGGATCAGTACAACCAGAGATATGTCGGTATACCATCGGAAGATGAGACCCCCAGGTCGGAAGATGGTCAAAATGCTACTGGGGAGGAACAGAGGATGAGTTCAACTAGCCCCAGACGTGATGACGCAGCTAGCTCAAAGCCGAAAGGACAGCTAGAGGCCGACGGTGCTGGTGGTGAACGGCGAATCCAATGTTCTAAGGATCAACACACCACTGGAACCTGGAATGTAAGACCTATGAGCCAGGGCAAATTGGATGTGGTTATTGGTGAGATGTCAAGATTAAAGATAGACATTTTGGGCGTCAGTGAACTGAAATGGACCGGAATGGGCCACTTCACATCAAATGACCACCAGATCTACTACTGTGGACAAGAGGACCACAGAAGAAATGGAGTAGCCTTCATAATTAATAGTAAAGTGGCGAAAGCAGTGCTTGGATACAATCCAAAAAACGACAGAATGATCTCAATTTGAATTCAGGGCAAGCCATCTAGCATCACAGTGATCCAAATATACGCCCCAACCACAGATGCTGAAGAAGCTGAAGTAGAGCAGTTCTATGAGGATCTGCAGCACCTACTGGACAACATGCCTAAAAGAGATGTTATTTTCATCACAGGAGACTGGAATGCTAAGGTGGGCAGTCAAATGACACCTGGAATTACAGGTAAGCATGGCCTGGGAGAACAAAACGAAGCAGGACATAGGCTGATAGAATTTTGCCAAGACAACGCACTCTGCATAACAAACACTCTCTTCCAACAACCTAAGAGACGGCTTTATACGTGGACTTCACCAGATGGACAACACCGAAATCAGATTGACTACAACCTTTGCAGCCAAAGGTGGAGGACATCTATACAGTTGTTAAAAACAAGACCTGGAGCTGACTGTAGTTCAGATCACGAACTTCTTCTTGAACAATTTAGGATCAGACTAAAAAGATTAGGGAAGACCCACAGGTCAGCTAGATATGAGCTCACTAATATTCCTAAGGAATATGCAGTGGAGGTGAAGAATCGATTTAAGGGACTGGACTTAGTAGATAGGGTCCCGGAAGAACTATGGACAGAAGTTCGCAACATTGTTCAGGAGGCGACAACAAAATACATCCCAAAGAAAGAGAAAACCAAGAAGGCAAAATGGCTGTCTGCTGAGACACTAGAAGTAGCCCAAGAAAGAAGGAAAGCAAAAGGCAACAGTGATAGGGGGAGATATACCCAATTAAATGCAAAATTCCAGAGGTTAGCCAGAAGAGATAAGGAATTATTTTTAAACAAGCAATGCGCGGAAGTGGAAGAAGACAATAGAATAGGAAGGACTAGAGACCTCTTCCAGAAAATTAGAAACATTGGAGGCAAATTCCAGGCCAAAATGGGTATGATCAAAAACAAAGATGGCAAGGACCTAACAGAAGAAGAAGAGATCAAGAAAAGGTGGCAAGAATATACAGAAGACCTGTATAGGAAGGATAACAATATCGGGGATAGCTTTGATGGTGTGGTCAGTGAGCTAGAGCCAGACATCCTGAAGAGTGAGGTTGAATGGGCCTTAAGAAGCATTGCTAATAACAAGGCAGCAGGAGACGAAGGCATTCCAGCTGAACTGTCCAAAATCTTGCAAGATGATGCTGTCAAGGTAATGCATGCTATATGCCAACAAATTTGGAAAACACAAGAATGGCCATCAGATTGGAAAAAATCAACTTATATCCCCATGCCAAAAAAGGGAAACACTAAAGGATGTTCAAACTATCGAACAGTGGCACTCATTTCACATGCCAGTAAGGTAATGCTCAAGATCCTGCAAGGTAGACTTCAGCAATTCATGGAGCGAGAATTGCCAGATGTACAAGCTGGGTTTAGAAAAGGCAGAGGAACTAGGGACCAAATTGCCAATATCCGATGGATAATGGAAAAAGCCAGGGAGTTTCAGAAAAACATCTATTTCTGTTTTATTGACTATTCTTTGACTGTGTGGACCATAACAAATTGTGGCAAGTTCTTAGCAGTATGGGGATACCGAGTCATCTTGTATGCCTCCTGAAGAATCTGTATAACAACCAAGTAGCAACAGTAAGAACAGACCACGGAACAACGGACTGGTTTAAGATTGGGAAAGGAGTACGGCAGGGCTGTATACTCTCACCCTACCTATTCAACTTGTACGCAGAACACATCATGCGACATTCTGGGCTTGAGGAATCCAAGGCTGGAGTTAAAATCGCTGGAAGAAACATTAACAATCTCAGATATGCAGATGATACCACTTTGACGGCTGAAAGCGAAGAGGAACTGAGGAGCCTTATGATGAAGGTGAAAGAAGAAAGTGCAAAAGCTGGCTTGCACCTAAACCTCAAAAAAAAACAAGATTATGGCAACCAGCTTGATTGATAACTGGCAAATAGAGGGAGAAAACGTAGAAGCAGTGAAAGACTTTGTATTTCTAGGTGCGAAGATTACTGCAGGTGCTGACTGCAGTCAGGAAATCAGAAGACGCTTAATTCTTGGGAGAAGAGCAATGATAAATCTCGATAAAATAGTTAAGAGCAGAGACATCACACTGACAACAAAGGTCCACATAGTTAAAGCGATGGTGTTCCCCGTAGTAACATATGGCTGCAAGAGCTGGACCATAAGGAAGGCTGAGAGAAGGAAGATAGATGCTTTGGAACTGTGGTGTTGGAGGAAAATTCTGAGAGTGCCTTGGACCGCAAGAAGATCAAACCAGTCCATACTCCAGGAAATAAAGCTGGACTGCTCACTTGGGGGAATGATATTAAAGGCAAAACTGAAATACTTTGGCCACATAATGAGAAGACAGGACAGCCTGGAGAAGATCCTGATGCTAGGGAGAGTGGAAGGCAAAAGGAAGAGGGGCTGACCAAGGGCAAGATGGATAGATGATATTCTAGAGGTGACGGACTCGTCCCTGGGGGACCTGGGGGTGTTGACGACCGACAGGAAGCTCTGGCGTGGGCTGGTCCATGAAGTCACGAAGAGTCGGAAGCAACTGAACGAATAAACAACAACACACTGAAAACAAGACGTTGCCTTTATCTAAATTGGAAATCTATTTTATAAAGACCCTGGACCAACCTCTACATACAGGCTGACCAGATTACAACCCAGTAATTAAAGTGAGTTAGAAACAAATGCATGATACACAATGAATACAAAAATCTATTTTACAATTTTCTTACCTCAGGTTATATGTCCTCAGATTACGCTGTCTCCTCTTTGTGGCTCGCAATTTAACAAAGGTCCGTCCTGTTGGGTCAAAGACGCATAGGACAGTGATGCAGACGCTCAAAATGACTACCCAGTTGCAGACGACCATTCCTAGTGACACAGAATGGAAAGATGCAAAGGCCCAGGCTGTAAACGGCACATACAAAAGTTGCACTCTTTGCTTAGTGTTTATGTCTTCTTTTTTCAATTGAGTAACACCCTCTGTTTGACCTTCTTTGACAAAGTGAAGACAGTTTTTGTGTACCACCTCTGACCTTCTTAGAGATTTTGTTGCACCATAAAATGTATTTAATGAGGGATATCAAGCAAGCATTAATGAGCAAAAATACTATGGATAATAACAGTGACTCGAAATAGTTACATATGCATTACCACTTTGTTCAGTCTACATCTCTGCTCGTACCCAGGATCGTGACATAAATGTATATAGAGCAGATTTTAGCACAACCCAGCTAGGCATCAAGAATGATTTCCTTTCTAGTCATCATATTATTATTGTTTATGCCTATGAATAAATGTATATGAAAGTTTTTAGCAAACTTAAAACTAAATTTCAACAGTGAAACAGCATGACCTCAAAAACTGTGTTTGTTCATGCCTGTGAACAGGTTAAATCTCAAAGCACTATAGTGGGAATAAGTGATTTCAGGCTGAAACGTTTAAATACATACCCAAAGTGACACTCTTGGCAGTAACATCATTGCAGGAACTGTAGTACTGGGTTAACCAAACAATGCCCACAATAGCATAGACAAATTCAATCACCAAAATTGCTGCAACAGTAAGAACAGAGTATTCAACATTATAATTATAATAACAGCAACTGATTTCACCATATTTCTTAGCAGCAGTTCTCAGGCAATGAGAAAAATATCCATTCTAATGTGTCACTCTAAAACATTTCTCGCCCAGTTGCACATGCAACATACTTCTCTAGGATAAAAATATTAAAGAATGATATTGAGGAACCTTAGCTATAAAAATGAATAAGGAAAGCATCTAAAAATCTCTTATCTCCTATCCCTATATAGTACACATATATCTACATATATCTACATGCGCACACACATACAAACACACACACACACACTCCCGTATTCTTTCAGGAAGGTGGAAAACGAGACTCTATGCGCATTCACCTCTCAGTAATACCCTGCTATCAACATTTTGTTTTGTTGAGGGATGGCAGAGTTTCCTCTAGCAATGACATAATCTAACACAGAAGCTGTATCTTCCACAAAGGAGTTCTCATTTCCAGATCTCCTGCCATATTTCTATTTTTGTATAGTTATGAAGCTACAGTTGCTAGATCAGGCCATATAACATAAGAGTGGAAAGTCGCAGAAATAACGTTCTGCAGAAATAATTCATGCCCAGCCAGTTCAAAAAGGCTTTTTTCCCCATTGTAATAAAAGTGCTGCTAGTGATTTCTTGAGAGAATACTGTCTTTCCCCCAAATTATGTATCTATCTTAAAGCGCGTAACTATCAACAAGGTGTCCATCCTGTGCCATTTTGATAAATCTGCTTGGACTTTTTTTGAGGCATTCATTTGGGAATGCTAGCGTAATGTAAGATTATGTAGTGATTAAGGTGTCGGTCTTGTACACGGGAGACACAGATTTGAGCTCCCACTCACTGGTGACTGAGTCATCCAGTTGTAATCTAGTACATCTCATGAGAGTGTTGATGAGGGGAAAAAATGAGAGGAAACTTCATCTTGACTTTTCAGAGAAAGGGCAGGATATAAATGCAATAAATAATTTAAAAACGCATTTTAGAACGGTAATGGAAACAAATGCCCCATACATAAGCATATAAAATATAGTTCAGTACTTGAAATAGTAAGATGGATGGATACTTTACATTTAAGGCATTAACTGAATGATCAGTTAAAGGATAATCCAAAATCTTATTTCAGTATTTCAGATTTTCCTCTCATTCTTGTTTACTGGCCACTGATTTTAAAGGGTTAAAATTTTGTTTCTGTTTCCCTCATCTGCTCAGTTCTCAGACTTCTTTAGGGAGATTCATGTATATCAAAGCAGAAAAAAGGGCAGACTTTTTTCTCAATAACATCCTGTATTTAATGTTCAGAAAAGGAATAATCATCTCTTTCTGATGAAAAATACACATGAAAGAAGTCATTCACTGAATAGCAATAAGTAGCAATATTTTGACTTGTCATCCCCTTCCTTTATAAACTGCTTTTCCCACCAAATTCTTTGGTAGCATTTGCTTTAAGAAAAATCAGTCTCGTATGCATCTAATCAGAGTACAGGAGAGCTTAATATATTTCTGTGCTATACGTGGAAAACCAGTACAAAAAGTACTGAGGAAGAGAAAATGCAGATTTCATGGGGAGGGAGGAGTAAGAAATGGATATTGTATGATGTTTGTGCCCTCTGCAAACCAGATCCTTTCAAATATGAATGGAAATGAGGCCTTTAAGTATCTCTACAGCATATTTTCCCATGGAGAGAGGATGGATGGATGGCTCAATCAATCAATCCACGATCAGCCATAATTGTTAGGAACACATGGGGTGTGAGGAGAGGAATACAGAAACTTTTGGGTGGGCTAAGTGGGCATCAGATTTTTTAAACATGAAAGATCATGGCAAGTGAACAAAGGAAATAATGGTAAGCCTGAGAAAGATAATTATGGTATGTGTTTATCTTCACAGAATGGTAAACTATATTTACTAAACTATATTTACTTATTTACGTGTCATACTAACATCTGTACCTTTTCTGAATATAAGAAACAAAATACATGCACTGCTGTCCAGGCATTAAACAAAGTATATGTATTTTATTAATGAAGCTGAGAACATGGCACAGATTTAAAAAAATTAACAGTAAAAAAATCACAAATGGTCATTCACACAAGAAAAATTGATGCAGATTTTATAGAGGCATTTGGGAAAATAAGAGTTTCTTTTCCCACATCTGCAAAAGTAGTAAAACAGTGACTACACTTGCAAATTATATTTAACCACTACTGAAAATGTCCTTGGATAGGTCTGTGTTTGTTAATGTGATGAATGGAGAGTCTTCTGAGAGCATGACAGACAGCTGCATCAAGATCAAGCATTAATAAAATCCCTTGGCCACTGCCTCTTACCCAGTCTGACGTACAGCACGTATTGCATGGAATCCCGGGGTTCTGTGTACAAGATGCTGCCACGCATGCTGAGCCAGATGATTGCAACCTCGGCGATCATGCAGCTGAGCAAAATGCCCAGGTAGCCTCTGCCATGGTCCACCAGATTGAGAGAGCAAGTCTCATTGGGATTGTAGGCCAGTCCGAAGAGCACCACAGAAAGGATGATGAACCTGCCGTACATAAGCCACATTCTCTTCACAAACCTTGAGACAGTATATACATGGCTAAGTACTTTCAGCCGTATAAGGAACCAGAAGCCTAATGTTTATTAGTTTTTTTAAATTGTTATGGTTTGTTTTGTTTTTACGTAGGCTGAGAAAAGAAGTACCTCTTTTTTAATTTCTGGAAATAGTACTATATAAATAATCAAAACTGCTTGCAGCTTTATGAAATTAACTGCTGACAATAAAAGCTTATCCCATAACAAACTTACTATCTCTAAGATATTGCAGCATGTGTAATATTTTATTCACAGAGAAGTTATTTTGATATGACTCATGCAGTAAGTATGACAAGGTTTCCTGGGTTAGCCCTGAATGGAATATCACAGTGATTTTATGTACAGGTGGATGTGGGGTTCTCAGATAACAGAAAATATCAGTTGAGTTAACAGCAAAGCTGTGTTTCATTAATATCATTTGTTTATGGATGCTATACATTTCTGGTACTGCTCTAATAGTAAAATGCTGGTGGTTAGCTAATGAAGTTGTTTTCCGCCCACATGCTGATTTCTGGATGGGGTCCCAGAACACACTCTGTGTTCTTCTGCAATACAGAGGGGAAAAAAAGGAAGGCTGCTTCAATCCCCTTGACAGATCTATCTGCTTCAACATTATGTCAGGAGGTCTGGAAATGGGAACAGTAAAAACCTGCACATACTTCAGTAGTCAGCAGAGGGCAGGAGAAAATGTATCAGGCACACAGTTTTTGAATCCCACATGCAAATTATAATGTTTCTATCCTAGCATGGTATTTACCATGCTTGCCAACATAACATATATACAAAATACAAGAGCATGCCTATGCAATAAAAGCCAATGCATCTTAAATATCATAGCCTCCCAAATTTCATAAATTTGTTTGCTCATGAGGAACATGAATATTACTGCCCATCTCTCCTTTTGGGAGAGATGGGCAGTAATAGAAATTTGAAAAATAACCGAACAAACAAACAAACAAACATGCCCAACAATATGAAGATGACACACAAATACAATCACCAGCAACAATGAATGAATGAATTATCCATGAACAGCAGAGTTGGGGGAACAGACATTGGCCTAGCAAGTACTAATTTGTACTAGAGCTTTGAAATCTAACAACAGGAAACTCAGTATCACAGCAAAAGCATTCTGAGGTCAGATATTAATTTTAGGTGTCAGAATTGAGCAGAGGCCACCATCCTTTCACATAAAAAACTCTTGCATCCTGAAAACACTGTTTTATTTAATTTCAATTTCACTGAAATATATTGATATTTGTAGTTTTGAGCAAAAGCTTCAGTAATTATTACTGACTTACTGCAAATCACTGAAAGATCTGTCAGTAGATTCCCATCTTGCCAATCTTTGTTGTAAGGAATTCTCACAATATACTGGTTTTGAAATAGGCTAAAACAGCAACAGAAAGTTAGTTTGGTGTAGTGGTTAAAGGACCAGGCTAGAAACCAGGATACTGTGAGTTCTAGTCCTGCCTTTCCCACAAAACCAGCTGGGTGATGTTGGGCAAGTCATTCTCTCTCAGCCCTAGGGAGAAAGCAATGGCAAACCACTTCCAAAAAAGTTGCCAAAAATGCATCTGTTGCCAGGAGTTGAGTCTGACTTGAAGGCATATTGTATATATACACATACAAATATACTGTTTCATTACTACAAAGCCCACTGGCCTATGAGAGAATTACTACAAAAAAGGGATGATGACTGAATAAAGCGAATATTAATGAACACAGCAATTTTCAGTTGAATCACCTGGGTTATAACCAAATTGATTATTAGGAATATGACAAAAATTAATACTACAGCTAGCAAGCAAGGCAAGGCATTTATGATAGTCTAACCAAATATAATTGTCATAATCAATTCCAGTTTTTTTATCGCTCAGCCATACACAACTAAAAGAAGTTAGTAAATTTCTGCTCCTGGAATCCAGGAAGGGATTTATGACTGCCTTTTATTAAAGCAAGTTTATGTATTTATGCAACCACACTAAATATTAAAAACAGGAGACTGTTTTTCAAGATAATTTCAACTGGTCCACAGTTCAGCCATCTAGTTAGTTGATGTAACCTGAAGATAATGATACCTAATAGAGCCCAATCCATTTAAGTCTGCCCCACTTTTCCCACTCTTTGTTAACTCTTGTCACTCTTCTCTGAGTGAGAAGGGAGGGAGTCAGTCAGTCAGTCAGTCTGTCTAATTTTGTGATTTTAATATCAACTCAACCATTTTTCTTCATCTTCAATACTTTCTCACTTTTACTGCCTCCTTGTAACATTTTGTATAATAAAAAGATCTGGAGATTTCAAAAATGTGTTTATGGTTTTATATATATTTGTTTCTAATAAAGATAACACCTCATTGTAGATATTGGATTTTTTTCCCTTAGGAATCAGTATGACTCACTTTAATTACAAAAATATTAATGGGTTAATACGGAAGAACTGCATATTGGTGGGCTTTCTCAGTGGCAGTACCTACACAGAAGCTACTCAAACCAATTCTTTTTTTTTTTTTGACACTGACAGTATGATTTCAATGGATTTATATCATATTAATTATCAACTACTACAACTATGGGTATCATTATTGTGGCTCCCTCTCTCTTTAATGTTTATTATGTTGCTTTTCAATCCTTTTTAGCTGATTTAAGGATAAACTGTATACTCCAACAACTTCCCTAAAGGCATTACAGAGCCACGTTAGTGGAACAAAAAATTTAAAAAGGAAGATTTGAACCTGGATTCATCTACATGAATAGATCTACTTTCACATTGCTTTGTATATATGAACTCTAACAGGATATTTTAAATTATAAAGTAATATTAATACCTGGAAATGAAAATTGCAAAACAAATATCAATGGCTCATTACCTAAAACATTGAAGACTTCTCACGTATATTTTCACTTACCAAGTTGTATGAAGGAGAAAGAGAAAAATGGCTGGCAAAACAAGATCATCACTTCCCACAGACCAGCGACGACGGAACACTACAATGCCTGGCATGGCTAGTGGGTCTGAAAAGGGTCACCAGGCACAATATTAACTTTCTATAATAGAAGCACAAACAGCAGGAACATAAATTGCTTCCAGGTATGACAATATCAACATTGTCACTATAAATTTCTTACATACATACATACATACATACATACATTCTAGACACATTGCTTCTAAAATTCTGTTTGTTGAAAGTCTTCAAAGAATCATTTGCAACCCTTGAACTCATAACCCATTTTTATGAGAAGTTAAAGGATTTAGATTAAATTAATACTGTTTATGTTACTTCCGGAATAACCTGATTCAGTGGTCTATTCATGTAAATCAGTAGAAGCTTACACCAAAAATGTAAAACTGGTTTCTTTTTATTTTAAAATGATGCTAACATTACAGAAAATGTGTTTTTTACATATTTGACTCCTCAGAGAATGTTTAGTAGATGTTGGGTGCATCTCCTTGCTTTTGGAGATCAGCAGAAGCTGGTTACTTAACTGATATGATTTGGGCTTGTCTTACTACTGGCACATTTTGAGTAGAATCCATTGGGTGTTAACATGGCTTGACTGATTGCTGCTTATAAAAATGCATCTATTTTTGTTGGTTATATCCACTTATTTTGAAAGTTTGAAATGTGTTGTCAATGTTTGAATTAGGTTTTGTTTTGTTTTGGGGCTTGGATTTCTGTAAAAAAGAAAGGAAGAGGACTGTTAACAATTTGGTTTGTTTCTCATATAAATTTCAAGTTTTGTTTTTCTTCTTTTTTAAAAAAAATAACTCACATCATTATCACAATTTATAGACACAAGGAAAGACAGAAACACACACACCACCACACACTGTTATTTGATTGGTTTGACCTAATAAAATATCAAAATTATATTAGACCTCAGGTCATAACATGGTGGATTCATATCTACAGTAATCACATGCACACTCATGCAGTCTTTAACATAAAGAGATGTGCAAAAAGTGCCACAACTTCTATTTTGTACAATATATAACTGCATAAACCTAAAATTGTTTGCAGCTTGATCATGTCATTTCCATTAGTCCATAAAACTTTGGAGGATCAGTAGCTGATCTTACCATGAAGCATTTTTCTGATTACCCGATGATCAGTCTGAAACAAAGAGATCAACTCCTCTTCAAGTAAGAAGGCAGGGCCAAGCAGAACTGTACTTCTGACTCTATAGAAAGTCCCCTTTAGTCATAGGACTTGACTTCAGCTGTATAGACTATATTTTTGTTTCTTGTAAACCAATAAAATAAATCCATATAGTAAAACATAAAGGGATTTAATTTGGATTACACATGTGCTACTTCAGGTGATGCTTCTGTTCAGACAAGAAGGATATTTCATGGTAAGTTAAACTTATCACCAGAAAAATAGAGCCTACAGAAAGTAGCCACTGGGGTTAACATCTTCAGCCTAGAGCACTCTGCAGGATTGTGCAGCAAAGGCCACATCTGTATCTCTACTTTGAGGTTTGCTTGTGTCACTATTCCTCTGAAAGGCCATGATTCCCCTAGGGATCAGTTGCTACATGCAGAGTGAGTGAAAAGATAAATCCTCTAGCATCTTGTTTTCCTTTTTCTTACTATTTAATTTGAGTTTATTTTATTATGGATGATTTATTGCATTAACACATAATGTAGAGACTACCTTGCAAGCCAACATATTGTTGCCCACATCCCACCAAATAGCAGGTACATACAGTGTGCTGACACACAGTCAGAAGCCCATCCTCAAGATATGTCTTTATATCCATTAGTGAAGTACTTGAACTGATATAGCACACTGTTCTATACACAGTCTAAACACAACTAGCAAAGATGTCTATTCAGTTTCAGTGTCTAGTGGGCCTATTTTCAATGTCCTTAAACAAATGGCAACTGTGATATTTGGTCATTCCTTATTCACTACTTGTACAGCTGCTGGAGGAATATAAACTAACTGCACAAGTACTGATAAATTTTTGCAGCTATTGCTGAAAATCTGGTAACAGTTAATGATCTACAGTAAGTCTCAACCAGGCACAAAGTTATTGGGAATTTTTAACTGATCTATTGCTTTTTCCTGCACTTTAACTTTCCAGCAGCCTAAGCATGAAGCTACCCAGCAGCACCGACAGTACTGCATCGATGCATCTTAGCCCTAATCCCCATTTGCCTCCATTGTTTTTTCAAATATTAAACAAGCATTGTTCTCTTAAGCAAAGAACAAAAACCTAAATCATCTAATTTCTATTATGCATTACAACTAGGACTAGTTTCACAGTATACTCTTCTGGTCGTTGGCGACGTATACTAATATTATCAAAAGAGATATTGTTTTATACTAAATTCAAATTCCATTTTAAGTACTCTCACTAGATCTGTAATCTTCCACAATGAGCTCTAAATGTGAAGTTGCATCAGAATCTCAAAATGCTATTATTGAATACAGTGCAGCTAAAGATGCATTGCGAAGAATGTACACGGTTTGATTGCTGCTCTCTTCTTTTTCAATCTGAACATTCTTCATAAAAATAGACTCATTACTTTCCTGTTTTAGATCTTTACTGGGATTTGTTTCTGTAAGGGTTGAAGCTGGTGAAGTGGGTATTTCTGGTTCATATTCCAGGAAAAGATATTTTGTAAATAAGGGATGGATAGTAGAAACTTTCAACACTGGAACTAAGTACCCATATGGATGTTGACTCAAAAAGGCAGGAAGAAACCCAGGTTTCAAACTGTGGGACTAACATATATAAAGGGCAGGATTCCTGGGTGTGTTAAATGGAGAAGTTCTTGCATACATTGCTTCCTGATTCTCTATAAGAAATCTACTTGTCTAACCTTCTTAAGTCTGCTTTGGCAATGTGGACCGGGGAGACAGTTTATCCATATCTAATACAAAGCCTTGATAGTTTCCAAACTGTACCAAACAGATCTGAACTCTAATACAAAGTGTGGGCAGGGGGGCGGGATTGGTTCCTTTGAGTCAGTGTTGACTCCTGGCGACTGCCTGAACTAGCCCTGCAGTTTTCTTGGCAAGATTTTCAGAAGTGGTTTGCCATCGCCTGCTTCCTAGGGTTCAGAAAGAAGGACTGGCCCAAGGTCACCCAGCTGGCTTCGTGCATAAGGCGGGACTAGAACTCACAGTCTCCAGGTTTCTAGCCTGATGCCATAACCACTATGCCAAACATGCTCTCTATACAAAGGTTACCTACAAGAAAATAAAGGAAATAAATATTTATCAGAAAACCCTTAATTAATAAAACCACTCCATTCTTATGTTACTCATTTCAAAAATTATCAGTGCCTTCACCACTCAGCATGATACAGGTAGTCCTCATTTAGTGACCGCAATTGGGACTGGCAACACTAAGGGAAGCGATTGCTAAGTGAAAAATCATATGACCGCGACTGAGCTAATGATTTTACTTCAACTTTCCTTTGCTTTACAGCATCAGAAGAATATGACTCCAAACAGCTGGGTGAGCCCAAATGGCAGAGGAGGTTTCCAGAACTCAACTCACGAGGAAGCCTGGGTAAACATTTTATAGCACTTTTCCTCCCCTCCCCCTCCCTCTCCCTCTCCCTCTGGAATGCTCAACTGGCATAATTAGCAAGAAGAGAATTTGTATTTACATTCATTGGAGAGGAAGGGATTACAAGAGAGTAAGTAGGCACACAATGGGGAATATATATTGAAAGGGATGCACTGGCTGTTTGCCTAGTGCATTGGGGTGAGCCGCTTAGGAGGCAAAAAAGCCTTTAGTGTGAAATTAATTAGGGTCTTGTCAGTTACAGGCAGCAGCTGCAGTTGGAGAAGGGTTCTAATCAACTAATTAAGGTCACAGAACAGAGCTTGATACCTTGCAGTTAACACTTTTTAAGGACATGCTGCAGAGAAAACCAGCTCAGGAAGAGATAGCTTGTTTACCTTGCTCTGCAAGGAGGGGGAAAAAAAGGTCAGGTATAGGACAACATGTACTAATTGACTGTAATGGTGAACACATGACTGAGAGTGAGATTGTGCTAAGGTTGTAAATGCAGGCATTTGATTGCAAAGTTACTTTTTCATCACTGTCGTAACTGCAACTGGTTGCTGTCTGAGGCAGTCACTAAATGAGGACTACTTGTATCTATTTAACAAGCCACAAGTCCCAGACTAAATTAATTGCATTTTGGACCCTCATGGAGCCTGAATCTAATCCATAAATCCAATGATTTCACATAGCATTTTATTTACCCTTGTACAGAATACAATTTGTCAATGAACTAGTAGGTAAAATATTGTCCCATTTCAGCTATGAGGTGTGCTTACCTAAAAAAATGTAGGCTATTGTTGGGAAGGTACTTTTTAACTAACTTGCTTCATTTTATCTACTCAGGTCAAGCTGCTGCTTCCCAAACATAATGCATATATCCCTCTTGATTTCATAAAGCCTTTCATTCACCGAATATACAGTGTCTGAGAACTTAAGCTAACCCTCTTCTGAGTAAAATATCAATTTTTCTTTTTTACAGTAACAATAAATGATACACTTTTTTATTTTAGTTGTACATGGAGTATCTCAACCATTTATATTCAGTCATATTCCCTCCCTTTTTAAAAAAATAGTTTTTATTAAAAGATTTTACATACAGTATATAATAAGAAGTACATTCAAGGAAAAAGATACAGTAAATGTGAAAGGAAAAAAAGAAAAGAAAGGAAAAAAGAGACAAAGAAAAAAGGAGATAGAAAAAAGGAAGAGAAAATAAAAACAGAAAACATGAAAAGAAATAGAAAGAAATGGCTTCTGATCTTCCTCTCAGCAGTTAAATATATAATTCTAATCAAACCTCTCTCTCTAACATTACATTATAATTCCCTTCTTTCTAAAACCTATTCTTTCTAATCATCAAAACCATAAGTCACAAAATCATTTTATTACCCAAAATGTCCATAAGGAGTTCATATTCCCTCCTTCCAGATAACTGAGTTAAGATGTACTTCAGTAATTTCCGCCAAGCCAAAATCTAACTCCAAACAAAGTCGACCAACTTTATCTGACAGATGCCTAGAATAGTCACAGCAACCCTGCAAGGGCTCACCCAGTCCCTCCTTATCCAGGAGGGCCCCAGTCACCTGAAACAGGACTGCTGGCTGGCTATCTGTGGATGCATAAGAGCAGAGAGGTGAGCATGCTTTGCTGCTCTTACCGCCACAAGGTAAGTCCTAATAAGGGTCTTACCTGTGCCTAGTTGGCTTTGTCCTTTGTCTTTCTCCAGTGACGCTCTAGGCATCTCTTGTGTTGCTTCATGTCCTGGAACTCCCCTGTGAACCAGGGTGCTCTACAGGATCCATGATCGCAGAGAGTCTGCATAGGCACAAATCGATCCAAAGCCCTCATCGTGTGCTCATTCGAAGTCATGACTAAGGCCTCAGCTGAACTGTGCACCAGAGCCTCAGGAAAAACCCAAAGCTGGGAATGGCAGACTGAATGGCTGTGCCTGCTGATTCAGCGGGTGGAGCTGACAACACGGTAACTTTTTTTGGGCTCAGGCAGGTTTTCCTGAAGCCCAGAAACGTTCTCCAGATCAAGGAGAATACCTGGAATCATCCCATCTGTCCCCTGGAAGGCTGTCTGCAGCCAGAAGATTGCAAACAGCATTTCGTGTTCGACTGGTAAGAGCCAGCTGGGAGCAAGGACTTCATCACTTTCCAAGTGGCGCTGTAGCCTTAAAGGGACACTAAAACCAGCCACCCCATTTCTAAATCACCCATTTGTATTTTTTTTTTAAGTATACAGTGTGTACCCCAAGAGAGGCTTTCTACAGTGAGGAGAAGCTGGTTCTCTTGGTGCTTAACATTATTTTTAAGATTACTTTTTTAAAAAAAAAATTCTTTTAAGTTTTGGATTTCATTTTCCTTCCAAAGGAAATTCCAAAGATTGAGAGTAAACAATTGTCTTCCTGTTATTATTCTTGTATTAAATTTGAAGATATTAGCATTTTCCTACATGTTGAATAGGCTGATTTGAACCTTCAGTTTTCTGTTCTCACTTTCCCTTGAGAACTGTCTGCTATTTCACTCTCACTTTATGAAAACACACTTTGGAACGCTTCCATATCTTTGACTTTCATTAGTTAAGCTCCCAGGGGGCGCCATAATCTACTGCATGAGACATGGAGGATTTCAAACAGATTCTTTCTGACTTTCACCAGGATTTTAAACAGATTTCTTCCAACTTCTATCAAACTTTTATGCAAGATATCCAGGACATTGTGGAAAATATGAGATCTAAAATGCCATCAGGTTGGGGATGTGGTGGATGAAACTGAGGAATTTAAGAGCAATAGAAAAGTTTTTTTAAGACTGAAGTTGGGATTTTTATTGAGATGCTGGATGTAGACTGGATAATGGAGTTGGAGAAATCTAAGGGAGAGAGTGATCTGCAAGCCATAAGTAAAATCGATCTCCTGGTGGAATGCCATGAAAAGAACCTGGAATCTTTGAGGGGGAGAGTTGGGCTGTTTGACTCTTTCAAGAGGAAAGCTCTGTGCACATTGTAGATAACTGCTTTGGTTTATTTTGAAGTGGGATAAGGATTGAAGAATGTTCATCTGGTTTGCTTTAAGGGTTTGATTGATGTTACTCCCTTTTAAAGATATGGAATTACTGTTTTGAATTGTCTGTTTTTTTGGTTTTATTAAGATTGGGAATATTAAAATTGTTGTACTATTAAGTATAATAGCAGACAACGTATCTGCTTTTTAATCTGATTCTTATTATAGTAGACAGAGCTGTATAGAATAGTGGTAGGAAGGGAATAATTAACTATGTTTAATCTTTTGGAGGGGAGAAAGAGGTTTAAGAGATTTATATGAACACTTTTTCTTTATTGTAATATAAGGGGAAGGAGTAACTGCACTTAGTGATTTTTATTATGTGCTAAAGTGGAATGACTTGTAGAAACAATGTGGTTGTTTTGGTTTAATATAGAGATTGATTATGGAAATCTTTGTATATCCTTGCTGTTAAAAGTCGGAAGCCACATCTTTTTGTAAATTTGAAAAAATTTTCTCTTGGTGTTTCCACACTTTTGTAGTTTCTTTCTTTCTTTGTAGCTTTGTAGCTTTTTGGGGGTTTTTTTTGGTAGCTTTTATTCTTCTTTTGAAACCTAATAAAATTTACTATTAAAAAAAAAGGAAAAACCCAAAGCTTTCTCTGAGCCCCTACTAGGTCCATCAGTCACCTAGGGCAGGCTGATCGAATAGGGCCAACCTCCCTGCAGTGGGGGTTGGCTATAAACTCCAGGGCCAAGAGGGAGTAATCTGTCCATGGCAAGGGACTAATGTTAACATCCCCCAACCCCAGCTAACTCTGCCACTGCCCTGAGACAAAAACCAGACCCAATATGCAACCTCCACTGTACGTTGGGCCATCATTAAGCTGGATCAGGTCCATGGTTGCCATGGTGTCCATGAACTTCCAATCCATATCTCACTCTGGGCCCAAAGAAGGCAGATTGAAGTCCCCCAGCACCATTAGTTTGGGTAAGTCCACCGCCAACTGAGCCATGGAGTCAAGGAGCTCAGGCAGAACCCTTGCTACCCTGCAGGGAGGGAGGGAAGCAAGCAGTAAGCCCAACTGATCCCTACAGCCCAATTTCACAAAGAGGGTCTCCCATTTGGCTATGTCTGGCTAGTAGAAACTCCTGGATAACAGCTGTCCTGGAACTGCAACTGGTGCCACACTTAAAATCCAAGAGGACACATTTCTGAGAGACCCTCCACACCCAACCAAGTTTCAATAACATGCACCAAGTTGGCCCTCTTGTTCACAATCAGATCATCCAGGTGAGCTTTGTTGGAGGCTGATCTGGCATTAAGCAGCAGCAGCAGCAACCCTGGAGACCAGGCTTTGGGGCCGAGCACAGGGGAATGGAATACCATACTGGTGTTAAACACCAGGGCCACCTTCCCTGAGAGTGGCCGAACTCCTCCTCCTGCCATATTTCCCCATGCTCATCATCACCACTTCAATGCTGCCCTCCCCCAATTCCATCCCCTGATATTCCCTTCCACCCCCAACTCTAATGGCCCATCATAGTCTTACCAAACATCTTTCATTCCCTGTGGGAGAGTACCCTCAACCCAGCCATCTAGTGCTTTTGTCTCACATTCAGCACCTGTGGCTGGGGCAGTTCCTCCATCCCATCTGTATACATCTCTTCCCCTCTCCTCCTCCTACCGCCACCCCACTCTCATCCAGGTCACAGAGGGGACCTCACACAAAACAGATCTAGCAGGCTGGGCTCAACCCCCCACCTTCATATCTCACACAAGAGCAAGAGGCCAGTACAGCCTCACTATGCCCCAACTTCCAAAACAGTCTCAGCTGGCAAATCTCCCAGATCTTCTCTTATTCTCTCTTTAAACTTCATTGCTCCAATTCTCACCAAGGAAGACAGCACGCATTATTAACTTTTTCTTCCTTCCTATTATGCTAAAAATCAGGATGTTGACTTTTAGTGCTCCTTGCTTTATAAGCATATAAGGTATTAGTTTTTATTTGCAATTACTAGAAATAAGTAGTTGTAATCTTTCAATTATCTTGCATTTTGGCATCACGCACCATTTCCAGCAGTGACAACACATGGTGATTAAGAGCCAAGAATACTTCATTTTTGAGAGCAAACCTAATATAGGATATCCTTTTCCTATTACAGAAATAGTGTTCTCTATGTAACTAACTTCTGAATCTATTTATGCTCAAACTACTACATCTACTGTGTAAATCAAGAATAAGCATAATTACTTCATTAGTCATGAAGAAGTATTTGATTTGCTTATACAGGTAGTTCTTGTTTAGTGATCACAATTGGGACCAGCGACACTATTGCTAAACGAAGCAGTCACTAAGTGGGAAATCACATGACTGGGACTGTGCTTTCCAGCTCAAAACTAACAAGAGTAATTAGTTTCACACCTTCGGCTTTTGTTTGCTTCCTCATCACTCCCCTGCCCTTTGGAATGCTCACCCCATTGCTGGAATAATTAACAAGAACAGCATTAATGTTGTATTCATTGTGAAAGTAGGGGAGAAAGAGGTCAGACACAGGAGAGATTGCCTACAGAAATTGCTTGCTTTTTTTTTCTCCACCCCCCCCAGAGTGGAGAGATTGGAGAGAAAAGGATTACAAGAGAGTAAGCAGGCACACAATGGGGAATACACTGGGCTGCTGGCGTGGGACTCTAGTGGCTGTCAGCACCACTGCATTGCTTTTGATGTGTATTCCCCATTATGTGCCTGCTTACTCTCTTGTAATCCCTTCTTTTCCAATCTCTCTGCTCTGCAAGGGGGGAAAAAAGAAAAACAACAGGTCAGGCACAGGACAATGTGTACTGACTGTAATGGTGATAATTTGACTGAGGGATAGCACTGTCAAAACTTTGAATGGTTGCTGAATGAGGCAGTAAGCAAGCCTACCTGCAAAGACAGGGTAACAGCTAAATGAAAGGAGCATGTCATTAGAAGGAACACATCATTCATGTTTTGTATATGAGGAGTCCAACAATTATGAACACAGTAAAAATGGGTTAAGAGGGTAAGTTATGTAACTAATTTTTCAGCATAAATCTGCACCAACAAGATTATGAACAGCTGTATCTGAAGTTATGGAATAGAAAACCATGCAGAACTGTAGCTTCAAACAGAAGAAAGAGAAAACTGAGATCAAGTTATGCTTACATAGCATGTAGAGCATGTAATCCAGTAGAAGCACATTCTTCTGTCACAAGAAGCTTTATTGGGAAAGCCTGTATCCATGGATGTAGACTTTGTGAATGAAGGAGGAATCAGCATATTCACCCTGTAGCCACTGAAAATCCCAGGAAGGAGAAGAAAAAAACAGCTCAGTGAGTTTTTCCTGATACACTTCATCATCACTGTTATCACCATCATCACCGCTACCACCCGTTTGTTCGAGAATGCATGCCTCATTCAGTCAACCAGGATTTCTCCAGGCATGTGAAACTGAGGTCATTTCTCCAGTCCTTTCTATATCCTTATTTAGCTAAAAGACTATTTATGAATTGTGGGATAAAGGGTAAAGGAAAGAGAATGAGATGATGTAGAGTTGTCACTCATATTGTGAAAAATGCCAATAGAGAAAGAACAGCACTGAAGCTATTTTGCCTCTTCTACAGGAAATAGCAAGCTCTAGGGTACTCTAGAGCTGTGCTAAAAATAAGGAATTCTTCCTTATGACACATTTTACCACTAGCAAAACTATTTAAGCAAATAAGGGAAAAGTAGGGATCACATGTTGTTGCTTTGATGTTCTATAAACAAAGAAGCAGGCAGAAGAGTACCAACATCGTCATTAAAGAAACTATGCCTTAGCCACCACAGGGCCTATCTAGATAAATACATTGGGGGGAGGGGTGCTGAGCTCAAAATCCCTTTTTCTTTGCCACATCAAATTACCAGGAATTCCACCCAACCCATAATCATTATATACAGCTCAAAGCTCTCTTCTAGTAATATAAAGAAAGGACATGAGCTAAAACACTACTCACACTATATACTGTAAGTTAAACAAATCCACCTAGAATTACATAATTTTTAGTTTTTTTTTAAAAAAAAATACCAAATCTTAATCAACATTTCTTGATAAATGAGGTGAAAAGAACTTGACATTTAAAAGATTTAGAAGAAAGGAGACAGAAGTTTAGGAAAACAATGCAAAAGAAGTGAAATTGACAGAATTAGTCTACTGTCTTCCTCATATCAATTCTCACCAATTTTCTGAAGCACTGGAAAGACATGGGTATGGAACATCATTTGCATGAATGCAAACTAGTATCTATTACCAGTTCTTGAGAATAATTTCCAACTGTTCTGGAATTAGTAACTGTCAGTGGTAGAATATACTATTTCTATACAGATTGTCTCAAGTTCAATTCCTGGCAACTCCATTTAGCTAGCAAGTTGGAAAAGACACTCCAGAAAATGGCTGCCAGTAGGAATTAACAAAATGAACCAATGGTCTGTGTAAAACAAGAGTTCCAATAGAAGAGAATATATGTATAGTATTTCAGGGTTGAACTATAGCGTTCTTGGGGCTCTCTGAGCTTGTGTCATGTTCACGATTGGGTGGACTTATTACCTTTTGCTGAAGTTGCTTACAACAATGCTGTGCATCAAAGTACCAGACAAACCCCTTTTCACGTGGTTTCTGGTCATGACTTTGTTCCCATCCCTGAACTGCCACAGCCCCCTTCCCAAACGTGTTCTGCATCTGACTGGGCTGTTAAACTGTCTGATTCCTGGCCAGTAATTCAACAAGCTTCAGCTGACGCCCAGGTTGCTTACAAATCTCAAGCTGATAAACATCGCTCTTTACAGCACGACTTCAAAGTTGGGGATCAGGTGTATTTATCCACTAAATTTATTGAATCACCTCAACCCTCTAAAAAACTTGCTCCCAAATTCATTGGTCCTTTCCCTATTGTTGGTCTTGTCAATCCAGTTACTGTTAAATTGGAAATGCCTCACAATTTGAAACACTTGCACCCTGTTTTCCATTGCAGCTTGCTTAAGCCTGTGCACCACTCTCCGCGTTGGCACCCTCAACCTCCTCCTCCTCCTCCAATTATGATTGATGGCCAACAACACTTGGAAGTCAAGGACATCGCTGATTATCGCAAGCTTTGAGGCACCCTGCAGTACCTGGTCCGATGGAAACACGGTTTCCTCATCCTGAATGGGTGTCTGCCCACCATGTTAATGCTCCTGATTTAGTTAACTGTTTCCACCTTGCTTACCCTTTGAAGCCTGCTCCTTAATTTATTCTTTATTTTGGGGGAGGCAGTATGTCACGTTCACTGATTCAATGTAGTTTATACATCGTAACGTTTCACGTGCCATGGCGCTGACGCGCATTTCTGTTTGGGAGGGAGCTGCTGTGAAACCTTGTACCAAGCTCTGTATGTGAAATCAGTACAATGGAATGTGTTTGGGTTATGTTCTCTGTTCAAGGCCTTTTCCCGCAGACCATCAGAAACCATTAGGAGCACCTGGGATTGTGAACTTGAGAAGATTCTACGGGGGGAGGGATTTCGTTTGCACCCAGGGTTTTTAGTTTGAATTTGGCACACTTTCATCATTCTCAGCTTTCTCTGTGATCCTGCATACTATTCTTTAATAAATCAGATATCTTTGAATTCCTGTTCATGAGTCTGATGGTGTTTTAGAATAGGCAACCATCACAGCTTGGTTGTTTGCTTGCAAATGTTTCATTACCCAACTAGGTAACATCATCAATGCAAGTGAGTGTGGGGTTTTCTGCCTGTTTGTGTATAGTTGCTTGCCCTGCCAGTTTTGGTGGGGATGTAGTTTCCTCCTTGGTGGTTCCTTGATTGGAATATTGGTTTCTGCTTGAATGTTTGGTGTTGATCCCTGCTTATCTGAGTGTTCGCTGCTGGAGGGGAATAAGTCCTCCTGCAAAATCTGCAAAATTCTTTTTGGATGAATATTTTATTAAAACATGAGAAGCTTGCATGGGAGTTCGTATGATTTCATAATGAGCAGGAAGGGAACAATAATATATGCAAATTAAAAAAACACTCTAGAACTTTATATGGGTACGCATACATGCATTTTTGGAAGTGAAAAGGCAAGAAGAAGGATGAAGAAAAATGTTGTATGCCTTCTGGGAGGAATTTTGTTTCCTCATGCTTAACTGCATTTAAAACACACACAGTATATGCTTTATTTTATCATATGATCAAAATATTGGGAAAAAGCAGTCTAAATAGGCATGTAATAAATATCAGAAATATAACAAAAGCAGTAATTTTGCTTCTCTGAATTGCTTTATCTATTTTTAACCACTGAACCCAAATCACAATAAAAAAGAAAACTCCCACAAATGCCCCTATATTAGACTGATTGGTTTATTTAATCAATTTATATCACTGCCCATCTCACATACATGTCTACGGGTGGCTTACAATGGATAAAGAATTATTTAAAAATTATACACTTACTGTATTAATGGAAAACATATCAAGTGTATGTGTGTATTTTATATAACCTCCATCTTTTTCTCTCTCTCTGAAGAAAATTTCAGTCAGGGCCAATAATGTTAACTCAATATATTACTCAACTAGTATCTTCAAATAACAAAATAATATTGTGTAGCCTAAAGCCAGCATATTTATGATAGCAAATAAATGCTTCATTAGATGCATTGGACGTATATAAACAAGCCCCTGACTTACTTAATTTCTATCATCATGTTGCCTGCTGTGATTTCGCCCTGTTGCCAAACAGATCTAAAACAAGCTACTGATTTGTTTCTCAGGTTAGTGGCAATGGAAACTGCATAGATAACACAAATATTAAAGAAGCCAATACATCACATTGAAATCATGGTTGCCTTAAACATGTTTTGTAAATAACGTCTATTTCACAGGTTTCCTACCACATACTAAACCACAAACAGACAATATTTTGGCTTAACCTAATATGTGTACCCAGCCTGTATGATGAATTTGTTTAAGATAATGAGCAGAGACAGAGAAGAGCAATGCAACGTCTTCACAGAAAGTTGATTAATGATCATTTTACCTAAGCCAGGGGTTTTCAAACATTTTCAGGCTATAGAGCCTGTTTAAAAAATGCCCAGAATCCCTGATCAAGAGGCAAAGGTCTATGACAGAAAATTGGTTGCACACTTGTATGCCGTTTGCTTCTAAGCCCTTTCCCCATAAGAGACCACATATAACCAAATCGAATTGTTTAACAAATCCTTTATTGTTGTGTTAATTACTGTACAAGATTAGGGAATGCCAGCATGCCACTGACATTTGTGGTTTCAATATGCCATCCTGAAGCATTTGCCATTTCCATACAGAATGTCACATTATTTTAAGCGCTGTATCTGAAAACTGAGTCCATCTGGTGATTAGACAACAAGCGGTATTATAGTGCACGCTGCTATAATAATGCTCACCGGGTCCTCTTTCACAAATGGGCATAGCCAAGCAACTACAGAAAGTTCTGCCTATAGATTCTTTAGCATGTCATGCACACTTCTCTGTCTGGCTCATAAGTTATGCTAAATGAACTATGGGTGGAAACACACTTACTCATGGAAGGAGCCAGCAGACACAACCAGACCAGTTTGTACAAGCATGGCTAGGAATAATGAACAAAATGGCTCATTTTCTCTCTCTCTTCTCACATTGTAGGATAGGTCAGAATGCTCTTACTAGATGTCTGAGCTGATGAGTTGTACAGTAGTTCTGCAGTTAGGCCAAAGATTTTAGGCCACAGATCTAACTGACTGTAACCAGGATGGGCAATCATTTTTGTCCAATATTGCAAGACAGCTGGAAATGGTAAAAAAAAAAAGTGACTGGGAAGGGCTAGGTAGGCAGGAGCAGCTCTTTGTCACGTGGCGCTTTTGCTATTTCCTTTGGTTTTAGACTTGTTGTATAAATTAATGATACAAATAACTATATATAATAACTAGAGATGTCATATAGTAGTGTTTAAAGTGTTTGCTGAGATCAGAGACAGTTGGGTTCACATTCCACCCTACTATGAAATTCACTGGGTGACTTGGGGTCAGTCAATACCTTTCAGCCCAAGTTAACTGACGGAGTTGCTATTGCTGCGGCCATAAAATGAGGGGACATCCCTCATTAGGTGCACTACCTTTTGCTCCCAGAGGAAAAATGGAATATACATATAATACATACAAAAATTAATTATAAACAATCCAGAAAGAAAAATGACATGAAAGGGAAGAATAGGACCATTGTGGAAACAAAAAAATGTGGTAGGGAAAAGGAACTGTATTAGAGAGGGAAAGATGGAGAAAGAATTATCAAATGTTGGTAGATGAATCATTAGCTGAGGTACAGCCATAAATATATTCCTAAAAAGATGATAAAGAGATACTGAGTTTTTCAATACATAGAACAACAGTATGGCAATAAAAACATTAGGATTTCATTCCACTGATGAATGGATGATAGCATCAGATTCTTTGACAACTAGCACTGCAACTACAAGCTATTTAAATTACCAGTTTCCACACTTGTATGAACCTCCTGAATGCTCATGTTAGAAAAAAGGAGTATTTGTAGGACGAAATTACTTCTACCACATACTTCTTTTCAGAATAAAGAGATTGTATGTATGTATGTAGTCTTTATATGAATGAGTTTGAGACATAAAAAGAAACAGGAGGATCATGATTACATTTGGTTTGGCATGGAGTATTTGCCACTGTTGCTTGTATCTAGACAAATCTCTTTAACTCAGTCTCAGATGGAACATGGTCCACTGTCAAAAGTAATTTATTTATTTATTTAATTTTTATCCCTTTATTATTTTTATAAATAACATGCTCTTTGAGTGACAACTGTCGCAGGATGAGAGCAGAAAATGCTATTGCACTCATATCCTATCAGTGGGCTTCCCTTAGGCGTTGTTTAATCAGCAGGAGACCCAATGCTGTATGACAGAGGGCTTTGGTCTAATTTAGCACAGCACTTTCTTATGGGTACTGTCCCACACCCAGGACTGAGTAAAGTAGATTAAAGCTGTATATACTTCATTAAAAACAGTAATTTAAGAAATATATCCATAGCTATAAGAAGCATGGAAATTTTGTGGCACACCTCAAACTTAAAATGCATGATTATAAACTATTTATTTCTTAATGTCAGAAAGCCACTGGATCTAATTTTTGCCAAAAGAAACGTCTGTTCCCTGCTTACTGTCTTTACCTTACAAGCATGCAAACAAGAAATACTGAATCCTCCAATATATATTACACTGATTATACCTACTCATAGCACTCTCCTCTGTATTCAGAAGAACACCAGATGGCATACTCTTACCATAAGTAATTCAAGCGGAAATCTGCAATTAGAATATGTATAAAACATCATCAGCCTTCAGGCTGCTATTTTAAAGCCCATGAATAGGATTCTTTCTGCTTCACAACATGCATCTTCACAATCTGGAGACTGTTCTGCCTTGGAGGATATGATTTCATCTTTCACAAATGTTTTCAGCTTATTGTGGAGGGACATTTTAGCCAAGGCTAACTCAGAAAGAAACCCTTTCTCTTTCTGCATCTTGGACATCATTTCTTATGGCATAAAGTGAAGGGGTGCTACTGTGATGTTCCAAATCATTCACTTGCCCTGCCTGCCATAACCATTAGTGGTATCTTCAGAAGGGACTACACTAAGGTGTCTGAAAGCTGCACCACAAACTACCACCAAGAAACACACAGATTGACTTATGGATTTCTGCTGGAGCTTCTCCAAGTGGATGTTTTCTAATCCTTGTAGAAAGATAGCAGAAGATGAGGCACTGCACCCTGCTTCTCCCATATGCTAAGAATCGTGACTTTCTGAGCCTCATGAAAGTGAGAAAGTGCTAGCAGCAGCAGAAGCAAGCTCAGCTATTTCACAGTTAGCATTAGGAGTCTCTAGACAAGATAACTCTGGACAGAACAGAGACATGCTGTAAATCCTGGACTGCAGCAACAAACTCTTCATAGCCTTCTCATCTTGCTAAAATCTTCCCTCTCACTGTGGTCTGTTCAGGGGCAAAGAAGGATAAGTCTTCTTTTCAATTCTAATGCATGCAAGGGAAACTAAAACTCAAAGACATCCTTCCTCTTTGGACAGTGATTTCAGGGGTGTTTTCTTCTTTATTTCAAAGAGAGGTATGCGAACTGTTTCAAAACAGAACTTGGTAGGCTCAAAGGAAGCATTTTAAATATTCTGACTTCAGAACAAAACACTTGTGTTTTAGAGAATTTTGTTCTCTGTTCAGAACAAAACTCACTGGTTTTATACCAACACTACTTCTGGCATGATGTTTTGAGCATCATGATTGACTTCATGTTTTTTTACATTTCAAGTGGCTTTTTTTAAAAGTCCAAAATTAGCCAATAAAACAGCAGGTACCAGTTCCTTCTCTGCTACTATTAACTGAAGTGAAGGAAGAATATGAGTGTCAGGCGGAGTCATGGAAATAACAGGTTGAGACTGAAAACCATACTAGACATCTAAAAAGACTGCTGCTTACATGGGAGGTAGATTTACTGCTGGTTTAAAATTATTTATTATGGAGTTGAGTTCAGTTAGGAGTTGAGTTCAGTTCATAGGTTATTACAGTTTATTATTGTTCCACTCTGTGACACATGCTTTTTCATAAGGCCAAGAAATTCAAATGTAAGGTAAGCAGGTGTTGCTAATCCTGGCTTGAGGTTTCAGGTATCATTTGCTAAACGCAAAAACTAATTACATGCTTGCTTTTGTGTACTGAATGCTAACAACTTGTCATTTTCAGTGTGTGTATGCTGCAGCTAGTCAGAACTTACCAATGGAGGCAAAATGTGCTCCAGGGTTGTTCCTGGTTTTTTTGAGACCTATTGGAGGCAGTCCACTTTCATAATAAAAAAAAAGTGCCCACCTCATGCCTCACTCAAGCCTACAGCAGAAAAGAGTTTATGTTGTTGTTGTTGTTGTTGTATGCTGTGTTTAAGTGCCTCAGTTGTTCAGCTATGCTGCAAAATTAAGCTCATATCCAGTATTACTATTGGAGTTGTGTGTTTGCATGTTTGCGTGTAAATAATCTGTGCAGATAAATCTTTCTCTAGTTTTCATAGTAAGCAATACTTAGCACAGAATATCCTACTACCTAACTTGTGACCCTAGAGCAGGAGCTTCTTTTGAGCTCTGTTTCCTGAGAGAGCATTTAGAATGTTTCAAAGCTTATTCCAGGATAGCATGACTGAAGGCATTCTGAGTTTTATTCCATCAAAATGTATGATACTCAAGACAATTCACTGAATTCTCCCAAGTTCAAAGCATTTCTATGGTTTTATGCATATCTCTTAGTTTTAAATAGAAGGGAGGTTTTAACATTCCATTGTTCTATCAATGGACTACCCAGAGCTGCTTTGGTACAGAAAAAGCTTTCTCTATATGTTCTTCCAACAATCTATCAATGGCAGGTGGGTAGGTAGAAAGAAAGATACTTTGGCTTCTTTTATTTCTGTAGATTCCTGCTTCTATAAATTGTATAAGGCAGGATTTTTCAAACTCTCTTTTGCAAAACTCTGTGGTTCCACAGTTAACTTGATAGCGTTCCATGAGAAACTAAGGACAAAAAAAAAAGGCTCACTTGAATGCAACCAGGGTATCCATAGCAGTTTTTCTAAAGTGCAGCTGAAAGGGTGTGGCATGTTCTCCTGTGAAAAAATGCCACAGCAGTCATTCTGCAGATCAGGCGTTCCAGGAAATTATAATAACAAGTTCCACAGCCTGAAAGAAGTTTGAAAACCTCTGATATAAAGCATATATGAAAACTGAAATCCAAGGCAAAGGTTTCTGCTTTTTGTGTGTGTTAAGAACACTGAGTGCTAAGAGAAACCTTAAGAAGAGACGGAAATATGTTGCTCTCTGGGTTAGATGGGGAGAGCATGGGTGGTGGTTGGGGGAGATGGGCGGTGATATAAATCCAAGTAATAAATAAATAAAAAAATAATTCCAAAGTTGCCAGAATTTCAGAAGAACGTGCTTAATGATTTGTCTTCACTGCTGAATGGGCAGAAGCTTTCAGAGTTCTACAAACCTTCTCTAAATCCTACCTGCCTTCTGCCTTTACTAGTAGATCCTTCTCTCTCATTCCTTGTACAGTTCATATTCATTTTAAAATTTTCCAGATGGCATTAAGCAGCAAGCATTTTAAAGCATATAAATCTCAAGATTTATACACCAACTGATAGCACCTTGATTAGCCATTGCAAATTATAGTGTATAATCAAAATCTCCACAGTAGTTTTCAGAAATAAATACTCCCAGCAATCCTTTTAATAAATGTGATTGCAAAAGGCATTGCCAGCCAGGACATGTTAACTCCCAATGCAACTGAGAAAAGGAAAGGAAAGAAAAAAAATGCCTTTAAGTTTCAAGGAACAGGGAAATTACTTCTAGGAAGAAAAATTATATGTAGTATTTAACAGGAGTATGGCCAAGTTCTTAAATAAACTGGAGTTAGAAATTATCAAATTTTCTGTGAACCCCAAATTATTAAGTTAAAACAAGATTATAAAGAGATGCAAATGTATCTCATCAAACTGTAGGAACTGGAGTTAATGTGAATACATTTCACTATGTGAGAAAATGTAAAGCGATGGAAATGGAAGCAAAAAATATATTTCATTATACATTTCATGTGGTTTGACTTGACAGTGACTGATCTGGAAAGGGACCTTGAAATTATGATGGACACTTGACACAATGAATGAATGTCACAGAAAAAGTGAATTCTGCATTTAGGAGCCTTGGGAAAGAAATGAAAATAAAACTGCTCATTTCATAATCCCTTTAATCATATATATACTACTCCGAATACTGTGTATAGCTCTGACTACCCTACTTTAAAAATACCTCTCCAGAATTAATAAAGGGCCTTGAGAAATTTCTTTATGAGGAAAGAGTTCACTGATTTAAGGAATGCAGCATAATAGACGTATGTGAAATGTTGCATGTAGGAAGCATAAGGGTTCTCTTCCTCCTGGGAAGCCTCCAAGGGTTTGTTTCTTGGAATGCTAGCTCCTAGCAGAAGGCAATTCACATTTTTAATACACAAGATCATGTAAACATGATTCACAGAACTGGTTTCTTCATTCAGTTTTAATATTTTCCCACTATCAAGTAATTGGATACCAGTTGCACACCAGAAGGCATATCCCATCTAATCCCCAGAAACATAAATTTATGAAAGTATTAGAAAAATAAAGGAAAATCCTAGACTGTGGCTTCCTGCAATCATAGAAATCTAATTTTTTAGGTTTCGGTCTAACCTGTGATAAATGTCTAGCTAAAATTAAATAGGTAAAAGCTCACCAGCAGTATACCTTTTCCTACAGCCAATGTTTTCTGGCAGGTCTCAATTACAAATTTATTTTCCTCTGAATAGCTTTTCTTAATTTCCTCAATGTAAAGAGAGGCTTTAATGAAATGCATTTATTTTTACCTGCCCCTTTTTAACATATAGCTATAGCTGGGAAGGAAGGAAGGAGGGAAGGATCGATCTCCTGGACAGAATAATTCCCTATAACTGGATAAGAGAAATGTAGAGAGTAAGGAAGATGACCTTGATGGAGATATGCAGCAGCTGTTGCAAAAAAGGCTGGAATATTTTTTTAAGTCTAGAACGTCCAGATAACATTCAGAAGCAGATACCTCCTTAATTCACTGAACTATAAGGAGGAGGAGGAGGAGGAGGTACAGCACAGTCTTGCAAGATTCTGTTATTATAGCCAATCTCAATTAAAGTAACTTTAGCTTTCCTGTGGAGTTGGCTTCTATCTACCTACCTCATCTACCTAATGGGGCTGACAAGGAAGCACAAATATTGTGTTTCTTGTTTTTACACTTAAGCTTAATGTATTAGAGCACATTAGTCAGAAGTATGGACGTTCCTGAGTATTAACCAACCAATTCAAGAACTCAGTGTGCTGCTCTCTCAAGGAATCATATTTTATAGCCTAGAACTGTTTAATTGTGGCCAAACAGGGAAGTGCCCAATAAACTTGGCATCCAGTTTTATGGGCAGCTGAGTAGAGGGAAGGTATTTGATGGAGAGGCAAATGTGGTCTCCACAGTGATGAAGGTGACCCTCCTGGCAACAGTAGTCAGCAAAGCATTTCTAAAGTCCTTTGTGCTCTCCAGCTATTCCATGAGGACACAGTGAACTAGTCACTAAGAAATGTTGTGACTTGCCTCATAGATCCTCAAACCTAGCTCTCAACAAAGTTAGTATAATTCTTCAAATTAGGGCATAGATATGTCAGAAAGAGTCTGCCCACTAGGCCATCTCCTTTGTCAAAATATGAATCAAGAAACTCAAGTTAGTTCTGTCTATGCAAAAATCTTATGGATGTAAGAACATAAATAACCGTTGAGGGCATAAAGAATGGCCTTGAAGGACAGAAGAAAGAGCCACTACCAAGGCAACAGTCAGATAAGTGGGCCCTTGAGTCCTGGCCAAGAAAATAACTTGAGGGAATGACTCAGACAAGCCCATCCCTAGTTTACATGAAGATAAAAGGGGTGGGGGGGCACATTCAAACTTGCAAGGTTCTGTTACTATAGCTGTTACAATAAAAGTAGTCCTGACCTATATGGCATTAGTTTCTTACTCTGGTCTACCTTGAAGAACTGAGAATAACTCACTCTGAGTCAGAAAGACAGTACATTTGCTAGATGATCCATCAATCACATAGGAACACAACTGCTTACTGTAGCTGTTGCCACTGCTTTTGATCCACAATAGCATGAGTAGGAAATTAGGCACTGGTGATGGAATTTGTTCTCTTTGCTGAGCTGATTAATTTGCATTGCCTCCTACTGTTGATCTGTAGGAAGATGTAATCTATTAATTAAAGTCAGGTGTTGAGCCATTAAATGTGCAGCCATTGCTGACATTCCTCTGGGTCTGGCAAGGGGGCAAGACCTCCTTATCTTGTAAAGAGTTGGGAAATAAGTAATGAGACTTGATGATATTGTCAGGCTCACTAGTTCAACATTGTAGAATGTTGCTGTACATTCTACAGATCACAGCATGGTCTAGAACTAAGTTTATTCATGAACAGATTAGTAGCCAGTAAAGGTAACTGATCAACTCTGACAGTGAAGAACTCTCAATATATAATGAGACTCAAATCATTCTAACCTGGCAATTTTCTGGCTTTCTGTTCCACATCCCCACCCCTGCCATGCTATAGCATCTTAGCAGTCTTTTCTGCTGAGGTAGAACAAACACTGTCCTTTCTCAATACTCTGACAGTAAGTGTAAGTAATTGGGGTTGCAAATCATGAGAATTTCCTATTCTTCCTTCATACTGAGAGACCAAAGCTTCATTAATTTGAGTGTTTATATCTGGTGTGTTTTGTTGGAAAACCTCATCACTTCACCTGTGCAATCCACAAAAGATTCTGTTTCACTTCCATGTTCTCAACAGTATCTTACACAACTACATGTAAAATTGAAATGCTCAAGTAACCAACAATTTCTCTAGGAAAGAACATGTGCTCCTACTCTGTTTGGAATACTGACACCTATACATGACGGACTCGTCCCTGGGGGAGCTGGGGATGTTGACGACCGACAGGAAGCTCTGGCGTGGGCTGGTCCATGAAGTCACGAAGAGTCGGAAGCGACTAAACGAATAAACAACAATGCTATTCTAAAATGCTTTCATACAGTATCAGTCTACTTCAAGAGAAATTTCACACTCATAGAATTGTCGTAATCTAACATTAGTTACTATTTTATTGACTTACTGTGAGTGTCTTGCTTGTATAGTAAGATAAAAATTTAACAGAAAAAGTTATATTAGTATTGTCTATGGAAAATATGTGAAACAAATCTGCTATTAAAAATGCAGCTAATGCATTTTTATTTATTGTACTAATAAGCAGTATGGTCTGGCTTCAGAACACCAAATAGGTTCTTCCAGATGACCATGTAAGCAGCTAGTTATTGCATTTCATTATCTGGCAAAGCTCCATCAAGCACAACTAGGAGTAAGTGAAGTATTTTGGATTTAAGTAAACAACCAGCAGAACTAAGTTTTTTTTCCTTAGAAAGTAGCCAGAACAATGTGAAATGGATTTAACAATTAAATCTTTTGCTATGTAATCAACCTCAGAGATTGGATGCTGATCTACCAACCAAAGAACACGAAAGACAATGTAACATTTTGAAAGTTTCATTCCAATATACATTGTAATATTTTGACTGTCTATAAAACATACTAACACTACTCTTATTTCGATTGCCCTGATTATCAGTTTACTTCTGTATGAACTTCAAGGAGCCAGGTATGATTATTAAAGCCTACTTGATTAGGGACCAAAGTAGCTAAAAGACTGCCTATTAATGCATGAATCTAACTATTTTATAAAAATAGCTAGAGAGGCTTCTCTCCAGGCTGAGTCCTCTCTACCAGTATAGCAAGGTTACTATACTCACAAAAGTGGTGCGCTTTGGGTGAGAGCTCCCACTGGGTAGAACTCTTTATTGCCCAGAGACAGTCTAGCTCCTGTGTTCTGTTTTTCAGGCAAAAGATGATAAGGCTTTTGAAGACTTTATTTAGTTGCTTTTCGATTTTTCATCCTTCTGACGGATGATTATCTTAAATGTAGAAATGATAATTTCTAAACATGGTTTTAGATGTGGACTGTATTTTAATTCTTTTTTAAATAATTATTTTGAGCATGCCCTACGTAAGTAAGTAAAACAAGCTGGATTTCCACTAAAAGCATCCAACTCCTGTCCTTTTGATCTTCTTCAAACAATTCATATTAAAGTAGAAACTAAAAGAGAGCACAGCAGGGAGAAAGGCTCTTCTTCTCCAGCTTAACATAAACAACAACTTCAGCTAACTTTTCCTGCCCAATTCCACTGCTATTATAAATAGCATATATGGAGACCTGGTGCTGGAATACAGCAGCTCATCATTTTGTGAGAACCCTTTAGAGAAGGCACTTATTTAATGATCTCACAGGGTATACTGTCTTTCCTATATATATAACTATCAGATGCAAATACATATACATACAAAGCTATCTGATATCAGGTCAGACTATTTACCCACATAGCATAACATTTCTACTTTGGAAGAAGCTTTCTAGGGTCTATGGCAGAGATCCCTCTTGTTACCTACTAACTGGACCTTTAACTGGAAATATTAGACCCTTGGATTTTCTGCATGAAAACCACATGCTTTTCTACTGAGCATCAACTGTCCCTAAATAAGTGAAATCTGAATTCACACCTTTCCTTATGTAACTTTCCAAACAAGCATACACTATTGCCTATATTTAGATTGTTTCCATTCACATGCAAACTGGAAAGGCTTCTCTTTGGAATTTAACATATTTATTTCTTACTCTTCATGTACCATTCTGCTATTTTAATAGCACTTCTTTTATCACCTTAGTTTGTTTCCTAATTTCAGTCTTCTGTTGTTTTAGCTTCTGTTATTGCTTTCAATACATAACCATCCTGAAATGTCCAAGTATGCCAGCAATCCTTAGCCTAAGCTTCCCAATCACTAAATATACCAGAAAGATGCTGTCTTCATATTGCATATGAATTAAACTTGGAGATAAGATAGCAAATTCAGACTATGAAAACAGTTCATGTTGGCTGCACATTTCGTATCTCCCATTAACTAATTTCTACATAAGAAGTAATTTGTGGCTATTACTGCTGTACAAATGTATTGCTAGGGAATTGAAACCAAACTGAATACAAGCTGAATTCTCTTCCAAAGGACATAAAGTCATTATTCCATCTCACTGCTAATCCACCACAAACCCCTCTAATGTTAAAATCTGACATTTCTTACAGTAATACCTGTGTTCACTTAGAGCTATCCTTGGTGCTGAAGAATCTCTTCCTAACTTTTTACTGTTTATAGATTATTTCCATGCTATTCCCAACTATTTTTCTAGGCCTTCACAGACTTCATCCAGACCTTGAAGACGACAGAGGTTTTCAGATAAAAGTACAGACACATATTTTACAATCACTCAATAACAACTCTGGAAAATTAAGATTTTAACATTCATTATCCATTCTTTTTCAAGTTTATTACTGCAGTAAGTTTTTGATCAAATAACCTTGAAAACAGTGTTTAGAATATTGTAACTGGTGTGGAACATGCTTATTTATATGATCCCTCACCTTTTAAAAAATCAGAACATTCAAGGAAATTAATTTTTTAAAAAGGATGTATCAGAAGTACAAAAAATCATTTAGAAGCCAGACTACGTTAAAGTTCTGGAAGATATGGACCTTGGGGAGAATTTTATTCACAAGATTAAGTTGATACATACATCTCAGAAGGCACATATTAACGTTAATGGTGATTTAACTAAACCATGTGAGATACAGAAGGAGACTAGACAAGGATGCCCTCTACCTCCTTTGCTTTTTATTTTGGTCTTGGAAGTGTGGAATAGAGACATTAGACAGAATGAGAAAACATGGCTGACATACGCTGATTTACTGACTTTTGGAGAACCAAAAAATTGAAAACGAGAGAAGAATTGGAAATGTATCTTATGTTTGTATCTGTACCAAAGAAAGTCAAAAGCTATTCTTTTTCTATTCTTTTTTTTTCTGCACTGATTTTGCTTTCTTTCTGATCTTTTCTTCTCAATTCTTATATATATATATATATATATATATATATATATATATTTATAATATCTCTCGCTGAAATTTAATAAAGTTTTATAAAAAAAAGAAGCCAAACTATGGGTTGCTGAAACAAAACCATCTTCAATCTTCTAAGGAAGATCAGTAAAGAAGAAGAATGACATATCTCCTTCAGTTCCATATTCTGATGCTACTTTTCCCCTGTTATAACTCACTGAATTTCAGATGGCTGGTAGGACACAAAAAACAGCCTGTCCCACTGGATAGGACTGGTATGAGAAGTATGGGAAAACATACTCCTTTAAGTGTTTTAGTCCCAATCTCTTTATAGAAAGGCAGAAGCAGTAAAAACTTATGCTAGTCAGTCTGAACCTGTTTACCTGCCATAGAATAAAATATATATGCTTTCCCATTTTAATGACTGAATATAAATTTAAACTAAATTTTGGATTAAATATTGACTGTTTATAGTTATATAATCTTTGATTTTTTAAAATAACTTTATTAGAATTTCAAAGTTAAAATACGAAGTATAGAATACAGAAAAGTTTGAATACGTAACTGAAGAAAAAAGAAAAACTAAGAAAGTGCAGAAATAGCAAGAAAATATAAGAAGGTGACTTCCAGCCTTTTCCAACACAGATATAAATGCTTATTATACAAATTTAATCTCTTACCTTTAGTTAAATTTTTGCTAACATTATTTCTATAAAAACAAACATTTTAATTGTCAAAGCCCAAAATCAAGACTTTTTTTTTCATTACCAGCAAATAGTCCAAAAGCTGTTTCCCAGTAGAAACAAATCCAGTCATGGTATTTTCTCTTATCAATGTTACCAGTTTTGCCATTTGCACCAGTTCTATTAATTTAACCATCCATTCTTCCCTTGTGGAAATTTGTGCATCTTTCCATCTTTGTCCATATGTTTGTACAGATACAAACATAAGATACATTTCCAATTCTTCTCTCGTTTTCAATTTAGGTTGCTCTTATCATATACAAGAAAAAAGTCCCATATTGTTTCTCAAGATGTTGGTTCATCAGACCCAAAAGAAAGAGTTCTTGTTTCATCTGTATATCCACTTTTAGAATCTTTTGAATCGTAATACATATTTGCTCCCAGAATTCCTTAGCCTTCCCACAAGTCCACCAAAGATGATAAAAAGTTCCTTTGCCAGGGGAGCAAACACTTGATACCCCTTAAAACATTTCTGACAACTTGTCAGGTGTTACATACCAATGACACATCATTTTTTAAAAATTCTCTTTCAAGTTATAATTCAAATAAAATTTCAAACCCTTGTTCCTTATATTTTCCATTGTTCAAGCCTGATATTGTATCCAAAGTTATTAGCTCATTTAATCATGCAATCTTTAACATTCATTTTCCCAATTCATTTGCAATAACGTTTTATACATCTTAGTAATAACATGTCCATCATTAGTACAGAGTTCCATTTCAAACTGAGTTTTTTCATTAACAAAATTATGATTCTTTTTATCCAAACTAAATCGTTTTGACAATTGTGCAAATGTAAACCAGTGACAAGTATGACCTTCCAATTCTAGTTGTTCCCTTGTTTTAAGTTTAGGTTCACCTTCCTCAAAATTCAAGAAATCTTTATATCTCAACCAGCTCAGTTTCCCCACCATCTCTCTTCTAAAGAAGGCTTCTTGAGGTGATAACCACAAAGGTACATTAGGAGACAGTCTTAATTTATATTTATTCCAAATCCTCAGTATGGCATGCCTAACAAAATGATTTTTTAAAATCTTTATTAACTTTAACTCTGTCATACCACAAGTAGGTGTGCCACCTGAATCTCAAATCATGTCCTTCTGGCTCCAATAACTTCTTATTCTTCAAGAAGTTATAGGTACCCAGTACTTCATCCAAAGCAAACCACAAGCATCAAAATACAATTTCAAACCAGGTAAACCGAAACCCACTCGTTCTTTGGCATCTTGTAACAGTTTATACTTAATTCTTGGTTTTTTTCCCTTGGCAAATAAATTTAGAAATGTCCTTCTGCCATTGTTTAAATGGTACATCTGTTGTCAAAATTGGTATAGTCTGGAACAGGAACAACATCCTAGGTAAAACATTCATCTTAATCACAGATATTCGATTCATAAGTGACAGTTGTAATTTTTCCCATCTTGACAGATCTATTTTAACATCTTTCCAAATTTTAATATAATTATTGTGAAACAGCATTCAGTTCGTGTTTGGTAATATCACCCCCAAATATCTTACCTTTTTTTCACTTTTTAAAACCAGTCTTACCCATCAACAATTCTTGGTTGTGCGTAGTCATATTTTTAACCAATATCTTTTTTATTTACTTTAAAGCCAGTTAATGACCCAAAGTCCTTCAATTCCTTCATCAGGTGTTCAACAACATTCAAAAGATCCTGTAATATCAAAACTAAATCATCAGCAAAGGCCCTCCATTTTAAGACTTTTTATTATCTTTAGGCCCTTTATCTTTTCATCTTGTCTAATGTCTCTGTTTAGCACTGCTAACACTAAGATGAAAAGCAAAGGTGACAAAGGACATCCTTGTCTTGTTCCTTTCTGTACGTGACATGGTTCAGTTAAGTCACTGTTTAATCCGTGCCTTTTGAGGTCTGAAAACTGACTTAATACCTTGAATAAAGTTCTCTCCAAAGTCCATATTTTCCAAAACTTTAAACATAAAAGACCAGTTCAAATTATCAAAAGCCTTCTCTGCATCTAAAAAGATGAGAGCTGCTTGCTGTTCATTGTGATGTTGTAAATATTCTATAGTGTCCAATACTATTCTCACATTGTCTCTTAACTGTCTTTTGGGTTAGAACCCACACTCATCGTGTATAAAATCCTATAATTGTGTATAAAATTCTGTAAAATCTTCATTCTTTCAGCCAATATTGAAGCAAATATTTTATAATTATTATTCAATAATCATTACTGTTGAATAATTATAAAATATTTGCTTCAATATTAGCTGAAATGAAGATGATTTTACAGGATTTTTTAATCCTTTCATTTTTTTAAAAAAAAATCACAACACATAAAAGCAAAAAAATTATTTCTGTCCTTATTATAGCCAGCTTTTTTGCAATTTGTCATGTACATTCCTAGTCAATTCTGACCCGTAAGATAGGACTTACAAGACAAACAGAAAACCTGATGAATAGTAACATGGAAAATGCAACATTATTTTTGTTCTAGGAATATAGGGAAGGTTAATGTGTCTGTAATGCTATGTCATTTAAATTGTACATGCATTCCTTCAGCAACCCAGAGCTAAATGGCTTCTCTCTTTGCACAGACTGTCTAATGACTACGCTTTCAAACACCCAGCATATACTCCTCCTCAACGCCCACACACAGTACATTCTGCACAAATGTACACCAAGCACATAATCTTTATGCTCTTACTTTCTTTCTAAGCCATGCAACAGGGACCTCAGTGTAACTGTGACTTGTCTTTCTATCACACAGAATGTGTTTTTCAAATCAACCCTTATGTTCTCTCCATAAGGAAGGTTATGAGAAAAAACTAGAAGTCATTTGTAGTGTAAGTATTTAATTAGATAACCCCATTTTTAAAAATAGTCTGCAATTCCCAGATTCTCTCATTCAGGGCAATGAAATATCCGGTGTAGCTAATAGAACACTTTTCTAAACATCTTCAACTCTTGCAGCAAAAACCATACATCAAAGATTGCCCTGTATTAATGCTTCACTCTCTCCTTTTCCCATTTCAGATCTTAAGAAACTTTAATGGTTCTTGATAGCCAACAGTTGCTTCTAACAGCCAGTAAGATGACACATTTATTATTCCATATAATAAAATGAATCTGCTCCCTCCCCGCTTTTTTAACATAAACAAGAAATAGTGTTCGTGTGTATATGTATGTGTGTGCGAAAGGAGGAGTACAGGTGTTTATCAAGCCATATGCCTGGAATTGACACCTTTACTTTCTACCTGTGCTGCACCAGGAACAGCACAGCATGAATGGAAGCTACATCCATCAATAAATTCTTTCATCAAATCCTGCTGGGGCAATCCCAACTGCAATCCATTTGCAATGTGACACAACAGGCAATGCCTAACTTTTTGCGGAAGGGGCCGGATGCTTTCCTTTTTTCTGGAGAACAGATCTCCATTTTATATGTTTCTCTTTGTTCCCCTGCTGTCCTAACTCTGGGCAAAAATCATCAGGGATTTTTTTAAAAAAAACAAAATTTTATTCATTAAAAATTTCTACAAAAAAAATTCTACAAGACATATATACAAAAAGATTTTTCAACAAAACAAAATAACGGAAAAATCAACCTACATTACTACACATCTTGCTATAATGTACTATGTTAGTGATACATACAAAATCATATAAGTAAAAGGTTTCCGACTAAACTAGCTAAAGATATATATTAAAACCCCTAATGTAACTCCCGATAATTTTGAACTCTTATTTTACTATTTATTTCTAAATATTCATTTCTTTACAGTAAGAAACCCAATACCATTGCTTCATTTTCAACAACTGAATACAGGTAATCTAGAATTGGTTGCCATGTTTCCTTAAATTTCAAAATATTATCATCTTTCATTAGACATGTTAATTTTGCCATTTGTGCTAATTCAATGAGTTTTATTATCCATTCTTCCATTGTTGGAATAGTTTCCCTTTTCCAATACTGTGCATATACTAATCTGGCCACTGTAATCATGTAAAGCATCAAATTACTATATTTTTCTTGTTGATTGCCATCAAAGAGACCTAATAAAAAAAAAATCTGGGTTTTTTCCAATCTTTTTCTTAAAAATTTTCTGAAACATTTCATGAATCTGTGCCCCAAATTTTTTAGCTTTGCTACAGGTCCACCACATATGATAGAACGTTCCTTCCATTTGCTGACATTTCCAACATATATTTGAGGTGTTATTGTACATTTTTGCTAATTTTTGTGGTGTCAAGTACCATCTAAACATCTTATAAAAATTTTCCTTTAAATTATGACATAATGAAAACTTTAAATCTTTAGTCCACATTTTTTCCCATTTTTCTAATGGAATGTCATAACCAATATTTCTTGCCCAATTAATCATGCATGTTTTAACTTGTTCATTTTCTTGATTTGTTTGTAACAAGATTTTATACATTTTTGTGATATGATTAAATATAATTGTTTTTCAAATTCTGATTCTTTTTTAAATTTATAGTTCTTTTTATCTAACTTAAATCATTCGTTTAATTGAAGATAAGTAAACCAATTACACGTGTGGCCTTCATTTTGTAATTCTCCCCGAGATTTTAGAATAGGCAGACCACCTTGATCGAATTTTAATAGAGCTTTATATCTTAACCATTTAATCTGGTCCCCTAAGCTTTCTCTTCTTGATAAGGCTTCTAATGGCAATATCCAATTTGGTATATTTGGAAGTAATCTTCTTTTGTATTTGTCCCAGGTCTTAAGTAACTTTTTTCTAATAATGTGATTGTTAAATTCTTTATTCAATTTTACTTTTTCATACCAGATATAAGCATGCCAGCCAAATTTAATTTCATGTCCTTCTAACTGTAAAAGTTTTTGATCTTCCAATGTTAACCAGTTTTAATCCATAGAAAACAACAAGCTTCAAGATATAACTTAAGATCAGGTAATCCCAGGCCTCCTTTCTCTTTGGCATCTTACAATATTTAAATTTAATTCTTGGTTTTTTCCCCTGCCATATAAATTTCGAGATGTCTTTTTGCCATAACTTAAAGGTTTTTTCGTTTATCAAAATTGGAATTGTTTGAAACAAAAATAACATCTCTGGTAATACATTCATTTTAATTGCAGATATTCTTCCTAGAAGAGATAATTGTAACATACTCCACCTCTCAAAATTTAATTTCAGACCACATCTTCTCATAGTTATTGTGGAATAATGCAGTTATTAGCTGAAAGTATTATACCCAAGTATCTAGTTGTCTTTTCTATTGTAAAGCCAGTTTTTTCTTTTAAAATTTCTTGTTTTTGAGTCATATTTTTACTCAATGTTTTAGTTTTTTGGTTATTGATTTTAAATCCTGCTACCTCTCCAAATTCTGTTATTTTTTTTCAATAAATAGTCTATCAAATCTAATTGGTTTTGTAAAGTAAACACCAAATCATCTGCAAATGCTTTCAATTTAAATACTTTTAAAAAACTTTTTATCCCTTCTATTCGTTTATCAAATCTTATCTCTCTAATAAGAACTTCCAAAACCAGAATGAATAATAAAGATGACAATGGACATCCCTGTCTTGTTCCTTTTTCTATTTTACAATTATCTGTTATTTCTTCGTTAACTATTATTCTGGCTTTTTGTGACGAATAAATTGCTTTGATCCCCATCATAAAGTCTTTTCCAAACTCCATTTTCTCCAATACCTTAATCATAAATCTACAATTTAAATTATCAAAGGCCTTTTCAGCGTCCAAAAATATTAAGGCTATTTAGCTTTCATTATGATGATGTGCATACTCCAAAATATCTACCACTGTTCTTGTGTTGTCTTTTATTTGTCTTTTTGGTAGAAAGCCATTTTGATCTTTATCTATAAATTCTTGGAGGACTATTTTTAATCTTTCAGCTAATATTGCCGTAAAAATTTTATAATCATTATTAAGCAACGAAATCGGCCTATAATATTTAGTTAAAGTGGGATCTTGCTCTCCTTTTGGGATAAGAGTAATATTGGCTTCAGACCATGACTCGGGAATCTTAGACCCCATCAGAATCGAGTTCATTAAGTCTTTAAGTGGTGTTAAAATTTGTTCCAAAAATAATTTATAGTAGCCCGTAGATATACCATCAGGGCCTGGTGTTTTTCCAATTTTAAAGTTTTTTTACAGCATCTATAATTTCTTGGTTAGTAATCGGACCATTAATGCTAAATTGTTGACTTTGTGTTAATTTGGGAAGATTTTGGTTGTTAAGATACTTAGTGATTTTTTCTTCTGAAATTTCCTGCTTTTGATATAACTTTGAGAAGAAGGTGAAAAATGCTTTTTTAATTCCTTTGTTATCTACCACATCTTCCCCACTGTCTCTTATTCTAGTAATCACTTTTTTTCCTCTCTCTTTTCTTAATTTGTAAGCCAACCATCTACTTGGTCTATTAGCAAATTCAAAATTTCTTTGTTTTACATAGCGTAATTTTGTTTCCATCTCTTTTGTCGTAAGCTCAAGTTGTTGTTGTAACAATTTAATTTGATATATTAAATTTTCGTCTGATGAATTTTCTTGTAATTCTCTTTCCTTTATTTTGATTTGATTCATTATTAATTGAACATTTTGTTGATATTGTTTATTTTATAGTTCAAAGATATAAAATGTCCCCTCATTACTGCCTTACTAGCATCCTAAACTGTTCTAATATCCACTTGGTTGTTCAAATTTATATCAAAAAATTCTTTTCTTTTTACACTCCTCTATTACTCCCTCTTTTTTTAAGATACTCTCATTCAATCTCCATTTTGTACATTTAGAGATCCTCTTGAGTACAACTTTTACTGGGTTATGGTCTGAAAATGTTTTTGGTAAAATTTCAGCTTTGATTATTTTATTTGCTAAATTTTTAGATACCCAAACCATATCGATTCTTGAAAAGGATTTGAATCTATCACAAAAAAAAGTATAGTCTTTCATTAAACCATTTTTGTGTCTCCATGCATCTATCAAAGCTAAATTTTCCATTAATTCAAAAAAAAAAAGTTTGGTAATTTTCCCTGCTTATCTTTAATTTGTTTATCTGATTTTCAGTCTAATGCTGGTATTGTCACCCTATTCCAGTCACCCATCAATATCCAACTGGTATAAGAATATTTTAATAATTCTTCCATTATATTCTCATAAAAAACCTTTGTATCTTTATGGGGTACAATCCCACTACAATTATTTTCATATCTTGAAATTCAATTTCAATTCCTAAAAATCTCCCCTGATCGTCAGAAAATAGTAAACGTGGTTTTAAGTAAGATTTAACATATAATACTATATCATTTATTTTCTTAGCATTTGCTGTTACAAATTCATTTCCCAATTTTCTATTAACTAGATACTTTAGATCCTTTTTTTTTAATATGTGTTTCTTGGAGGCAAATAACATCATTGTTTAAATTTTTAAGATGGTGAAAGATTTTTTTCCTTTTTTGGGGACTATTTGCCCCATTAATATTCCACGTCATATAACTAATACCCATCACGCCAGTAGTTCTTCATATTCTTTAGAAGTTGTGGCTGGCTCTTCTCTGCTTGTCTCTCTGATATTTGTCTTAATAAGATCTAAATCCTTTTTGTATCTTTCTAGAAATTCTTTAACCTTATGCATTGAGTTCAACTTAAACCTCCTTTCCTGAAAGGTAAAAGCTTACCCCCTCTAATTTCTCCCAGCGAAATGGTATGTTGTTTCTTTTCAATATCTCCATTAAACCTACATATTCCTTTCTTTTTCTCAAAATTCTTATCAGTATTTCTTTGAGCACAATAATATCCTTTCCTTTAATTCTAATTCTATTGTCAAAGTGTGCATGTAATACCATCTCTTTAGTTTTTCTCCTTGAAAATTCAATCAGTATGTCTCTAGGTTTATTATGTCTCTGTGCATATCTTGAATTTATACGAAACTTCTTCTCAATCTCCTCTTCCATCTTGTCTTCTTCCCAATTTAGTAAATTTGCTAGTGTTCGGACTGTTGTTTCCTCTATCTCATCTTCCTTTCCTTCTGGTATACCCCTAAACCTCAGACTGAATTCCTTATCTCTTAGTTCTAAAAGAGCTATTCTGTCTAGTTCATTTTCTTTCTCTACTTCCAATTCTTCTACTCTTTCAATCACCTTTTTTATTTCCCCATCTATTTTCTCATTTATTTTATCTAAATTTTGTTTCAATTGTTTCTCAAAATCTTCAAAATGTTTTTCCAACATTATATTTACATTTTGCAAGATTGTTTGTGAAGTCTTTCCAGAAAACTCTTCAAACATTGCTCGAAGTCCATCATTTTCTCCTATTCCCGATTCTCTTCTTTTGCCTCCTGGTATTCATTGTTACAGTGTTCATATAATATACACAGTATTTTAAAGGTTATATCCACCACGTTGTAAGAAGAAACTTGCTATACAACTTTTATCCACCAAGTCCACTATATGGCGACAGATAATATAGTTGCAAGAAAATGGCTACCATATATTAAGAATTAACTTGCACTCCATTCCTGTAGTCCTTATTTTCTCCTTTTAATCTCTCCACAATTCATCTGCCCGTTTCAAAATAAAGTGACTCACCAGGCTTTCCTGAGTCTCTACAGCTACATTTAGTTTCTTCTTCTTTCTTCGATTAAGTTGTAAAATAGTCAAGGAGGTGGGGTGGTCGAGGGTATTGTTTTTTAACAAGATGTTCAATTGCAGCTTCTGCTTACTGAAAAGAAGGTGCTTCCCAGCTGAATCTCTACTTCACAAAGAAGCGACATCTGCCATTTTTCTTGCTTGTCAGCTGTCTGGTGAACACTTTCACTTCCATACTCACAACTCATTTCACCAGGAGTTGCTTTTGATCTGTAAAAAACCTTCCAGCTCGTTGTATCAAGCCACAATGAGAACTCTATCTGCGGAGCTTCAGTAGAGTTCAACCCGATGCCATTGCTCCCATACCGGAAACCCTTTAATGTTAAAAAAAATCATCAGGGATTTGACAAACTTCATTTTCTTCCCAACTTGACACTGGCAACCATGGTTTGCCTCATTACTCTGTCTTGCCTGTCTGGAGGATCTGTTTCCTAAACCAAATGGTAAAATGTGAAATTGGTAGGCAGAGCCATTTAATATAAAATGAAGGAAAAAATTACAGCTGCTGCTCACCCTTTTTCTCTTTTATTCCCTGAGTTAATGCCTAATCACAATCATCTGAGGAAAAAATTAAGAGATCTATTGGTTTTACTGCCATCACCAAACCCTTTTCTTGATTTGGGTTTTTTTTCTGCATTAAATAATCAAATTAACTTTTATTATATAAAAGTGAACAGGTTTCCTTAAGTTTGTAACTTAGGTTTACTTTAGAATATCCTCCTCGTTCTCACAAGATAACTAAGTACCTTTTATTATACAAAGTATCTGTAGGCTGCTAATATTTGCCATTCCTGGCAATAAATATTTATTCCTAAACTTGTTACTCTGATAGTTGGAGAATTCCCTGAGCTTTTCTGTGGCCTCTCCTCCTACCCACCTCCTAAATCCTACTCTCATTCCGCCATCCCTCCAGAATTTAAGCTGGGAAGAGGGGCCTATCTTGAGTAACAGTTCTAACACACAGTCACAATAGTAGGATATTTATGTAAATAAGAAAATAATCATCCTGCAATCTAGAGATGCAAGTTACTTTCCATTCTGTAGGAGAGGTAGGTTGGAAGCAATTTATATCATCCTAAAGGAAGAGCATCTCAAAAAGTAGTCAAGGTGATAGAAGTCCAATATCCTTCTAAGGCATGGTAAAGTACTTGAAAAAGAAGCCAGGAGTGTTATTTCCTGGAGCAGTACTTTTCATTGCTCACTTTTTCAGGAGAGAAACATAATACAACAAAAATGCCTTTGAATTAGAGAGTAGTTTAGTGTGGGTTTAGAGCAACTCACAGTATAGTAACTTTGAGAAACAGTTAACAGAACCCACAGGTTGTAAACTATAGAGGCTCATATGACCCAGGCAGTCCCCAAATGCCCACAACATCAACATCAAAGATATCTCTTGGATATTTGAGATTGATGCTGATCAGTCTCAAATATGGGTGCTCACTGGACTAAATGGCCAGACCCCTCCCCCCAAAAAATTGCTGACACCCAACTTGATTAGCTCTAGGCTATACTCAGCTGAAAGCCTCTGACACATGGCATGGTATGGCTAGATAAGAATCTTTACTGTATACTAAGAAGAAACCACTAAAACAGTTGATTGCCAACATCCTACACATGGTTTCCTCTGGTGAGAGACAGCAAGGGAATGGAGCCAAGAATGACAATGCAAAGCAAGGGAAAATGCACAAATATGGCTGCCAAGTCAACTGCATTATGGTCTATGTTTAGCATCTGCTTGTCAAAACAATTTGCTTCTGCCTGAACAACCTGGATTGTTTGTCTTTTACAAACAGGAAAGAAAATAGAAGAGGGTCCTTTGCCCAGTTTCAGCTGGTGCATCAATTGTGGCCCTACCTGGATCAGGATGCCTTGGCAACAGTAACTCAAATTTTAATCAGCATTTGGCTGGATTACTACAATACTGTATTTTAATGTGGGCCAGCCTTTTGCAACATCCTGGGAGCTTCAGCTAGTTCAAAATGCAGTGATCACATTGTTAATGAAACAATCCTGTCACAGTTATGTTTGTTGTTGTTTATTCGTTTAGTCGCTTCCGACACTTCGTGACTTCATGGACCAGCCCACGCCAGAGCTTCCTGTCGGTCAACACCCCCAGCTCCCCCAGGGACGGGTCCGTCACCTCTAGAATATCATCTATCCACCTTGCCCTTGGTCAGCCCCTCTTCCTTTTGCCTTCCACTCTCCCTAGCATCAACATCTTCTCCAGGGTGTCCTGTCTTCTCATTATGTGGCCAAAGTATTTCAGTTTTGCCTTGATTATCATTCCCTCAAGTGAGCAGTCTGGCTTGATTTCCTGGAGGAGGGACTGGTTTGATCTTCTTGCAGTCCAAGGCACTCTCAGAATTTTCCTCCAGCACCACAGTTCAAAAGGATCGATCTTCCTTCTCTCAGCCTTCTTTATGGTCCAGCTCTCGCAGCACATGTTACTACAGGGAACACCATTGCTTTAACTATGCGGACCTTTGTTGTCAGTGTGATGTCTCTGCTCTTAATTATTTTATCGAGATTTGTCATTGCTCTTCTCCCAAGGATTAAGCGTCTTCTGATTTCCTGACTGCAGTCAGCATCTGCAGTAATCTTCGCACCTAGAAATACAAAGTCTTTCACTGCCTCTACATTTTCTCCCTCTATTTGCCAGTTATCAATCAAGCTGGTTGCCATAATCCTGGTTTTTTTGAGGTTTAGCTGCAAGCCAGCTCTTGCACTTTCTTCTTTCACCTTCATCATAAAGCTCCTCAGTTCCTCTTCGCTTTCAGCCATCAAAGTGGTATCATCTGCATATCTGAGATTGTTAATGTTTCTTCCAGAGATTTTAACTCCAGCCTTGGATTCCTCAAGCCCAGCACGTCGCATGATGTGTTCTGCGTACAAGTTGAATAGGTAGGGTGAGAGTATACAGCCCTGCCGTACTCCTTTCCCAATCTTAAACCAGTCCGTTGTTCCGTGGTCTGTTCTTACTGTTGCTACTTGGTCGTTATACAGATACTTCAGGAGGCAGACAAGATGACTTGGTATCCCCATACTGCTAAGAACTTGCCACAATTTGTTATGGTCCACACAGTCAAAGGCTTTAAAATAGTCAATAAAACAGAAATAGATGTTTTTCTGAAACTCCCTGGCTTTTTCCATTATCCAGTGGATATTGGCAATTTGGTCCCTCGTTCCTCTGCCTTTTCTAAACCTAGCTTGTGCATCTGGCAATTCTCGCTCCATGAATTGCTGAAGTCTATCTTGCAGGATCTTGAGCATTACCTTACTGGCATGTGAAATGAGTGCCACTGTTCAATAGTTTGAACATTCTTTAGTGTTTCCCTTTTTTGGTATGGGGATATAAGTTGATTTTTTCCAATCTGATGGCCATTCTTGTGTTTTCCAAATTTGCTGGCATATAGCATGCATCACCTTGACAGCATCATCCTGCAAGATTTTGAACAGTTCAGCTGGGATGCCGTCGTCTCCTGCTGCCTTGTTATTAGCAATGCTTCTTAAGGTCCATTCAACCTCACTCTTCAGGATGTCTGGCTCGAGCTCACTGACCACACCGTCAAAGCTATTCCCGATATTGTTATCCTTCCTATACAGGTCTTCTGTATATTCTTGCCACCTTTTCTTGATCTCTTCTTCTTCTGTTAGGTCCTTGCCATCTTTGTTTTTGATCATACCAATTTTGGCCTGCAATTTACCTCCGATGTTTCTAATTTTCTGGAAGAGGTCTCTTGTCCTTCCTATTCTATTGTCTTCTTCCACTTCCACACATTGCTTGTTTAAAAATAATTCCTTATCTCTTCTGGCTAACCTCTGGAATTTTGCATTTAATTGGGCATATCTCCCCCTATCACTGTTGCCTTTTGCTTTCCTTCTTTCTTGGGCTACTTCTAGTGTCTCAGCAGACAGCCATTTTGCCTTCTTGGTTTTCTCTTTCTTTGGGATGTATTTTGTTGCCGCCTCTTGGACAATGTTGCGGACTTCTCTCCATAGTTCTTCTGGGACCCTATCTACTAAGTCCAGTCCCTTAAATCGATTCTTCACCTCCACTGCATATTCCTTAGGAATATTAGTGAGCACATATCTAGCTGATCTGTGAGTCTTCCCTAATCTCTTTAGTCTGATCCTAAATTGTGCAAGAAGAAGTTCGTGATCTGAACTACAGTCAGCTCCAGGCCTTGTTTTTACCGACTGTACAGATGTCCGCCACCTTTGGCTGCAAAGGATGTAGTCAATCTGGTTTCGGTGTTGTCCATCTGGGGAAGTCCATGTATAAAGCCGTCTCTTAGGTTGCTGGAAGAGAGTGTTTGTTATGCACATTAAGTTGTCTTGGCAAAATTCTATCAGCCTATGTCCTGCTTCGTTTTGTTCACCCAGGCCATGCTTACCTGTAATTCCAGGTGTCATTTGACTGCCCATCTTAGCATTCCAGTCTCCTGTGATGAAAATAACATTTCTTTTAGGCGTGTTGTCCAGTAGGTGCTGCAGATCCTCATAGAACTGCTCTACTTCAGCTTCTGTGGTTGGGGCGTATATTTGGATCACTGTGATGTTAGATGGCTTGCCCTGAATTCGAATTGAGATCATTCTGTCATTTTTTGGATTGTATCCAAGCACTGCTTTAGCCACTTTACTATTAATCATGAAGGCTACTCCATTTCTTCTGTGGTCCTCTTGTCCACAGTAGTAGATCTGGTGGTCATTTGATGTGAAGTGGCCCATTCCAGTCCATTTCAGTTCACTGACACCCAGAATGTCTATCTTTAATCTTGACATCTCACCAATAACCACATCCAATTTGCCCTGGCTCATAGATCTTACATTCCAGGTTCCAATGGTGTGTTGATCCTTAGAACATCAGATTCGCCGTTCACCACCAGCATCGGCGGCCGCTAGCTGTCCTTTCGGCTTTGAGCTAGCTGCGTCATCACATCTGGGGCTAGTTGAACTCATCCTCTGTTCCTCCCCAGTAGCATTTTGACCATCTTCCGACCTGGGGGTCTCATCTTCCGATGGTATACCGACATATCTCTGGTTGTACTGATCCATTTAGTTTTCACGGCAAGAATACTGGGGTGGGTTGCCATTACCTTCCCCAGGGATCACATTTAGTCTGACCTCTCTGTCATGACCTTCCCATCTTGGGTGGCCCTTCACGGTTTAGCTCATGGCATCATTGAGGTGCTCAAGCTCCAGCACCACAAGGTAACGATTCTTTGCTGAAGGTCACAGTTATACCACTACTAAATTTATTACATTGGTTACCAGTAGGTTTCCAGTCCTAATTCGAAGTGCTGATGATGACCTATAATGCCTTTTATGGGCACAGCATCAGATTATATCAGACATCCCCTTGTCAAGATTGAATCTGCCCATCTGGTAAGAACACCACAAGAAAGCCTGCTAAAAGTCCTCACTCTACATGAGATGAGGGGGATATGGGTCAGGTGGCAGGCCTTCTATTGAGGCCTATGTACTTTGGAACTCCTTGCCCTCTGAGGTTCAAGCAGCTTCTTCCCTCCTAGGATTTTATAAAACTATTGATACTATTGCACCATATTTCTTATCAGCACTGAATGTTTCTTGTGGCCATCTGGGGGATTCCTATTAATTGTACAGTATGTCTTTGTTTTTATTCTGTATTTTTACTGTTATAGGATACCCAAAGTCTATGGATTGGGATGGGTTGCAAAAGCTGTGAAATAAATAAATCTTATTGCACAGAAAATTATGGCTCCTCAGCATATTTGATAGTTAGCCTCATGGAGAGAATCCATAAACAGTGTAATTTGTACATAAGAATATCCAGTTTTCTAGTCTCCTTATCCCTGTACAAAGAATGGTCAATACCCAGCTATGACACCTCAACTATAACAGAGTTTGGAAGAGGATGCTGAAATTAGAAACATAATTCTCCTTTTCTTAGTCTATAGAAACTCTCAATCTGGTAAGGATGTGATAGCCTAGTCACATAGTTTAGTCCAGGAGTCCCTTGCTGTCTTCATTAGAAGCATCAGAAAGAAGACTGGTGAAGACATAGGATTTTGGACCAGTTAGTATACTGGATCCTCTACCATCTGAAAAAACTATTGAATTTCAAGACCAACACAAATGCAATCTGACCAATTTGTTTGCCACAGAAATTGAGGGCTTCTATGACAATATTGGTCATACGCTTGGTCCTCGGCCTGTGCATCAGGTGACAGAGTGGAACAAGATGCCAAACAAATAAGAGGCACAGTGGGAGCATAATGTGCTATCACTGTGGCTGACAAAAATAAACTGAAGGGATTCAGCAGGAGCTGTACCTAACCACATGGTACTCGGCCAGATAGTTCTATAAACCTGAGAAGGTTCTGAAAGAGGCTTTGCACAGGCATATGAGTGTGCATCACAGACCTCACAATACAGAATATTTACATACGAAATTATCCAAAAACAGCAATGATACTGTAAGGTAGATTAGATAATTTTCAACAACAATAGAGAACAAATATTTCTTAACAATTTAAAAGCTTTTGCACTGATGTGAAAGCAGAAATTGTGTTTACTGTATTCCTTTTTCCTACTGTGTTTTTCTTCCAGTCATGGCTATGTTGTGAGGAAAAGGCTACATCAATATTCAAAGTGCTGCTTTGATTGAGGAGAGAGTCATATTAACTGACCAAAATAGAAGCTTTGCTGAGAGAAAACAGAAAAGCTAGAGGAACAAATTTATCAATAATTCACAAGTCGATGGGTATCTTCTTTTAACAGCCTTAAAAACATTTCATACACTTGAAGAAAAAAAAAGGAAATAAGAATAACAACAACTGGCTTTTCCAGGCCTAAAACAGGAAACAAAACAATGAACCCATATTTTTAAAGAAATTGAGGGAGCATTTAAATTTCTGAGTAAGATATTCACCTGCTACATATATTTATCAGGTAAAAAAAGATTATATATCAGCCTGATCATATATAAAATGTTTACATATAAACCATCTTTGGACAGTTGAGGATTGTGATGCCTTTCTGGAGGAAATTAAAAGGGACTATACACATACCTCTCCTTCTCTGTTTACCATTTACAATATTTATGTTTTATCATAATTTATCTAGCAAATAATTGTCCCAGGTCCTATTCCTCTCAATTCCAAAAAAATTTTAGGGACTAATAAATACATAAGCATAGATAAGTAGTGGAGAAATGGCAGCCAGCAGTTCTTTCCGGCTTCCTCTGTCTTCATGGAACGCTTCTGAATTTTCTGCATTCAGAACCTAATTTACACAAAGCTTTTTTTCCACACAATAAATGTAGTCAACATAATATACACTAATATATCACCATCTAGTCAATCCAATCCAACTGCTTTGGCTGTGAAATATCTCAGGGTCATGCTGTCCAGTGAAAATGTATTTCATAATTATGAAGACTCAAGACTACATCATAGATAAGAGTCACTTCTCAATATAACAACCTTCAGATGAAAAAAAAATAATTGTGACTTTAAAAGATATAACTGTGATGCCAGTATACCATTATTGCAATGTCAGTCCGTAATGAGTCAATGTCTAAACTTGATCTACTGCCTAGGTTGGTAATGCAGTACATGCAAGTCCCAATGTTGTGTTAAACTTCAGCAGGTGCACTGGCAGCTACGCTACTGGACGTGAGAAGAGATCAAAGGGATAGCATGTGGCTGTAGTAAGAGATACGGTTCCATTTCTATCTCCTCCTTGTCACATTCAGTGAGTCCAGAACTGGATGCTAAAGGACATGGAAGCAGAAGAAATGGAGGCAGCAGTGGCAAGTAACTGCTCTTCAGGATCACCTCAGAACACTTCAAGAAGCTATAGCTGAAGGACCTGGAAACAGAGGCAACATAGTATTTTCTATTTTCATCAGCTGATAGGAAAGAGTTGATGAGAAGACAGCATCCAGGAAATTAACTGCTCTGTTCTCCAGCTAACCACCATTTTCACTTTCTCTCTTGCTCATAGCCTGTAAATTATTGCCCCTACAACCATTCAGCCCAAGTAGAAAAAAGTTTAGCTGGGGCTACCCATTCTCTGTTAAACTGTATGCACCATTCCCAATACTCAAGTATCTTTTTTACATAACCAGGGAACATGGCTGTGGCTCTCCTAAGATGCTACATTTCCTTCTCCAACTTTGCTGCTTCTGTGAAGCCCCTTTGAGTCCACACATTTTAAAAGCCCTTTATCTTATTCAGAAGAGAAAAAGGAACCAAAAGAAAGAAATAAAGAAAATCTTTTGAACTGATACTTCAGGCAAGCAAAACTGGGTTGGCTTTCTTGGGTAAGCTGTTTTGAGTGCAAGTTAAGACTATATCCTCCCAAGCTTTATTGTAATGTAAATACTATTTTCTAAACAACAGGACTCTGTCTTAATGTCAGCATCAATAATTACAATAGATCTAAGATTACAACTTCTTCAACAAAAATTCTTATTTCTGATTTATTCAACTCCATGGATTGGATACGGACGCAAGTTCAAGAGTGGAACTACCATCAGCCACCTGCTCTATATGGATGACATCAAGCTGTATGCTAGGAGTGAATGAGACATCGACTCGCTGATCCACCTTACACAGACCTACAGTGAGGACGTTGGGATGTCATTCGGACTGGAGATGTGTGGCTGGATGGTAGTAAAGAGAGGGAAGGTAGTAAAGACTGATAGGGTGGAACTACCAGTGGGCCACATAGCAGACATACCAGCTACAAGTACCTTGGTATCCCACAGTCGCATAGGAACCATGATGAGGAGGCAAGGAAGACACCAACATCCAAGTACCACCAAAGGATAAGACAGGTCCTGAAGAGTCAGCTCAATGGGAAGAACAAGATCCACACCATCAACATGTATGTCCTGCCAATCATCAGATACCCTGCCGGTATAGTGAGCTGGCCAAAGGAGAACATGGAGGCTGCTGATGTGAAGACCCAGAAGCTCCTCACAATGTACAGAGGCTTCCACCCCAAGTCCAACACCCAGAGACTGTACACCAGCCAGAAAGAGGGTGTGTGGGGTCTGGTGAGTGTCAAAGCCACTGTCCTGGATGAAACCCAGAGCACCCAGGAGTACATCAGTAAGATGGCACCCAGTTACTGATAGAATGCCGGAGGCAGCAGCAGCAATGGTAGAAAGATCAAGCACAGGAAGTGCCATGGCAAGACAAGACTCCGCATAGGATGTACCATTGACAGACAGCTGAGGTGGCTGACATTGGGAAATCCTACCAGTGGCTGGAAAGGGCTGGACTAAAAGACAGCACTGAGGCACTGATCATAGAAGCACAAGAACAGGCACTAAGCACCAGATCCATAGAAGCAGAGATCTACCACACTAGACAGGACCCAAGGTGCAGACTGTGAAGAGACACAGTCCAACACATAGACAGTCAGAGACAGTCCAACACATAGTGGCAGGGTGTAAGATGCAGGCAGGAACAGCATACACTGAACAGCACAACCAAGTAGCTGGCATTGTGTACAGGAACATCTGCACAGTGTATGGGCTAGACCCTCTCAAGTCCAGATGGGAGATTCCACAGAAGGTTGTGGAGAATGACAGGGCTAAGATCCTGTGGGACTTCCAGATCCAGACAGACAGGCAGGTACTGGCCAATCAACCAGACATCGTGGTAGTAGACAAGGACCAGAAGACAGTGGTGGTAATAGATGTAGTGGTGCCAAGTGACAGCAACATCAGGAAGAAGAAGTATGAGAAGCTGGAGAAGTACCAGGGCCTGAAGGAGGAACTAGAGAGGATATGGAAAGTGAAGGCCAAAGTGGTCCCAGTGGTGGTAGGAACACTCAGGGCTGTGACTCCTAAGCTGGGAGAGTGGCTCCAACAGATCCCAGGAACAACATCAGAGTTCTCTCTCGTCCTATTCTGAAGACTCTCAACATATTGACAAATAGAAAAGTAGTATTGGAGTTGCTGAAGCAAAAGAAGTTGGCATTTATACAATGTAATTACAAAAGTGATCTGCAATCAACTGGGAATAAAGCCCCATCACTATTCTACTTTGTGTTTGCAAGTGATAGTGGTGATGGAGCTTTATTCTTGTAGACAATTTGGAATTTGTATTCTAGTTAGCAGTTTGAGTGTTTCCATGCAACTGAATTCTGCCTGTAGCAACTGACAGTGATGATTCCAAACTTAGGTAACTTTAACTTTCCAAATAATGAATTTCTTACTTAATCAATTTCTAAGTAACCCAATTTTAGAATGGAAAAGTTTGCCTCTGTGATATATTTTATAAAGTAAAATACGTTAATCAAAAACAATTAAAATTTGCACATATACAAATGTATATATCTATGGATTAATATCAGTATATAACCAAAAAGGGGCTAGCAACTGTTATATTCTAAATGGCAACAGGAATAACAACAAAAAGCCTTTTTCAATGTAGTTTTGTAAACCATAGATTTTGAAAGCTGACCAAAACATTATTCCATTAGAAAGAGTTATAGATGGTTAGTATGTTACCATCATGGGGGAAAATGAGGGAACGTATCTGCTATATCTAACTACTTAGGACCTCTACCCAGCGTTAAATAATTGAAGCATGAGAAACTTAGGGAACATAGGATAAAGTTGTTATTTCATATACAGGTAATGCCGTCTCCACTAAACTCTGCCAGTACTGGTATGGAAAATAGCAACAGAAATCTGTGGTATCTAACTTATTGCTTTCTGCAGTGCCAAACCACTTGGAAGTAGCATCTGTTCCACAAAGTTGAAACATGGATTGGATCCCAGTTGATTCTAACTTTTCTTCACTATTCCCTAAATATGATAATGCAATTCTTTATATTTCTTCACTCACTGATGATGGGATCCTGTTCACTGTATTTCATTTCCAAAACAGATTTATGCAAATGCTATTAGTATGGGATCACCATGATCATGCAAAGCAATAATCATAATCAAATTGACTGTGATAAGAAAAAAGTAAATACTTTATGATACAAGATGTTCATCAGAAGACAATTAAGGTAATGATGCCCACACTTGTTCTTGAGGCAAAGTGACCTGAATAGGTACATTTTTAACTTAATACCTACAATAAATTCAAATTGCACAGCATTGTCAAAATGATATATATATACTACCTAACAGTCTTAATCTGTTTAGATCAAGACTTTTGCCTGGAAATGTAAGACTCAAATCCAATACGAGTTAAATATATTAGAAATTAGAGCCAGTCTGGTCTAGTGGTTAAGGCTCCAGGCTAGAATCCAGGAGGCTGGGAGTTCTAGTCCCGCCTCAGGCATGAAAGCTGCTTGGGTGACCTTGGGCCAGTCACTCTCTCTCAGCTCAACCCACCTCACAGGGTGGTTGTTGTGGGGAAAATAGGAGGAGGAAGGAGTATTAGGTATGCTCGCCACCTTGAGTTATTTACAAAAATAATAAAGGTGGGATAATAATAATAATAATAATAATAATAATAATAGTAATAATAATAATGAATGTTAAGTCAAGATTATCATGCTTTAGTAAAGGTTTTGTTTAGTTCATCTTCAGCCCTTTCCTGATGGATTACTGCTGGGGCATCTTTTCTGTTTTTCAGATTTTGAGTAAGCCATTTTTAAAAAACGGAATAGCAGTTCTGTAAGGCACAATCTGCTCTAGCATAGAAAGGCAGAAAAAGACTTAAGAATCAGCATGAGAATGATAATCCCCTTAGAAAACTGGGATCACATGACCAAATTTTACTGTCCCAACTACAGTATGGCTAAATCAAACAGGATAAAAACTTGAATCACCCTTTCAGCCAATTAATCTTATATATTTATCAGTCATGGATTATTGTAATGTGCTCTACATGGGGCTGCCCTTAAAGAGTATCCAGAAGCTGCAACTGGTGCAAAATGCAGCGACACAGGCAGTTATGTGTGCTCCCAGATCGGTGCATGTTACACCTCTGCTCTGCAAGCTGCACTGGTTGCCAGTTTGCTTCTGGGTTCAGTTCAAGGTGCTGGTAATGACTTATAAAGCCCTACATGGCATGGGGCTGGCTTATTTGAGGGAACACCTCTCCATGGTTATATCTATCCAACCCTTCAGGTCCAGCAGAAGGGGCATGTTACTGGTCCTGTATACTAAGGAATGTCATTTGATGGGACCCAGGAGGAACACCTTTTCTGCCGCTGTACCTGCCCTTTGGAACATCATCCCCCCTGAGGTTATATTCGCCCCAGTCCTATTGGCCTTTTGGAAGGCCCGGAAGACATGGCCTTGCTATTGTGCCTGGGGATCTGGTGGCAGCATGGAGCCTCTGAAATAGTTACAGTTTGTAAGACAGATGCCCCTCTCTTGTAGATTATGTTTTTTAGGGGTTTAATGGTTTTCATTGTTTTAATGGCTTTTTGTTGTTACTGCTTATTTATTTGTATGTTTTTTGGGGGGGTTTTAACCGTGTGAGCTGCTCAGCGTCACGTACGTGAGATGGGCGGCTATACACATTGAATGAATAAATAAACTTAACTGAATCAGTACACAGGCAAAAAGCAAGTGGAGATGGGAGGAGATATAAAATATTTCTTTAAATGGCCTTCAGTCATACTGTTTATCAATATTTCAGCAACACAATCCAGTTTCAGAGTGATTAATTTCCAATACAATCTTCTATACTGTAAAGAAATTAGAGCTTATAATGCATCACTGAGACTGTGAAAGTAAAAATAAGAATGTTTTTATGAAGTCATTTTCCTTCATCAAAGCACCAACTTTTGCCACTTGCACTCTGACTTTATAGCAGCTTGCTTCCTCACTAGACTTGCTCAGAGATACAAGGGGACTTCTGGGCTCCCCATATTAACAGAGGGCACTCAGGAACAATAGGTATCAGTGGCCCTTCTCTTATTTCACACCAAGACCAGGATTTTGATAATTCTGCTTGTCATGTCATTGGGCAAAATCCCAGAGTGTCTGGAAATCTATTCTTCAGTTGCTTTAACAGCAGCATGCCAAACAGATTCTGGACAGGAACATGACACCAAGAGGGAGTAGTTAACCTTTTTCTCTACATCATTTTTCTAACTGCGATTTGCTTGAGGGCATTGCTATTTGCCCCACAATGGAAACATGTAAGTATTATGTTCAAATGATTTCTAAATTTAGCTGCCTTAAGTTTTGAGTTGAAGTGCTAGTAAAATTAGCTTCAGATTTAATTTTTGTTCTTAGCAAATGATGATAGACCTTTGATTTCAAGTTCCAGAAGAAATGTAAGATTTACCTTAAAAAGTTAACAGCAGTTCTTGATTAGTGCTTAATTGATAGGGATGAGATCCCTAAGACAATTTTTTTTTATTACTTCTTTCTTGGATAAAGCCTACGTATATTGGGTGAGAAACATGTACATTCTTTAAGAGAAATTAAGTGATACACTGGTTGGCATTTTTGTATAAACTGAGATGTGTTTTGAACAACACAGAGATGCTCCTGGGTATGTTTATTCAAAAAAATCAGAATATATTAATGGAAGGAAGTTATAATGGATGAAGAACAAGATTTGAAAATAATTGTTCTGTACTCAAAGTTGATCGAAAGATTACAAAAACCGCAAAACAGAACAGAACACTTAAAACAGGCACATGACAGAGGTAGAACTTGAACATCTAGCACTTCAAACAAATTCCAAGCCTCAATTTTATATTCTCTTCTGCTGGAATTTTATATTCTCCCAGTCTTGGGATAAGAGGCAAATGTATATGAAAGGACAATGCACACATTAATCGTGCTTCTTAAGCAGTAGAAGGCACTGGTTACAGAATGGTATAGAAGCAATAAAGAGGTGGGTGAGATTTCTAAAGAAAAAAGAGAGGCAAAGTCAGGACTGTGTGTGTGTTAATTGTTGAGATTGCAGGGGCAGGAATAAGCCAGACACATCAAACAGAATGCTGAGATTAGTGAAGAGGCATCGTGTTGGAGCAACCTACACACACTTTAGACAGACACAGCGAGAGAGCACTGAAAACGAATTCACATATATGTGCTCCTTAGACCAGTAAGTCATCAAATCCCAGCTACAGAGCCCTGGCACAAGACTAGTCAGGCAGAGAGAAGCAGAGGCAGTGACAGGCAGCATAGCAAAAAAGTGAGAAATGCATATAAATCTAAGGCTCATGACTTGGCACACACAGTATCACAGTAAGCTCAGTTCTAGCACTCTAGAAAGGTGAACAGAGGCAGGCAAGAACAACCAAGCACAGAAGAGAAACTGTCTGAAACATTTTTTTGCTAGGCACAGTTTCTTGATCAGAACTGAAGTGTTGTGCTGAAGCATCAAAGTGTTCCAGTGGTCAAAGTAGAGGTATCTGCACAGAAAAAACAGCATAGTGGGCAAAGGCAGGAAAGCAGAAATGGGAAGCAAGAGACTACATTGATTTTGAGTGCTAAGTGTGTTTATGTAGACTAGACCATAGTCTCTAAGTTACTTAGCTTCTGTTCAGATGCTGTGTTATTATTTATTTTTAAATAGGGTTCTTTCATTCCTCCCTTCCCCATTTTAAATCATAGGTTTCTACTGAGATGTTTCTGTACCATTGTATTGCATTGCATTGCATTGCATTGCATTGCATTGCATTGCATTGCATTGCATATTGTATATTGTATATTGTATATTATATTATATTTTATATATTTTAGTACTGTATGCTTACAGCTTGCTCCAACTCCAATAGAAAAAGACATCTATTCTTGAGGATAGCAAGATCTTATTTGTACTACTTAAAATTAAATATCTGCCCATGTCAGCTTGTTTTATAATACTTAATGCACATCATATAATTGTACCATATATTTCTGTAAATATTTTAGATAAATGTTGCATTGTTCTTGTATCCCAAATTGCTCTGTTGTCCAAACAGCAAACACTGCCCAATAGCATAATAATTCAAACTCTCTGTTTCTGAGCATGAAGTAGGATGGAGGTTAGCTGCCTGCTCGTGTTCACCTCAAGCATTAAATTGCTTCCGAATAGTTCTTTGTTTTAAAAATGCAAGTTCCTTTCTTCCTTTCTCTCTTTCACTTTTGATTATGTGCCATGAAGTTGGTGCTGTCTCTTAGCAACAACACAGAACTTCTCCAGCATGATCTGTCCCCAGCTTGACCCTTCAGGTCTTCCAGTGATGTACCCATCACTCTTGTAATCTAAGTTATCCACTTGGTTCCTAGTCATCCTCTTCTTTCCACCTTTACCATACAGATTTTTTAAATGAGAAAATGTATTAATAATACAACATCTGAAAGTTGCAATATTGCAACTGCAATTTCATATACAAATATACTACTTCCTTCAGAAAATGTTGTCATGATGAAGGAGTACGTATTTGGATATTAATGGATGTTTTAGCTGAGAATATTTCTGTTAAATAGTTGTTCAGAACCTATTACAATAAGGATCTGGTCCATGCTGAGATTTATCAGCTATTAAATACATGAGATAATATGGATGTCAATGTTGAGTTTTCTATTGAAGGAAATAATTCAACTTCTATTGTTTTGCAAATAGAGGTTTATGTGGCTTTTGTGCAGTCATGCTACTCAGGCTGTGAGACCATTAGTGTTTTTTATTTTTGCTTTTGATTTGTTTCAAAATTCAGTCATTTAGTGAACACGATTTATTGGTAAACTACTATGGATCTGACATATTTACTGTTAAATTCCACCCCTAAAACATAGTTTATTTATTTAGTTTGATTTATGTGCCCCAGATTTTGCTTATGTAAGCATTTGATGTGGCCTATACCAATTAAAAAAAATACAAAATATAAAACACAAAATCAAGATAATTAAAAACAGTTTAGTTATTACAAGCTTGACATAAGAGATGCATTTTTTGCCATTTTGCAAAAATGACCCCTCAGATAATCAGGCCTTCCTTAAACTGTTTAGGGATTTAAAGGTCAATATCAACACCTTAAATTGTGTTTGGTAGGCAATTAGCAGCCACCACAGTTCTTTCAGTGTAGCATCATGTGTTTCCTATATCTTGTACTGGTTAGCAATGGATTCCACATTTTGCACCAATTGCAATTTCTGGACATTTTTCAAAGATAGCCCCATGTAGCACTCATTACAGAAGTCAATACAAGTCACAATCATGGCATGGGTAACTGTTGCAAAATCCAGCTATCTCAGCAATGGTTGCAGGTGGTATGCACTAATCCTAATTGTACAAACAGGTTCTTCAACACAGCTGTCACCTGCAAATTCAGCAACAGCTGGGGGTCAAGAAGCACTCTCAAACTATGAACTACTCTTTGTTAGGAAGTGCAACACCCTTCAGAACATTCACTTCAATGCCTGAGTAGTTATCTCTTTCTCTCTTTCTTGGCTGGATTTAATTTCCACTTGTTCCCCCTCATCCAGCCCATAATAAGATTAGGTAATACTCAAGGGTATTAATTACTTGCTTGGAGTTAGATGATAGGAAGCAGTAGAGGCTATGAGTGTAGCATCTCACTGTAAAACTCTGAATGACTTATTGCAGTTTCAAACAATATGGGAGTCAGTAACCTAGCTAGCAGCCACATGGATGTGTCCCAATAGGACAGACTGGAAACACTGCAAAAAAGAAGAGGAGAGGAAGGAAGGAAGGAAGAAAAGGACAAAGAAAAAGAAAAAAAGGAAGGAAGGAAGGAAGGAAGGAAGGAAGGAAGGAAGGAAGGAAGGAAGGAAAAGTCCCAATACCATATTTCAGACAAAACCCTGACTGAAATGGAACTAGAAATGGATTCAACCAAATGTATCAGGAAGTGCAAGGCCACCACTTTTTCAATCATTTTCCTTATTCAGGAATGGAATGTTTAAGATCAATCTATAATTACAAAGTTCTTCCAGATCAAAGGACCTTTTTCAGTAAAGGTCAAGCAAACAGGTAGTGGCTCTCATTTCTCCACATTTACAACTTGAAAAGAATCCAAAGGAACAGGACAGGCAGTTGCCAAAATTCCTATGACCTGTCCCAACACTGGAGGCCAAATCAAGGTGAATCTGATTGACCTTGCAAAGAATTGTGAAAATTGGTCACAGTGAGTCTCTGACTGGTCAGCTTTCCCTAATATCTGGATGGAGGAGATGTGACATGGTATGGAAAACAAGTATGGCCTGTTCTGTGTAAATAAAATGGAGGCATAGAAGCAGGACCTCTTTGCTGCATCCACAGCTATGGAGTAGGGTTTCAGATAGGGGCCCATTGCGTGTTCAATCCACTCTGGCCTGAGAGTTTGTGTTCCAATCTATCAACATCATTTTTCTCATCTTCCTGGTAAACAAACCAGAGGAACCTATCCACTTCAATGCTCTCAACTCCTGATAAACTAAGTTAGTTCTCCTAGAGGGTAGAAGGCATTTAGGAACAATAGTATGAAAACACTAAGCCATTTTTGAGTTCCATGGATGAGCCAGACTTTATCAGTATTGCTAACAGATGAGATGTGAAATTCCCCAAGTACATTCAGGAAAGCATCTAGATCCATGAGGTGCCTGGTTAGAATATTTTAACCAAGCCTCCCACTTCGGCAAAGGTTTATAGCAGCCACTAGTCTAAAACTGACCACAAATTGGTGTGTCCATAACAGAGTTACAGAGAGCTTTTCTACTTTCAGATCAGTAACTCCAGTCACTAAGTCCATGCTGTATGCCAGGTAATGGTTGAGACAGATTGATGGTCATCATGGCAGATATGAAATCCTGAGCCACTTTTAACTTGACAGATTCAGCATGGCGCTGAAGTCCCAAAAGACAAGAAATCTAGGTAAACCACTGCCATGCCAGAGATCCCCAGCTTGGAAAGTACAGAAGACTGATGGTACATTAACAATATGCCAACATTATCCAGGCAACCTGGATATACCTACACTCTCCTGACCACTTGGGTACAGCAGCAAGCACTTAAAATTGGCAGACTATCTGAAGGAACTCCAGGTCAATAGGACAGAATTCCTATAGACAGCAGTTGTGCTACCTATCCACCCTTCAGACATAGCCTACTTCATCACAGAGTAACTTGTAGAGAAAACTGGGAAATATTACCTCCCCAATCTTTTCTCAGCCAGATGTCCTTTTTTAATTCAGGATTAAATCCTATGTAATAGGCATATACCAACAACTGATGACATAAAAAAGCAGGATCTTCAGACTGAATGGTTCACCTTTGCTGTCACCTTAATATCTTTGGTTAGACTACAATATAAATGGAAATGAGGCCAACCAGTGGCCTTCCCTCCTTTCCCTGCAAAAGCCAAGTTGCAACCTCCTACCCAACCTAACCCTACCCTACCCATTACTACATCATTATCCCAAAAACAATGATGTTTTCACTTATATAAAAACAGCAAACTCCTTCTATTTAACTTCAAATCTCATACACATTCCAAACTAAAATGTGGTTGGTTAGTTTGTAGCTCAAGTTTTATGTAAACCCAATCAGTATATTTAATTTTTGGTTCAGCTGGTGTATAAACCCAAGTACTTGAGTAAATCAAATAAAGCATGGTTAAATAATAATGGGTAACATGTTATGTGATCACACTGTGTGTGAGGTGTTCTTAGGCTAGGTTCATATATCATGCTAAACCACATATTTGGTATAATGTGGTGTGTGAATACAGCCACTAATTTGTAAACTGATTTATGGGAGGAGCATGTGAATTACTGGTGGTCAGAGACTATAATTAACATTTTTTTGTGGGAGTAAGGGCAACATGCAAAGGGTGTGTGCCACATGTGTGGGAAGAGCCAGGAGTTTCTGTTATTTGTATTTCTTGGATGTTACTTGGCTTTTAAAACTGCTAAATATCTTCAAATGTCAGGAAACTAGCTTGTTAACTGCTAATTAGAAGGGATTCTTGGGCTAGAAGAAAGCCCTAGGACTACATTTTGTCCACTGTGGTTTATAACTTAGCATTAACAATGAACAAGGCCAATAATATTAGTTTTGTTTTTCATGTCCCTATAACTAGGCTCAGTATAAAATAATAAAATACAACATCAAAAATTAACACAATAACTCACTACAATCCAATTTAAGATCAAAATTAAAACACAGAGCCATAGTAATCTGAATAGCCCACGTTTAAATAATCATAAACACTTTTATTTAAATAACAATTCATATCTGTGTAAACAAAAACCAACTTCCCAAAGGCCCATTAAAATATGGCTAGTTCACCAAATCAATGGTAAACCATATTAAACAAATGAACTAAGTTAGTTATACTAAGTTAGTATAATTCATACATAGAACTAGAGGTGCAAAAAGAATATGTATCCATAAACAAATTTAAGTAAGAGGATACAATGGAGTATAGACCTGACTCTGTACTCAAAAATTCTGACAGGCTTTCAAGATTCTGTTTTTCTATCTTACAACAATGAAGAGCATTCCTGGAATCCCTGCTGCTTCAGTTTCTTGATGCCTACCTCAAAGGGTTGACATCAAATCTTGAAAGCCTGTCAAAAGTTTTTTCTATCACATCTTATACCAAACAAAATCAAGGCGGAGTTATTATGAGTTTCTTCTCAAGCGTTCTCCTTTCTCAGAACTGAGTAATTATTTCTCCTCCCTTAACATTCATTGCTCCCTTCTTCCTTCCCAAGGCCAGCTCTATATTCTTACACACTCAGCTAGGTTATATAGGGTGGATGGATTATTCCAAGATAAAACAGTTTTGAAGGTAAAAGAGTCCAAGTCATATAGGGCTTTATAAGTAACAAGCAGCATTTTGAATTGGGGCCAGAAGCCTACTGATAACCAATGCAGCAGTCACTGTAACTTTGCTTGAACTGGCAAGCACCGGTCAGCAAGTGGGCAGTTACATTCTGGCACATTCTATGCCAGAAGCAACTTCCAGGTGATCTTCAAGGGCAGCCCCATATTGTAAAGTGAATTACAATAGCCTGATAGATGATCAGTGCCTCCTAGTCCACAAACAGGAACAACTGGTAGAGTCGGAGAACCTGGTCAAAGGCTTTCCCAGCCATGGCTTCCATCTACTGTTTCAGCAGGAGCCATGAATCCAGGAAAACTCCAAAACTTTTCACCAGCTCTTTCAGGGGAAGTACAACCCAGCCAAATAGAACAAACATGGCATATTTATGTATTATCAGTTCCTGAGAGATTTTGTACCAGCAGTAACTCCATCTTGCCTTGGATTCAATCTCAGTCTGTTTTGCCCCATCCTGTCCCTCAAAGTCTCTAGGCACTAGGTCAGGATTTCCACTGCATTTCCTGCTTAGCCTTTGGCAGAAATGTAAAGCTATGTATCATCAATGTATTGACAATATCAAATGCAAAACTGACAGACCACCTCCCCCACAATAAAAACACTTTGGGAAAAGCACAGGTCTCCAGAAAATTAGTAAGCAGGTTATGCAGAAAGAATGAATATGTTAAGGGCACATCCTTCACAAATATACTGTATATACCACATTTTCAGCAGAATTAACACTACTACAGCAATCCATATGACTTTTTTTTTCCCTTTCAATTCTCATTTCTCAGGTAATGCCAGTTCTGTCTTCCCTTTCTCCCTCACAAAAGGAAATAAAACATGATTAACTAGACCAGTATATAAAGAGAGGATTGCCTAATTATATTTGAAAAGGAACATGCTATGGTTGAAGCAAATCCAGTACTCCATTTTGTGAATTTGGAAGTATAAACAAGATTCTAGGCTTGGATAAGGAAAAAAAAAACTTACGTTAATAATATGGGAGGGATTAATAGGTCTGAATAGGGAAGATATGCAACCTAATGGACATTGCATTCACCGTTTATAACTAGATCTAAAATTCAATGGGTGCAAGTGATTCCTATTATAATTGCATCAAATCAAATGAATATTTTTAAAAGCAATAAAACATCATCTTAAAGTCTTAGAAAACAAGATTTTACACCGAGATTCTTAAAATATGCCCTTTTGAAAAAAATAGGCATTGATGTACAGTAATCTCATGTCTTCACTCCTCAGAGCAAATTTATATACCACTCATAAATAATTGTGAACAAATAGTAGTGTTAATATAAAAAATATCAGCCACTTCTAAAGAACATTATTCAAATCATACAGTATGCACTTCAGAATTACAACATATTTATCTTGCAAATTAGAACAACAGAACCTGCTAAAACCGTGAACACACTAGAGTAGATAGAAATAATAGAAGTGAGATTGAAATCCAAAGGTGCCAATTACTTACACAAAGAACTAGAGGAGATTACTACGATTCCTCATATGCAACATAAACTTTTTTACAGAGATTCTGGCAACTGATTGTACCAATTTCTGCATCACATTTTAATCAAGTTAAAAGGTTACTACTATAATGTCTGAAAAATGTTAAAACCTAGTTCTCTTCATTTTTGGAATATTGTAGGGAAATAGATTATGGGGGAGGGTGTGATTCAGAAATACTGCAATGGAATGAAAATTGAAACTTAAATCAGAATTAGAATTATAGAAAGTTATTTTTCCTTAATTGATAATACGTAGAAATTACTTTCCGCAGTAGAAGTTTTCTTCAAACTCTCAACTGATTCTCTTGACATAAATGCTACTTGATTAAAAATGGATAATCATAAACATACATACACAATGTAGAAAGGGAGTGTTCCTAATAAATGCTCCATAGTATCTAAGATATTATCTATGTAAACTATAAGAGTTTTTATAAATTAGAATAGTAGAAATGCCAACTATGCACAAATTACTTTCAATGACTAACTTATATAATTGTATGTATGTGATAATTTTATAGAATGCATAAGCACTAATTTATTAATATACCTAAGGAGTCACAATTAATTAAGGGAACCCAAGTTCATGGTATCAAAACAAAATCAAGTAAACTGCTTTTTGAAAGCATTATGATGGGTAGAGACAAAATATATGATGTTCTGCATTTATTAAACAAGGTGTTAGTCCTTATTAGCATTTTTCTGTAATTCAACATAATAAAAAGCTAAAATTTATAATTTCACTAAAAGAGAATCATTGCTCAAAGCACATAAGGGAAGCCATTCAAACTGCTCCACTGAACATTATGTTAGTCTGTTTCCTGAAAAGCAGAGCACTGTAAAAACCTTGTGGATTCAGATAGTCTCTACTTTCTAGCTTCCAACCAGAACCTAATCCGCAAGCTAAAGAAATCTTGTCCAATTTAAATAGAAACAAGACCTTTTTAATTGGTTCAAAGTCCTTTCATTCATATAAGTCCTCTTAAAAAGTTTAAGATGAAGAACAATGTTCCTTCCTTCCCAGCTTGGAGGGGAAGAAACTTTCAGTGGATATTATTTTTCAACGAACCAGTTTGGTGTAGTGGTTTAAGGCACCAGGCTAGAAACAGGAGACTGTAGGTTCCAATCCTGCCTTAAGTACGAAACCAGCTGGGTGACCTTGGGCTAATAACTCTTGACCCTAGGAAGGAGGCAACAGCAAATCACTTCCAAAAATTCTTGCCAAGAAAACTGCAGGGACTAGTCCAGGCAGTCGCCAGCTGTTAAAAAAAAAAAACCTGACTCAAAGGCACCCACATCCATTTTTCAAAGGCACATCAAGCACTTTGAAAGATCAAGCCAATTTGGTACTAAGGGAGACAAACTTATTTCCCCATTGCCCTGCTGTGTTTCCAAGGTGCTCCGAATGAATCTACAACACGGCGGTATGGAAGGTTTCTCTCCATCTATCCACATGCCCTTCAGCTTCAAGCTGGAAAGAAAAATTGGAGTTCACATTTTAGTAAATAAAAATTTAAGTTAAAGACTTCTCTTTTACTTAATGCTCTATCTTTCTGATTTCACATAACAGAATTATGCTATTCAGGAAGTAGATTCCGGTTGAAAAACACTCTGTGTTTGAGGGGAAAAATTACATGTATGCTAAGAATGTCTAGCTTGCTAACAGCTATTCCAGGTATCAAGGAAAAACTCAAATTATTCCATCTAGATTCTAGAGCATTAAGAGTCAATCCAGAACACACTATTCTGTAAAGAGTAGATTAGTCCTAAACTCCCAAGTAGCAAAACTTGTTAGACCAGGAGTTTTCAAGTTTGTTCAGGCCGCAGAAACTGTTTGGTTAAACATCTCTCTCTCTTTCCCCAAACTCTTTCACAAAACTTCATCAAGTTCCAAAGAACACGGTTTGAAAACCCTGGGTTAGACAGTCCTGCCACTTCTGAATGTCTGGAAGGAAGGAAGGAAGGAAGGAAGGAAGGAAGGAAGGAAGGAAGGAAGGAAGGAAGGAAGGAAGGAAGGAAGGAAGGAAGGAATTGTGTATTCAAATCCAGTGTATTTCTTATTCCACAAAGCTCTTTTTTTTGACACAATATACAGGATGCTATTCAATCTTAAGACAGAATTACTCTTTAAATTCAAATAAATGATCATGTCATCAGGCTGTGAGTCACATTAAATAAAGCACATTTCCAAGTAAAGAAAGAAGTTTATATTCTATCAGCTGATTTCATGGAGCACTTACTTCCAAAAAAACATTGATATATTGACACTAATCTTACTAAGAGGATTAGCCTAGGTGACCTAGGTCTTTGACAAATATACAAACACATATATTGCAGAATACTGGTGTGTGTGTGTGTGTATGTATATAAAATATCTGACATATCAATGACCCAGTGCACTTATTTGCATTAAACCAGTGGCTCTCAAACTTCCATGATCTTATTCCACTAATTACTGTATCAAAGAATGCAAGTCCCACCAAGACAAAAACAAAAAAGACACTTTTTCCAAGATGGACATTTGTATGTGTTTACAAGCATTGTGTTACTCTATTTATCACATATTGATATACAATTTATTAAATTTATATCCTGAATTTATTTTACAACTCAAGATGGTATAGCTCCTTCCTATTTCCCCCACAACAGTCACTGTGTCAAGTAGGTTGGGCTGAGAGTAACTGGCCCTAAGTCACCCAGCTGGATTCCATGCCAAAGGGTAGACTAGAAATCAGTCTCCTGATTTCTAGTCCAGTATCTTAACCACTACACCAAACTAGTAGTTGGCATTATTGACAATACTTAAAATAATAAGTGAGAGCTAACTGGGGGCTGAAGCAGTATTTGCCTTCCCCTGGACTCAGAGCATGTATTCAAATAAAAAAGAGCTAAGTGGGGCTGAATCTGTAACACATTAATGAGAAAAACTAATTAGCACACACTCTAATTTAACTCCAAATGTCTCAAAGCTTCAATGCTTCTTGAACCTTTGCCTTGCTGTACTGGAGACTGGCAACTGTCCTCTTTCTCTGCTCTTCTCTGTCTCATGAACTTCTTCCCAATTTGGGGAAGGAAGTAGTATCCAACCTATATTACTTCTGCATACCACCAATGATATACAGTATGTGCTGAGATTCACCTTTATAGTATACCAATAAAAACAGGTATATAAAGAATACTGCTTGTATGTAAAATAACAACAGCTGTAATTACTGATATTTTGTGCATTATACGGCATATGGATTGAATTACAAATGTTCTATTACACCTTTATCATGCATACATACATATACAGTAGGTACAAAAATGAGATATATTTTACAATTCTGTAGGATCAAGCTTAAGCTACTCACCATTTTTTTTGGAAACAGTCTGGGTAGTGTTCAGAAAAATTATTATTTTACCACTCTTCACATACAAAGTCCTCTGTTTTCACATGTTAAACCATTGTTTACTTAACCATGGTCTACTAAGCAAACCAAAGTTGGATGGATTCTGATAATACATTAAGCATAAAGCATCTGGTACAAACCACAGTGACAAAACATGTTACAACATCACGAAGCAAACCTTGGCCTTTCATACTTATGCCCCAATGTCAGATACAAGTCTACAAGTCATGCATTGCAACATGTTTTCCATTGCTTGCCTTCCTTCTCCTCTCCCCAAATATCTAGGCTATGAAGCCAAAACCAAACACACCATTTTATGGTTAAGCCTAATACATGAACCCAGCAGCTCACTCTCAGTTGGCTTCATGGATCTTTAATGACAGCTTCATATTACACCACTTAACCAAACGCAATGATTATGTAATTCCACCATCCGTATGATCCATAATTACATGGGATCACTGCTCTTACTATTCCATGAAGTACTGTCCCTTCAGCTTGAATGCTGAAGTACAATAAGAGACAAAATTTGCTTTATGATTATGCAGCTGCACAATTTTAATTGCTTTTGCTATGTTTGCAGACATCTTTCTGTCAGCAGAGTGCTGTCTGGGGGAGAGGATTTTTGTGTGCTTGTAAGAAGTTTTCATGGAAGATTCTAAGCTTTTTGTGTTTTGTTTAGATTATCACCAGTTTCCCTTCTGTGAGATGGAAATGTTATTGTGCTATACAGAAGCAAGTATGTGGTCTGACATTTGGAGAGTAGATGCCCACCTTACCTTCTAGTCAAGGAAGATGTGGGCATGGAAGAAATAACTATTGCCTAAGGAAGTGAGGAGTTTGGGGGGGGAAGTAAAAGAGCCCACTTTAACCACAAAAATAACCTTTTTTTTTTTGCTGTCTGGCATCTTTGTCAACCAACAGACTTGCAGTTTGGGCACAAAAGCAAAGAATAGGATTTTGTGTTCAGACATCATAAACCATGATTAAAAGAAGCCAGGATTCCTAACTGATGACACCATCAAAGTATGATTTATTGTATATCCCCCCTCTAAGTTTGCACCTTGAGATGGGTTTGGATGGCCAAACAAATCACAACGAGGCTAAACAAATAATTATTTAGCAGCATGAAGGAGCCAGGCTATATCTTCAAAAGGAAGATTTAGATTGTTAGGGGTAACGAACCAAGAAAGAAGCAATAACACTTTCATTTCAGAAGGATGGATTATGTTAAGGTAAGATTTGGAATAACATGGGAAGTTTGGACTGGAAATAGAACCCCATACCCAAAAAAACACAACATCATATTGCCTGTGGTATCATGGAAGATAAATTACAGCACCTGCTATCCCTAATTAATATCCCTAATCCCGTGTTAACTTAATTGTTCACTGGACCACTCAAGGAAGTTTCTTCCCCACTAAAATAAACAGGTCTTAAAATGCAATGCTGGGAGGATGCATTCTAAACGATTCTATATTCATACAGTGGTGCTTAAACGTTTGTGAAGCCTTTTGAATTTTCAATATTTCTGCATAATTATGACCTAAAATGTGATCTGTTATATAGCTTTGGATCATTTTCCTCAATGAATAAACAAGTAAGTTTTTGACTCATTTGTTTAATTGGGTTCTCCTTATCTAGTTTTAAAACTTGTGTGGAGAACAATCATGTTTTAGGTCATATTTATGCAGAAATATTGAAAATTCAAAAGGCTTCACAAACTTTTAAGCACCACTGTAGTTCTTCCATTATAAACCAGCATACTACTTGTATTTTGAAGATTAAGATATGAAACTGGTTGTTACGGAGTTAAACTGTTGGTTACTCTATTACTCATAGTAAAGGTAAAGGTTTCCCTTGACGTAAAGTCCAGTCGTGTCCAACTCTAGGGGGCGGTGCTCATCTCCGTTTCAAAGCCTTGGAGCCGGCGTTGTCATAGACACTTCCGGGTCATGTGGCCAGCATGACTCACGGAACGCCGTTACCTTCCCGCCGAAGCGGTACCAATTAATCTACTCACATTTGCATGTTTTCGAACTGCTTGGTGTGCAGGAGCTGGGACGAGCAACGGGAGCTCACCCCGCCGCGCGGTTTCGAACCGCCGACCTTCCGATCGACAGCTCAGCGGTTTAACCCGCAGCGCCACCGCGTCCCTCATAGATACACATTTTTCCAGCCTTGTTACCAGTGGCTTGGAGTCTTTTACATATTAAATATTTGCTGTCACTGCACTATGAGCTCCACTTCATACAATCAAGAAAAGTTGGTCCAACATTTAAATAGATATCTGTAAACCTAAGCATCCTTAAAATGAAGCTTGTCCCACTGCAAATATGTGGATGGTATATCCATGGCCTTTCCTCTATGGTTTCTGTTCATCCATAAGATCAGGAAAAGCTGGTGTGCTTCAGGTCCCTTCAATTAAACAATCTATCAGGATGCAGAAAACATGTCTACCTTGTCATGGCACCTGCCCTCTAGAATATCTCCCCTGAAATCCATATGGCTGCTACTCTAATTATGTTCTCGAGGTCTTTAGAAATGCAGCTATTCTTCCAGACTTTGGGATACGGTGGCTGTGGGGTCCTGTTGGTTTTTTTTTTAATTAAATATTATCTCAAAACTTCAAAATTCTTATTGACTGTTCTTCTTTATTGTTCTTCTGTTTTCAAATTGTAAGCTGCCCAGAGTCATTTTAGTATTGAGCAGCCTCCAAATCAAATCAAATCAAATCATAAACATATACAGTAAATAAATTTCCCAACTGATTTGGTTATGCGAAAGATCATTAGCCTCACATTCTGGAAGACCAATGCAAAGAGTATTCTAAATCACACATTAAGACTGAAATATTACATGGGATGTTCAACAATCCATTAACACTTTCACAATTAGTTGCAATAAATTTTGCAGAAGAATGCTAGCATATGCCTTCCCTACCACACTCTGCTGAAAATAAATTACAAGTGTTGGAATGAACAGAGTTTCCATATTTATATTTTCAACTTTCAATAAGAATATTGCAATATTCATGAACAATGAAGAATGCATCACAAATTTTTGTGGAGCTCAATTCCTCAACAGGTACAACAAAAAATATATATTCTTCCAATTCACACACATTTTAAAACTTTCACTAACTTGATAAGCTATTCACCCCTGAAGAATGATGTATGAATATTTGTATCTGCCTTTACTGGAATACCATTTTTGAAACAGATAGGTAAGGTGGGTCTTATCTCTATTTATTTAGCAATGTTTATCATTTATGATTTAATATCCAAAAGTAATATAAATACTAACCTTTATTTGGTCGTTCATTTCCTCTAAAGTTTTTTTTAATTATCTTTAAATGGCAACTTTTACTTTAACCATTTGAGGAATTATTTTTCTTACTTTAGTTTCAGCTTCCATCTATCACATTTGTTCCACAACTATTCAAATTTACATTCCACTGTGAACTATATCAGTAGTTTTAATAAGGATGTGACTATTGACCATATAATATAGCAAAAATGTACCAGGATTTATGTATCACAACACAGTAACACTTTTTCAGATGCCAGCTTTATAAAGTGATCGATGGCACCTAATTAGTAGGAAATAGGTCTCCTGAAAAATCTTAAAAATTCATTTTTGTATGCAGAGAGCTATATTAGGGTTTAATCAGACTATCAGCATTTAAATTTCCTAATTGAACTAGGTTAAATTTGGAACAGGAAGACCTATATCCAAATCCATTCTTAACCATGAATGCTTATTGGGTGACTTTTGGACAGTTACTATCTTTCACTCCAATGTACTTCACAGGGCTATTGTTATGCATAAAAATTGAAAGCAAGAATGTACCATGTGTCATCTTATATGATCTTTATATTAAATACAGAGATAGTGCTACAGTAATGCTGCAAATAAGTGAACAGAATTTGTTAGAGAATACTGGTAGAAAGTGTAGCAATCAAACAGAAATGTTTGCATGATAAAAAGTTTTTGAAGTTTCAGATTTACATCCATGACCCACAGTTCCATTTTCCCAACTGAGCAGGCCTATAAAGGCCAAAGGTAAAGTCATCTTCAAGTTAAGCTTGACTTCTGGTAACTAGTGATACATTTGGGTTGCTTCTTTGGCAACAAGAGTTTGCCTAAAAGATAACTTCAAGCTACAGTTAACAATCCTGATTTGTTTGGATATAACTCACAGCTGAGAGTTACTGTATTTCTTAGTTTGGATGTCACAACAAACTGCAGTTGAAAACAGAAGTAAAAACTTTCATTTTCCTCCTCCAAGCCGGCCAGGGAAAGGGTAATAGTTTAGCAATCTATGCAAACAACACCAATCTTTAACCTGAGTCACCTCCATAAGATATATTGTGTGAGCCTTTTATTTAAATCTCAAACGCAAGCCGTCAATGTTTAAGGCAGGAAAAGGCATTACCATAGTTTGTACTGTAATAATCAGACTTTGCTTCAATGCAGTTATGGCATTTAATTTTTGTTTTATGAAAGTGAGACTGCAAGGAAAAGAAGCTTCTCTGTGGAGGTTGGGAATGCTAAAGTTTATAATATAATATTTTAAAGGAAAATCCTTTAAGGGAAAAATGTTTCCTACGCAATATATTTTAGTCTGAAATCAATATAAAAATTAGTATAAAAATAATTACAGAAAAAGCTGTATCAAATATCCTCTTCTATAAGATTAATAGCTATCAAAATTCTCAGTTGTAAATGAATATTATCAGTCAGATTTATTTTAACATCAGTAATAAGTATTATTTTACTTATTTATCTGATTAAAATAGTTCCACCATTGCCATAACTTTCTAATGCAGATTTCACCAATCTGATGCACCTCATGCATGAGCTGGGAATTTAGAGAACTGCAGTCTCAACATTTCTGAAGAATCTCAGGTTGGAAAGTAGCTCTAATTAATTGACTGAGTAAATGGCTTTACTGCTCAAACCTACCTGTATGAGAATCTTGTGGATATAGATTTGTCTTAATACTGACTGAAAAGTAAATACTCAGAAGTATTCTTATTCCAGAGCTCTGGAACAATTAAGTTCCCTTTATGAGTCCATATTGATGAATGTATAATGCCATTTGTTAATTTGTTTTTGGAGTTACTGTCTTTAGGAAAAGGCATGATCAAACATGTGGAAGTATTGCTAATGGATACACTTAAAAAGGGAGCCAAGCTACTTTCAACCATTTTTTTAAACTATTACATGCTAATTGACAGCTGGACAACAGAAATGGATACTCCGTGCCCTTCTTATTGCTAAAAGACTTATTCTTCAACATTTTAAAAATAACTTTATGGCATTTCAATCAGTGATTTAAAATCTGATGTTACTTGCAACTAATGAACTGATATAGATTATGTATGAATGGTGATAATATGGTAATCCTTTACTGAAACTGTTGTGTAAAATTTTACTTACATACATCGTAAGTGAGAAGCCCTTCTACACATGAATTGTTGTTTTGTCTTTTGTCTTTTATTCCTTTTCTTATTTAAACCCCTGTACAGTATAGTAATAAAACACTCCAAATAAGCCCTAAACAACAGCTGAAAATGTCGACTCATAATTTTATCATTCAGAGGATTCTAAGTTTCAGAACATGGGAAGTCTTTAAATCAGTGCCAACATACAGTAGGTCTGTTAGCTCTAGCTTTGCCATCAGTTCTGAAAGCAGTTTCACTCAGAAATATGAATTTAAAGAATGGTAGAAATCTGATTACCCAGCTCCTTTAACAAAAGCCCCACACAAATGTTTGATTCTATTGTAAATGAAAATACAAGACTGACTTTTGCTAGAGACAGAAGCAATACAATATTTTCAAGTCTTGAAAGAAGTACCTAATGTTCTTTTTCGCTTGCATTCACATAGTATTATAGGTAGTACAGAGAGATCTATTCATGAAGATATCTTTGTAACAGATGAATGAAACAGTAGGAACCCTCCTGAATCATAAAATTTGTGAGCTGTGGTACAAATACAGCACATAGTACTTCCAATCTTTTAAATTATGCATTATAATATTTAACTTCATGATCCACTCTATTAAGCAACAGTTTGGAAGAAACAGAAGAAAATTGATCAATTGTTTTAAATCATTCACCCAAGAGAGGAGGCTACACCTGAGCATTTAATCTCATGCAAACAGTACTTGTTTAACTCCTAAAAAGAAATAAACCATCTCCCCAATACTTTTCTGTAGGGCTATTACTGATCAAAGATATGGCATAATCTAGTACACTGAACTCCACCCATTTAAACTATATTCTAAGCTTTTAATTATATCCATAAAATAACTATCCTTTCTACAGGCTTTCTTCACTAATCCATAATTTTTATCAGGTATTATTTTAATAGACATATATACAATTAATATACCCTATCCAGTCAAGTAATAAGTTAATTTCCTAAATTAGAAAACTTTGGAGGCAATTTATTTCTAATTTTGTCTTATTCCAGTTGTCTTGTTCCATTCTAATAATGGAACCCTGGGCAATAATCAGAATACAAATGCAGTATCATGTGAACATTCAAATACATATCTAAGTGAAACTAACAAGGCCACAATCCCTTGTGCAATTTCAAATCACAAGGCAAGATGTAATTTATTTCAATTTAATTTACGTAAAAAAACTTTTAATGGATGGTATCAGCTGATAAAATTGCATATAGAAGTATCTCCTTGCAGAAACAACCTTCAAAGATGAAAGTTCATTCTTTTCCCATCTGCTTAGGTTACAAAAAGAATTCCTGTTTTACTGCAAAGTAAATGTTTACATATACAAATCTAGCCCACAGCATTTGGTTATGAATCCACACCCCAAACTGCACAAAAGACAGCAACATGCACAGATTCATCAACTGTAGGTCTCCAAATTAAATTCAACCTCCCCCCCCCCCATTAGGAAAATGCTCAACCTTTTTTCGTCTCTCTTTCTCACAGGCATTGGGGCACACACAAAAATCAATCTAAGCCTGCTACACTGCAGCTCCATAGTGCAACCATTCCTCCCTCCCGCCCAACACTTCAACTCCCTGACAGATAATCCCTCCACAAGCCACACCACCCTGATTCTACCCATTTCTGGAAAAAGGGTGCAGAGCTGGCAAAGAGACAGTGAGGAGGAGAAAGAAGCGACCCATGGCCTCATGAAAAGCCCCCGCCACCGGGAAAGCACCGCTTCCTCCCCCTCTCTTCCACCACGTCCCCGGGCTTGGCAAGGGAGAGGCGGGGAGGGGACCAAAAGCAGGCACCTGTTTGGGCACGAGAGCGACAGGACCGCTGCCTGCTTACCCGTCCAGCTCCCACGCCGCTGGTGCTAGGGGAGGAGGGATGCTTCTCCGTTCCCCTTGGCAACCAGGCCCTCCACCTCTGGCGGCGGGGCTGCCGGCTGGGGGAAAGGGCGCGCGCTCTTCCCCCCTCCCCGCGCGCGCGCTGCCATATGCCAGGGTACCGACGCCTCTGCACTCGCTCGCTCCCGCGCCAGAGAGGCCTCGGCCTCGCGGCGGTCTCCGTCTCCAGCCCCGCCCGCCCCGCCTCCTCCACCAGAGGTGCGCGGCCGCTCCTCACCCGCAGCGAGAGTGGGCATCCGCCCTCCGTGAGTCGCCACCACTGCTCCCGTCGCCTCACCATCCTCGAGCCGGGCCAGTCCCCGCAGCCGCTCACCTTTTTGCCGCCGCCTCCGGCGCCGCCGCCACCGGGCCAGAGCCACTGCCGCCACCGCCTCCATGCCGGGGCTCCTCGGCCCCGCAGCTCTTCAACACCGCCTCCGCCTATGCCAAGGCCGCCTCCGCCCGCCGGGCCGCCCACTGCGTCGGCTTCGTAAACCCCACTACGCAGCCAGCGGTAACCATGGCTACGGCGGGCCTCCGCGCGCCCTCTGGTGGCTAGAAGTGCGACCGAGCCGGGAGAATGGTCAGAGATGCCCCAACGGGGGGAAGAGGGCTTCTCGCTGCCCCTCCGGGCTGAGGAAGAGACTGCTGAAATGCGGAAAGGACATGTCTCGCTATTTATTAGTCCTTGAAAAAAGGATTTGCGAGACTCAACTATTTATGGAAGACGCCACTTCTCCATATATAGAGCCCTGCTCTTTGATCCATCCTGCACCCGGCTGGAGAAAAGCGGTGACTTAGGCGTTCACAGATGGAAGAGCAGCGCTCTTAAATCCTAAATACTCAGGGAAGGAAGGAAGCGGTGCCTTAAAGAATCAAAAGGAAGCTGGAAGGCAGTATTTAAAATACATGCATTGCTTTTTAAAAGTTTCTATCTGTGCTATGGAAATTAGGTTCTATCACTGTTGAGCCTCAACAAATGGCACTATTTTCTTGAGAGCCAGATATAAATAAATAGGAAAGGGACATTGGGAGGGGTGGAAGAAGCTATAGTAAGGCACACTTGTGTGTTGTCTTTTCTTCCATGGAGGAACCAGTTTAGATAAGAGCAAAAGCAGTAGATAGAATCTTCTGAAATTTATCACATTATTAATTTGAAACAATTGAATGCTTTTTTTTTGCACTATGTTTTTTTTTTGATGCACATCTAAGACATAAAAAGATAAGACACTTTAGTTAACCTGTAGCTTCTGTGGACTAAGGAACACACAGCTGACTAAACAGTCTTCCTTTATATGGTGCTAGCGGGTGTCCTTCAATTTCAGTCATGCGCAGTATGCATGATAAATGGAAGACTACAGGAACAAAGTATTGAAGATTCCATATGCTTCTTCAGAAGCTTTGCTTCTAATCACAACTCCCAATGCTACCATGTAACTCAGAAGATAATTGAGAACAGCAGTCAACCAATACTATACAAGGAGTTCCTCTGAGAAAAAGAAAAAACAATGATTGTTTTTCGAAATAACTTGCAACTGACTTTTAAGGTTGAGTTCTCTCAAACTGGCTTATATGTAAGTACGGACAAAACATCATAAAATTATAAGAATAAATCACAAATTAGCAACAGGAAATATAAATTAACAGCATTCAGTTCAGCATAAGCATTCATACTGAATTTTTGTTTTTCATTTTCAGCCCTTAGCAACCACTTCCACAGTTTCCCCCAAACCCCCAATAATGATTTTTTTCCATTTTGGAATAATTAATAATGGACTGTTTGCAAAGATCACTCTGATCTAATTAAAAGGACCACTCTTGACTTGAAGACAGATTAATCACTGCATCCAATCTTCCTCCTCCATCCTCTCCCCTGATAGCACTTTATATAAGTGCTAAAATCATTTTTCCCCCCTTTCAGGTGCAGCTGTGCAGTGGCACCACTTGCAATATAAGAAAGCTATTGGGGCCACGGCTGCTTTGAGTTTTTTACCCAAATATGGTTAATTAGAACCACCCATCACAGGTACGTGATATTCTGTTTGGAATTACCTTAATTCACTTGAATATTTGCACTAATTTGAGGAATAGCCATATATTTTTTTATTTTTTTAATATACTGTAAATTAATTTTTAAAAATGCCATTATTACTGCCTTTTTAAGGTAGTGAGGACACCACTTCTTTCAAAGAGCCATTGATCATCTGTGTAATGCAAAATTCCAGAGCAGCAGTAGCTAATTTCATTAATCAGGAAGAATATGGTTATAAAATGCAAATAGCAGCTCTCAGCCTTCCAGTACATTTATCTACAATTTCAGACTGCCCAAGCTAAAAAGTGTCCTAACTGCAACTATCACTGACCATCAAAAAGATTGCAGCCAAGCTGGTGAGAATATTTTATCCATAAAAAATGTCCAGCAAATTGGTCACAATAAGCACTCAAAGATTCCAGCTCTTGTACTCAGAATATACACAAAAGAAGCTGTCTGTCACTTTAAAAAAGCTTTCTACTAAATGACATTGCAAAGATAAGTGCTAACAGAGAAATAAGATATTGAGCTATAATCACTGCTAAAGTGCCAAAAAATCAGTACAGATTGCTTGTCATCTGTGTCTGATTGTATTCGTTGTAAAGTCTCAACCATTTGGTCTTTAGTCAGTAACCCAATCATTTAATTGCCTTCACATCCTCAAAGTATCAACGTATCTTCATGAGAGTCACAAACATTTCTGATCAAATGTCATCCCTGTCCCTGTTCTTTAGATCAAGGATATGAAACCTTTTTCCAGCCTAGGGCATACTTGCCCTTTGAATGGTATGATGTGGGCAAGGCCAGGACAAAAACTACTATATTAATTTATCACTGTGATAACACCTCAGGTATTTAATAATTACCCCTTCCATCATATTAAAAATTGCAGTTTGGCTGGAAGGCATACCTCAAACTTCAGAAGGCCACATGTAGCCTTGGGGCTACAGGTTTGCACTGCTGCCTCAGTTTAGGCTTAGTGTTGCATCTGGTAATTTATGCACACATTTGGGAAATGTTCCCACATTCCTTGGATTATTCAGATCTTGATAACAAGAAGCAGGTCAGCACACTGTTAAAAATGATTTAAACAATATCCTTTCCCATAGGTTAAACAATATCCTTTCCCATAGGTTAAAATTATACTGTCTGCATGAAGAAAAGCACTAAGATGTTTGTTATTCTTTTTAGAGTGAATAGCATTTTGCGACCTATATAAATTCACGTACAGTTTCTTAAGTTCTCTAGTGCAGTATTCTTTTACCAGGATTACATGAAATGTTTGTGTTCTTTCTCACCACCACCATAAGCATCATTTGTTACACAGACCAGTCACACCCACTGTAATTGGCCACTTATACTGAATAATATTGTAAGTTATACCTAATCAATACAATGTTTCTGCCTTGGAATTTTGTAATTTGGGCTTTGGGTTCAGGGCTCCTTGGTTCTCAGAGAATTACCATCTTTGGTTGTGGATGGGTTGCACTGGTGCACAATCTGGGAGTTCTCTTGGACTTGCGACTCCTGCTCGTGGAGCAGGGGGCAGCCACGGCCAGGAGGGTCTTTGCACAACTGTGAGTTGTGCACCAGTTGCACCCATTCCCAGACCAACATGCCCTTTTCACAGTCACCCCCACCCTAGTCACTTCCCGTTTGGACTACTGTAATGTGCTGTACATGGGCTGCCCTTGAAGAATATCCAGAAGCTTCAGTTGATTCAAAATGCAGCTGCCTGCACAGTTTTGCGCAAGTCTAGATTTGTGCATGTGTCGCCTCTTTTGCGGGAGCTGCATTGGTTGCCAATTTGCTTCCAGGTCCAATTCAAGGTGCTGGTTATCACCTTTAGGGCCCTACATGGCTTGGGGCCTGATTACCTGAAGGACTGCCTTTCTGCAGTTACATCCACCCGGTCCACCAGACCGGGGAGGCAGGGTATGTTACGAATCCCTTCTGTGAGAGAAGTTCATCTAGTGGGACCACGAAAAAGGGCCTTCTTCGTGGTGGCTCCCTCCCTGTGGAACATCATTCCCCCGGAGATTAGATTGGCCCCCACCTTGATACTTTTCCGAAAGGCCCTGAAGATGTGGTTCCGTCAGCGAGCCTGGGGACCCCAGGTTGAGACACAGCTGGCTGATGTGGTTGTGTTTTGTAGCCACTGTGGGGGGTAGATGGGTTTTTTATATTATGGATTTTAATTTTGTAAACCACCCAGAGTCACTGTGTGTGAGTTGGGTGGCTGTATAAATGTAATAAATAAATAAATAGAAATAAATAAAAAATGATTAAATATAGTAATGCATGCCTAAGTCATATTACTTTATGTAGAACATTTAAGTGTGAGCTCCTTGGTTTGGGTAATAAGGTCAAGAAAAGTCAAGCTGAGAGTTGTATAAATAAACAGCTAGGTATTTTGGAAGGCTTTTACAAATTTTGAAGCCTTTAAATAAAGTATGAAATAATATTCATGTAATTTTCTATAAGAGGATTTTGATATAGCTAGTACTTTACAATTCAGGATTCTCATGCTTAGGCTACAGTAAGTAAACTTTTAATTATTAGCATTAGCAATAAAAAGTGTAAAAAAACACACAGGCAAGAAAAGTTTATTCTATGGAGTTGTGAGCACTCTAATACCTACATCTTAGTTCATTTACTGGTTAGTAAAGGCATTTCTATTCTAGCAAATTTCTGCTTGCTAATAGTGTGATCCCCTATATGTTTACTCAAAAATCTCACTGAGTTCAATGTAGCTTACTTCCATGGATATAGCTTGTTCAAAACTTTTTATTTGATTAAAAATGCCATATTCTTTATGAAAAGCATTGTATCATGTTGTGGTACTAAAGTGTTCTTAACCATTCTGATGCATGTACACCAAAAAAGGCACAATATAAATGACTATAAATAAACTGTTAAGATATTTTCATTTCATCTATGATGGAAGAGATCAGTGGTCCTTAAACTATTTGACCCAATTATCCATTTTCCAGGTCTTGAATAATGTCATTACCCCTCCTCCCCCCAGAAAAGACACTGTTGTTTTACGCAAGCATCCTGGCAGCAGTCAGATCCCAAACTGGAACCTCAACTCATAAACAAGCAATTACAAATTGCTCCGTTAGCACCAGGTGCCCTTGTGGGTAATTATCCCCAGTTTAAGAGCCACTGGAATAGGAGATAGATACATTTCAATAACTACTGCAAATAGTGGGAATTCTGTTTGCATTTCAAACCAAGAATTTTCTGTAGTAAGCAGGCAATTGCCTAAATATCATTGTTTTCCATCAGTTCAGCAAATAATTTGGGAAAGTGAAAAACAAACAAGGACCACAAAACATTTAAAATGTAGATTTTCTATAAGCTATTGAAGATATTTGTCAACTGGCTTTCAAGCTGACAGACAAAAGGAAAAAGAGGGATCTGCGGCAACAAAACTTGCTGGCAATTTACATTAGGGAAGGAACTGAAGCATTGTCCCATCACCATTGTGGTAGAGTAATTCAAGTCCCAAGATATGTTGCACCAAATAGGAAAAGGAAGGACTTAGGAGAATACACACTGGAGAGGTTTGACAGTGCTGTGTCTAAAAATACTACATTATACAGTTTTAAGTTACAACTTATTGTGGAGTCTGCGTAAGAGCCTTCTAAGAGAGAATACAACACCCACCATCTTGATTTTGGATTGATCACTCAGAAAAATAGTCGCCATTCAAGCTTAATCTTCACTGTCTGTAGTTGTAAGTGAATTCATGAGACTTTTGCAAGCAAAATTCCATAGGCAATAGGCAACTGTTACCATACAAGCAAAATGTTTACTTAGCAGTTCTAATTTCTCATGGAAATTGGTACTTCCTTGCCAATTTTAATATTAATGCTAAAACCATTCTACAAAGTACAACACCAGGTGTTCAATTTTTTAAAAAAGCAGTACATCTTAACTTCAGTGAGGTACTTTCTTATTCACTGATAAAAAGAGCAGTAAAATGGTAGAATGCTTTTTCTTATTGTACAGGTGAGTTTGGGCTTCTTGGCTGCTGTGAATGAGCCTCTCACTATGTTTTTGCCTGATTAATTTAATGGATAATAAGTGGCTTAAGAAATGTTGCTCACTTGTATTAATATCATGGAATCTGTCTCTAGCCTTTGGAATACAAAACAAATGAGTTTGGAGGTGTTAAGGTTTTTCAACCTGAAGTTGGACAAACATGGTAGAGGACTACAAACTGTCTGAAAGTAAGGCCCATTGGGTCACAGTTGGTGTCATGGGAAACTTAAAGCAAGATTTACAGGTTCCCTTGTTTGTCTTAAAGCCTTTTTACTCTCAAGGAGCATTGCTTATATGTTTCTAAGTATATTACTTCAAAAATACATAGCAAAATTTCTCTTCTGTAATGCTGGTAGGATAAATTATATAATGTCATTTCTCTATTCCAGTGCCTACCTGCCCTACATATGACTGCAATTCAAAGAGCATAACCCACCATAAAAACATTGTCTTTACCTTCAGAAATCTCTTAAGACTTTCTTTACTCATGAATCCATAGCCCATATGTAAACCTCACTTTTCTATCTGATAACTAACCATGGATATCATTCTTCAGTCTCTCCTGTTACACTGCTCACAAATTAACCTGCTAGATTCAACCCAGGATCGAGCTATTCCAGAGGTAGTCAACATGGGACTCTTTAGGTGTTTTTCATAATAAGGAAGTCTTATAAGCCAACTGAAGGGGCATAGAAGTTATGGTAAATAAATAAAACCTGAAGATAAATATAGATTTAGATCATGACAAGTTTCCACACAACATGCTTAAGCATGAAACAGGGAAAATATCTGAACTCACAAAACTTGCTAAGCCAACACAACCAATTAATGGGATGGCCTGGTTCACAGCATGCTAACTCATAATAAAGCTTGATTCTGGGTTAGCAATTGTGGTTTGTAACCCATGGTTTCTGTTTTAGCATGTTGTGAAAATACAGCCAATAAAAGCTAGTGCAAAACCAGAAAACTCAGTTCAAACATAAACCAACTAAGAAACCCTTGTTCAACAGGACATCAAACTAAAATTTAGTCTGGATGCCATTAAAGGAAAATAGTTTGTCAAAGTTCACTTTTGACTTGGGAGTGTGCATGGAGTAGGTACTGTACTAGCAATTTTGTTGCTCAAATTTGTGAAGACACTTAATTTGGAAGCATTTGTAAATGGGTCAGGGAGTATCAAATCGTGTATTCTAGCCTATAGTGTTAAGAAGTTTTCTTGCTGCTGTGGCTTGATAGAGGTGCATAGGTGGACATTACTTGGATCTTTTGTATGCGATTTGCCAAGAGGTTGAGATTTCAGTAATTTAGATGTTAGTTTATTGCGATTTTCTACTTGAAATATATCTTACTCCGAGGATTTTCTTTGTTTGAATTGGTAAGAACTGAATTTGATGTTTGCCTCTGCCAGGTCTAATTGTAGAGTTTGCTAGAGAGAAACTAAAGCAACCAGAACTGGGCTGCAAAAATCCAGATGATGGCACTCATACAGAAAATTTAAATTCTTTGCCGATCATCAGGACTTTTGCAGTCCAGATCTGGTTGCCTTAATAGAAGCTGCATTTTTGTTATTTATTTTATTTTCTATCCCTCCTTTATTATTTTTATAAATAACTCCTTCCTCCTCCTGTTTTCCCCACAACAACAACCCTGTGAGGTGGGTTGGGCTGAGAGAAAGTGACTGGCCCAAGTCATGCAGCCGGCTTTCATGCCTCAGGCAGGACTAGAACTCCCGGTCTCCTGGTTTCTAGCCCAGCACCTTAACCACTAGACCAAACTGGCTCTATTGTTATTGTTTATATTGTTGTTGTTTATTGCTGCTGGTTTGTTGGCTGTGCTTCGCATAAAGTTTGTCTAAAATCTTACAAAATATTGGGAATTTCATGTGGGGAATGTAATGAACCCTAAATGCTTGTAATTTATCACAAGCAGAAACTGAACCAGTGTTTTACCTGTATATTCTATTTCCTCCCCCACAGAAAAATTGCTTATCAGTGCCATCTTCTGGAGAACCAAGAAATGTGACATCTGAATGGTTTTTTTTTTTCTTTTCCTGCTACCCCAAAATTAGAAAAAAAATTGTTGCTTGTAAAGATTGTAAGGGAGATCTCAGTGGTATTCAAGCCCATTCCTGGCCACTGCTCTGGAACTCTGCTTATAATTTGAGAAATTTGAGATGCAGATTTATAAAAATATAAACAATACATTTCTAAGATGTATAATTTTTTTTTAAATCACACCCTATACCCTCCACCCACAATTTCCTGATTAAATGTAGAGAATAAAGCAACTCCTTTAGGAAGCAGCATTCAGACTACATGGGACAATTGGAAGAGGCCTTGGAGATACTCCAGGTTCAAACCATTATTTAAAAGCTGCATTACTGTTCAGAGTTTGCTCCAAGTTCTCACACTAAGAGTTCCTATTATCATGCAGTAGCAACACAGGTATAATAATACAGTATAACTTTGGCATTATGCACCAAAAGCCAAATCATTCTCTGTTTCAGTCCTCCCCAAATGTACATTCTTGTGTACTTTCTCCAAGCAATATTAAATGTGCCACTTGTGACCAATAATTTGAATTTCCCCTGTGGCTTTCAACTACAATGTAGTCTCTCTTTCTTGCAGTGTAACGTCTTTTGGTGCTTCAGTCTTGTACTTATTTTCTGTATGTGCAACAATTTTCATTTGGGTGTTTATAGTAAATTACGTAGAATTGTAATAATATCAAATTATATTGAGGTTTGTTGTTTTCTGTTACTATGACTCTTCTTTGGGGAACTATTTGAAAATATTTAATCTTTAGCCATTCTTCTCCTTTATGAATCTGAGATGATTGAAAATATATGTAAATTAGGGCTGTGCAACTCCTTCCAAAGAGGTGCTTCAGCACACGCAGGAGCAGGGAGGAAGAATCTCTTTCAAATTGCTAAAACAGCCACAACTCTTTTCAGAGTCGCGTGGCTGCTTGAATGTGCACCCAGCTGTCTCCAGATGCGGCAGATCCCTCACAGTCTAACGTGTCAGTGTTATGAATTGTCTACAAATCAGACTGCATCCAGATACATTATTCCAACTTTAGGTTAGCAATATGAATTGTTGAAGGTATCATGTTTATACTTAGATTTTGATTGCCATTGGTCAATACTGTTGAAATTAAGCAGTTTCGCAGATTTTGCTGCAAGGGATGAATATAGCACACAGCCAGAGCCCCATATTAAAATGGTTTACTTCAGTTCATAAATGTATACTGGCAGAAATTGTGTACCCTCTTTACTGATCCCTATTCTGCCTCATTAATGAGACCAGTGCAGTGTTCCTCAACCTCGGCCACCTGAAGATGTGTGGACTGCAACTCCCAGAATTCTGGAAGTTGCAGTCCACACATCTTCAAGTGGCCGAGGTTGAGAAACACTGCACTAGTGAGTGGTACAGTCCTTACTGTTTTAATGTGGGACACTTTAAGGAGCCTAATTACTGGATTCCCTGGCTTCATTTCCTCTCCCACCAAGTATCATTTGCTTGCAAAAAGCAAAGCAAAACCACAACTGCTGTCTGTAGTGTGCACTGGGCAGGGATGAGTGAGTGTAAGAATGGCTGGTTTAGCTACCTGTCAAGTTGCTTTAAATCTGTTACCTGTCAGGTTATTTCCGAAGACAGGACTACTCTATGAGAAGCCTACTGAATGAGCCCTAAACCTATTTCTCAAAAATAGCCTGGATGACAGAGAACAGGATGGAGTGGGAACAAGTAGCAGGCTCTGTCCTCAGCTAGTGCCGCAAAAGAATGCCTGGGCTGGCAGTGAGCCTCTGCAGCCAGCAGCACCTAGAAATAGCCTGTGGAGCAAGCAAAATGGTGTTCTACCTCCATGTAATACAAGCAGCAACAAGCCCAGCCACGCAAAGCTCCAGTAAAATCACTGGAAAACCTTTCCTGCAGTCACCGGTGGCAGAACCAGCAAGATACTGGTTCCACTGAGCTGATAAACCTGCCTCACTTTCCCAGTTTAAATCCAGCTTCTTGCCTTTACAGGGCTAGTGCTCTTTCAAAACAAGCTAGTTCTGTTTTTAAGCAAGGTCTGGCACTCCTTCAAAAGAGCACTAAACCAATGTATATAATTTGGAAGCCCTTCAGAAAACATTAGTCAGAACAAGACAGACTGATGAAAGTTTTCTGAAGGGCTTGTCAATTTATATACACTGGTTTAGTACACTTTAGTGTGTGCACCTTCAGCAAAGGATCGTTACCTTGTGCTGGAGCTTGAGCACCTCAATGATGCCATGAGCTAAACCATGAAGGGCCACCCAAGACGGGAAGGTCATGACAGAGAGGTCAGACTAAATGCGATCCCTGGGGAAGGTAATGGCAAACCACCCCAGTATTCTTGCCGTGAAAACTAAATGGATCAATACAACCAGAGATATGTCGGTATACCATCGGAAGATGAGACCCCCAGGTCGGAAGATGGTCAAAATGCTACTGGGGAGGAACAGAGGATGAGTTCAACTAGCCCCAGGCGTGATGACGCAGCTAGCTCAAAGCCAAAAGGACGGCTAGCGGCCGACGGTGCTGCTGGTGGTGAACAGCGAATCCGATGTTCTAAGGATCAACACACCATTGGAACCTGGAATGTAAGATCTATGAGCCAGGGCAAATTGGATGTGGTTATTGGGGAGATGTCAAGATTAAAGATAGACATTTTGGGCGTCAGTGAACTGAAATGGACTGGAATGGGCCACTTCACATCAAATGACCACCAGATCTACTACTGTGGACAAGAGGACCACAGAAGAAATGGAGTAGCCTTCATGATTAATAGTAAAGTGGCTAAAGCAGTGCTTCGATACAATCCAAAAAACAACAGAATGATCTCAATTCAAATTCAGGGCATGCCATCTAGCATCACAGTGATCCAAATATATGCCCCAACCACAGATGCTGAAGAAGCTGAAGTAGAGCAGTTCTATGAGGATCTGCAGCACCTACTGGACAACACGCCTAAAAGAGATGTTATTTTCATCACAGGAGACTGGAATGCTAAGGTGGGCAGTCAACAGGTAAGCATGGCTTGGGAGAACAAAACGAAGCAGGACATAGGCTGATAGAATTTTGCCAAGACAACTCACTCTGCATAACAAACACTCTCTTCCAACAACCTAAGAGACGGCTTTATATGTGGACTTCACCAGATGGACAACACCGAAATCAGATTGATTACATCCTTTGCAGCCAAAGGTGGAGGACATCTATACAGTTGGTAAAAACAAGACCTGGAGCTGACTGTAGTTCAGACCACGAACTTCTTCTTGCACAATTTAGGATCAGACTAAAGAGATTGGGGAAGACCCACAGATCAGCTAGATATGAGCTCACTAATATTCCTAAGGAATATGCAGTGGAGGTGAAGAATCGATTTACGGGACTGGACTTAGTAGATAGGATCCCGAAGAACTCTGGACAGAAGTTTGCCACATTGTTCAGGAGGCGGCAACAAAATACATCGCAAAGAAAGAGAAAACCAAGAAGGCAAAATGGCTGTCTGCTGAGACACTAGAAGTAGTCCAAGAAAGAAGGAAAGGAAATGGCAACAGTGATAGGGGGAGATATGCCCAATTAAATGCAAAATTCCAGAGGTTAGCCAGAAGAGATAAGGAATTATTTTTAAACAAGCAATGTGTGGAAGTGGAAGAAGACAATAGAATAGGAAGGACAAGAGACCTCTTCCAGAAAATTAGAAACACCGGAGGCAAATTCCAGGCCAAAATTGGTATGATCAAAAACAAAGATGGCAAGGACCTAACAGAAGAAGAAGAGATCAAGAAAAGGTGGCAAGAATATACGGAAGATCTGTATAGGAAGGATAACAATATCGGGGATAGCTTTGACGGTGTGGTCAGTGAGCTCGAGCCAGACATCCTGAAGAGTGAGGTTGAATGGGCCTTAAGAAGCATTGCTAATAACAAGGCAGCAGGAGACGATGGCATCCCAGCTGAACTGTCCAAAATCTTGCAAGATGATGCTGTCAAGGTGATGCATGCTATATGCCAGCAAATTTGGAAAACAAAAGAATGGACATCAGACTGGAAAAAATCAACTTACATCCCCATACCAAAAAAGGGAAACACTAAAGAATGTTCAAACTATTGAACAGTGGCACTCATTTCACATGCCAGTAAGGTAATGCTCAAGATCCTGCAAGGTAGACTTCAGCAGTTCATGGAGCGAGAATTGCCAGATGCACAAGCTGGGTTTAGAAAAGGCAGAGGAATGAGGGACCAAATTGCCAATATCCGCTGGATAATGGAAAAAGCCAGGGAGTTTCAGAAAAACATCTATTTCTGTTTTATTGACTATTCTAAAGCCTTTGACTGTGTGGACCACAACAAATTGTGGCAAGTTCTTAGTGGTATGGGGATACCAAGTCATCTTGTCTGCCTCCTGAAGAATCTGTATAACAACCAAGTAGCAACAGTAAGAACAGACCACGGAACAACGGACTGGTTTAAGATTGGGAAAGGAGTACGGCAGGGCTGTATACTCTCACCCTACCTATTCAACCTGTACGCAGAACACATCATGCCACATGCTGGGCTTGAGGAATCCAAGGCTGGAGTTAAAATCGCTGGAGGAAACATTAACAATCTCAGATATGCAGATGATACCACTTTGATGGCTGAAAGCGAAGAGGAACTGAAGAGCCTTATGATGAAGGTGAAAGAAGAAAGTGCAAAAGCTGGCTTGCAGCTAAATCCCAAAAAAACCAAGATTATGGCAACCAGCTTGATTGATAACTGGCAAATAGAGGGAGAAAATGTAGAAGCAGTGAAAGACTTTGTATTTCTAGGTGCAGATTACTGCAGATGCTGACTGCAATCAGGAAATCAGCAGACGCTTAATCCTTGGGAGAAGAGCAATGAGAAATCTCGATAAAATAATTAAGAGCAGAGACATCACACTGACAACAAAGGTCCGCATAGTTAAAGCAATGGTGTTCCCCGTAGTAACATATGGCTGCGAGAGCTGGACCATACGGAAGGTTGAGAGAAGGAAGATCGATCCTTTTGAACTGTGGTGTTGGAGGAAAATTCTGAGAGTGCCTTGGACTGCAAGAAGATCAAACCAGTCCGTGCTCCAGGAAATCAAGCCAGTCTGCTCACTTGTGGGAATGATATTAAAGGCAAAACTGAAATACTTTGGCCACATAATGAGAAGACAGGACACCCTGGAGAAGATGCTGATGCTAGGGAGAGTGGAAGGCAAAAGGAAGTGGGGCCGACCAAGGGCAAGATGGATGGATGATATTCTAGAGGTGATGGATTCGTCCCTGGGGGAGCTGGGGATGTTGACGACTGACAGGAAGCTCTGGCGTGGGCTGGTCCATGAAGTCATGAAGAGTTGGAAGCGACTAAATGAATAAACAACAACAACAGTGTGTGCACACATACAGACACACAGGCAGACAGAACATATATCTTTAGCCAATTTAATAAAATGCAAATTAATTAATATTTTATTCCCATTTTAATTAACTTCTCATACTTAGCAAAATGTCTTAATATGTTTTCCTTTGTTTAAACTCATCTGATCGGATAGTATTGAAAATGGATTGGCTTTATTCTTTTTTAAATCACTGTTTGATACATTGATTTAAAGCATGTTTCTTATACTAGTTTCCATACACCTCAGCTTAAATATTTTCCACACTCTAGTCTGAATTAAAAAGTATTTACTTTATAGCTAGTATTAAAGGCCATAAATATGGATTCCTCCCTTTTTCATCCCAAGCTTTCAAAAGAACATTCATTATAATGTTATTTCTCTGTAATATCCTATTCTAAATCCATCTAAACATTTTACCTGTAACCTTTGTTTTCTCATTAATATTAGCAATTATCATAATTTTCTTTTATCCAATCTACTGATCTGTTTGTGTGACAGTATAGTACAACATTCAACTTCAGTTTTTTTCCCCACAGTCCAGTGATAATTTTACCAAGCTTTTTGTTGCTTTAAATAAATATAAATGTCACTTCCTGCCACTCAATTGATACTCTGAAATATATTACAGGAAGAAATATTTCTCAAGCATTTGCTTTGGCAATTATATTCTCAAACTTGTTAAGTCTGAGACTGGTTCTCTTGTCAATCTTACAATGTGTTGCTCTTAAAGCTCGCTACAAATCTTTAGGCTCTTCCTGGCAACTAGCCTTTCCTTATCAAGGACTGATTTCACAATTAAAATAAAGCAGAGCTTGACCCAGCTATACTGGCTATTCTAGGATAACAGGGCTCTCTGGGAATCGGCATGTTTACTTGCATGCAAGCCTGCAATACTGGCAAAGAACTGATACCAGTGGAAACATGCCCTGTCAGGGCTTCTCTGCCAGTCAGTAATTGCTTTGTCTTGCCATCTCCATTTCCATTTTCTAAAAAAACCAAAAACATGTTCTCCTCATGGAACAAAATAATTTTTTAAAAGTGCTTCATAAACTTGTGGTGGCAAGCTTCCAAACTACTTATATTGCTACATTTTGGCCTCTTTATCCATTATAGACACTGTGTCCGGAGATCAGAAGCTTAGAGGCAGTGGTCTTTCCAGCATCCTCAGCGTGTGCCTGATATAACGTAATTCAATAGAACACTGCTGCTCCTCCAGTAACATTAGCTGCCTGCAAATGGGAGTCCCTTTTTGGGTGAAAGCCTTGCAATTGCAGCAAAAAGCTAGGACCCAGTGTAATGGTAATCTTGTATTAATGAGTATGATCACTGGATTTAGATCTGCACCTGCATTTGGAAGTAGCCATACATTCATAGTTAAGAATCAATGGATGATTTTTCAGTGTTGAACATGTTAAGGAAATAATAATTCAACCAGCATTTTCATCCCCCCCCCCCGTTAAACTATTTATAGAGTAGAGCATTGTTTTAAACTGGTTTAAGGAATAATTTGTGGATCAAAAATAATACAGTATCCTAGAAAATAAATATGACATATGACATTGGCAGCAATCCAGCATGCAGTAATCATGATGGCAGAGTATTAAAATTAAGATAATATTATATTGCATATCTGCATATCTTCATATATGGTATGTGTATCCTTATCTAATGCAGATTTCCTAAGAAATAAATCAGTGTGTTGAATGGAGTCAGTTCAGGTGCATTCAGCAAGGAAATGCAGCCCATCTCCCTCAGAGATGCTAAACTCCACCTTCTACCACCCCAAGACACCATGGCCAATGACAAGCATAATCTGGTAGGACACAAATTCCCCATTAGGATTGCAACCTAATTGCCATATCTACTGTTAATGTAGAACTATCAGACTGCCAGACAAACACTGTTTGATTATTCAGTTAAGAGCAGATATTGATGATATGAAAATAATTTATAATAAGAAGATATTGACAGATTCATTTTGAGATACTGAAGTTAGTGTAGAGAAATGTATAATTCAGTAAACAAACACAACCTCTAAAATATTTATATCCAGTGTTTGAGCCAGCTTATAACTTCAAAGCAAATGCTTTCATGACAAAAGAAAAAAACAAACCGTCTTTTGCCTTTAATTCTTCATGCCCTATTTCAAAGTGCCTATAAAAATGCATACCACAGTGTCCCCTTAAATTGCAATGTCTGTGACAAAAATGTGCTGTGTTGGTATTGTCCCTATTGATTAACCAACTAAAACTTTTCTTAATTAACCTGATAATTAATACCTCTGTCTGTACTTAGTAATTTTAGATTTTCTATTTCAGAGTACACATTTTATGTCTCCTTCCTAGACCAGAGTAACATTTGTGCAATGAAAATTAACTCTCTGATAACAAGTGGATGAGTCATATGAGCCAGTAAAGTCTCAGCCAGTAACAGTAACCAGCATATGGCAAGATTATTCCATATATCACAGATCCCTCCCTCAGAATGCTAATGTATATGCTATTTCTCACTCAGGACACCCTCCACCTCCACCCAAGCATTTGTAACATGTGCATTATCTCCAAAGGGTTTACAGAAAGGAAACACTGCAGTTTTTATCGGTATGGGATACACATAGCAGTGCACAGTGAGACACGCTGCAGGAAACTGAGAACCAAACAAGGCCAATGGGATTTGGGAGGGGCAGCGGAGGATGGACTGTCAGAGATTACGTCAGAGACCTCATCAAGGAAATGAGAAGGACAAACCCTGCTGCTAAGGGAAATGAGAAAGATGGCTCAAGCAAACAACTGCTGACTCCTTAGGGCCCTGACACTCTCCAGAGCTTGTCGTGAGGGAACTGGGGGCAGCTCACCTGGGAACTCAGCTGCATGTGCAACATCAAACCAAAACCACACTTCATGTTTTCAACCAAGATTAGGACAGGTAGCAAACTATCACATCTACAGCTTTCATCTCTTGGTGCCCGTCCCTCCCTCCTTCGCACCCCCTTCCCCCTCCCAGCTGCTCTCTCAACTACTTTCCTGATCACCTTGGAAGGCAGCACGGACTGACTCGTTCAATTGAGCCTACCTGCAGATGTTGGCCTGGCTTTTAAATGGCACCTTTTGCGCTCTGTCTTTCTCCTGGCAATAGATATCCAGGGGCAAGATAACAGTGTTTCTGGACAAAGCCGTTCAATTAGGAACAGTAGGTTACCAGCAATGCGGCTCCAGGATATTGTAACCATAAGGTAGTATGAAATGAGATGAAATGGGCATTCTGGAATTGAAGATGTCTCTGTGTGCCACAGCACTCTAGAACGTATTGTCTTCTAGGGAGTACATTGTACACTCCACCGTGATATTTAAGGCCATCTGATCCCTTGGTTTCTGCCTTCCCCGCTGCCATGCCAAAGCCCACCAGGCTCGCAAGCCTCTCTGGCTTGGATGAAGCTTTTGTGATTAGGAAAGAAGTCGACCTGTCCATGAAGCCTTAGCTGAGGTCCAAACTGCACCTCCAGGCTTTCAAGGAGGGAGATGAGAGGCTGGAGTAAGATCCAAGCCATGAGTCTGCCAATGTTGTTGAAAGCAAAACCTATATTCCTTAGTTATCCCTTGGCTGGGGCTAACATACCCAGGCTGCAAGATTTGAGATGGAAGCCAAGAGAGACAGAAGCTCTAACTCTTTGCTAGCATATGATGGTCAGCTGGACTCTTGCAGTACAGCTATTGTGGTTTCAGACTGGAGTGAGTGGTGCAGGAGCAAATGGCTGTAGACTTTGTTGCTGGAAAACATGGTTGCATTTAAAGATTAGCCCAAATATTAGTTGTTGCTTCAGAAGAACTGCTTGCCTGGTGAATTTAATTCTATTTGTAATGCCTAAATATGTTTTCCCCCTTTTCCTTCTTTTCTATCTATTTCCCTTTGCCTCTTCTCCATCCAGTTTTGATCCTTCTTTTCTCTTTTCTTCCCTGTGAAAATAACCCTTGTCCTTAACCCAACTTTTATCCTGTTTTTATTATTTTCTGCTGTTTCTGCTGTAAGGCAGGAGGAAAGTCTGTGTATAGGTGTGCAGTGTGTTTCTGTGGGTGAGAAGGTTATGTTTCTGAGAAAGTGAATAGTTAGTTTATGCAGATTAATTAATTTTACATACAGGGTAGGGGTAGTTTATTATTTAGAGACAATTACACACATACGCACACACCTGCCTCTTCCTGTCTCTGCACTCCTTCCTCCTACTTTTTTTTTAAAAAATTGATGGGTGGATTGTTTCAGATACATACCGTACATATGTATAGCTGTATGCTTATCACCACAGGTAGTATACCTAGCTGATCCTGGCAGCTTGAAAAAGATAGGTAGTATCAGATCTAGTTAGTAGGACACTACCTGGAAATCACAGCCTGGGAAGTAAAAAAAAGAAAAATCCTGGAAGCAAGCAGTATCAAATCATTTCCATACTGTGGCTAAGAAAACTCAATTCAAACTATCTACACCTAACTCTCTGCATAATGTTAGTGTGTCCATACATTTATTGGAAAGGGAAACATCTCCAAGATTGATTTCCATGGAGTTGGCAACCTTAGGTTAAGATGGGGAAGCTAGGTAGTGCACAGGATTTCTGTCTGTTTTTTTAACCTATGCTTCCCCTTTTTGCTAGATTGTCTTCAGTTCAAGGATAACTTCCTTTTAAGTAAATATAGTGTGTGTGTGTTTGTGTGTGTGTGTAAATACTGTAGATGGTGGAAGATTTGTTTACATTTTAACATATCATTATTCCAAGGCAGCTATAACCAAGTTCTCAGAGTGGCTTTCAATAATGTTAAAACTAAATAGAAATACATATTATAATAAAGAGTAGCAAGAAAGCTGGCACAAGAAGAAGTACAAAATATGAAGCTGATATAAACCAAAAAGATTTGGGAATAAAAAGAAGGGGAAACTTTACTGCTACACAGAGGAAAGATTTGTTGTTGTTTATTCGTTTAGTCGCTTCCGACTCTTCGTGACTTCATGGACCAGCCCACGCCAGAGCTTCCTGTCGGTCGTCAACACCCCTAGCTCCCCCAGGGACGAGTCCGTCACTTCTAGAATATCATCCATCCACCTTGCCCTTGGTTGGCCCCTCTTCCTTTTGCCCTCCACTCTCCCCAGCATCAGCATCTTCTCCAGGCTGTCCTGTCTTCTCATTATGTGGCCAAAGTATTTCAGTTTTGCCTTTAATATCATTCCCTCAAGTGAGCAGTCTGGCTTGATTTCCTGGTTTGATCTTCTTGCAGTCCAAGGTACTCTCAGAATGTTCCTCCAACACCACAGTTCCAAAGCATCTATCTTCCTTCTCTCAGCCTTCCAGCTCTCACAGCCATATGTCACTACGGGGAACACCATTGCTTTAACTATGCGGACCTTTGTTGTCAGTGTGATGTCTCTGCTCTTGACTATTTCATTGAGATTTGTCATTGCTCTTCTCCCAAGGATTAAACATCTTCTGATTTCCTGACTGCAGTCAGCACCTGCAGTAATCTTCGCACCTAGAAATACAAAGTCTCTAGGTAGTCTGCTTCTACATTTTCTCCCTCTATTTGCCAGTTATCAATCAAGCTGGTTGCCATAATCTTGGTTTTTTTGAACAAGCCAGCTTTTGCACTTTCTTCTTTCAGTTCATCATAAGGCTCCTCAGTTCCTCTTCGCTTTCAGCCATCAAAGTGGTATCATCTGCATATCTGAGATTGTTAATGTTTCCTCCAGCGATTTTAACTGCAGCCTTGGATTCCTCAAGCCCAGCATGTCGCATGATGTGTTCTGCATACAAGTTGAATAGGTAGGGTGAGAGTATACAGCCCTGCCACACTCCTTTCCCAATCTTAAACCAGTCCGTTGTTCCGTGGTCTGTTCTTACTGTTGCTACTTGGTCGTTATACAGATTCTTCAGGAGGCAGACAAGATGACTTGGTATCCCCATACCGCTAAGAACTTGCCACAATTTGTTATGGTCCACACAGTCAAAGGCTTTAGAATAGTCAATAAAACAGAAATAGGTGTTTTTCCGAAACTCCCTGGCTTTTTCCATTATCCAGCGGATATTGGCAATGTGGTCCCTAGTTCCTCTGCCTTTTCTAAACCCAGCTTGTACATCTTGCAATTCTCGCTCCATGAACTGCTGAAGTCTACCTTGCAGGATCTTGAGCATTACCTTACTGGCATGTGAAATGAATGCCACTGTTCGATAGTTTGAACATTCTTTAGTGTTTCCCTTTTTTGGTATGGGGATATAAGTTGATTTTTTCCAGTCTGATGTCCATTCTTGTGTTTTCCAAATTTGTTGGCATATAGCATGCATTACCTTGACAGCATCATCTTGCAAGATTTTGAACAGTTCAGCTGGGATGCCATCGTCTCCTGCTGCCTTGTTATTAGCAATGCTTCTTAAGGCCCATTCAACCTCACTCTTCAGGATGTCTGGCTCGAGCTCACTGACCACACCGTCAAAGCTATCCCCAATATTGTTATCCTTCCTATACAGGTCTTCTGTATATTCTTGCCACCTTTTCTTGATCTCTTCTTCTTCTGTTATGTCCTTGCCATCTTTGTTTTTGATCATGCCCATTTTGGCCTGGAATTTGCCTCCGATGTTTCTAATTTTCTGGAAGAGGTCTCTTGTCCTTCCTATTCTATTGTCTTCTTCCACTTCCACACATTGCTTGTTTAAAAATAATTCCTTATCTCTTCTGGCTAACCTCTGGAATTTTGCATTTAATTGGGCATATCTCCCCTTATCACTGTTGCCGTTTCCTTTCCTTCTTTCTTGGGCTACTTCTAGTGTCTCAGCAGACAGCCATTTTGCCTTCTTGGTTTTCTCTTTCTTTGCGATGTATTTTGTTGCCGCCTCCTGAACAATGTGGCAAACTTCTGTCCAGAGTTCTTCCGGGACCCTATCTACTAGGTCCAGTCCCTTAAATCGATTCTTCACCTCCACTGCATATTCCTTAGGAATATTAGTGAGCTCATATCTAGCTGATCTGTGGGTCTTCCCTAATCTCTTTAGTCTGATCCTAAATTGTGCAAGAAGAAGTTCGTGGTCTGAACTACAGTCAGCTCCAGGTCTTGTTTTTACCAACTGTATAGATGTCCTCCACCTTTGGCTGCAAAGGATGTAGTCAATCTGATTTCGGTGTTGTCCATCTGGTGAAGTCCACGTATAAAGCCGTTGCTTAGGTTGTTGGAAGAGAGTGTTTGTTATGCAGAGTGAGTTGTCTTGGCAAAATTCTATCAGCCTATGTCCTGCTTCGTTTTGTTCTCCCAGGCCATGCTTACCTGTAATTCCAGGTGTCATTTGACTGCCCACCTTAGCATTCCAGTCTCCTGTGATGAAAATAACATCTCTTTTAGGCGTGTTGTCCAGTAGGTGCTGCAGATCCTCATAGAACTGCTCTACTTCAGCTTCTTCAGCGTCTGTGGTTGGGGCGTATATTTGGATCACTGTGATGCTAGATGGCTTGCCCTGAATTTGAATTGAGATCATTCTGTCGTTTTTTGGATTGTCTCCAAGCACTGCTTTAGCCACTTTACTATTAATCATGACGGCTACCCCATTTCTTCTGTGGTCCTCTTGTCCACAGTAGTAGATCTGGTGGTCATTTGATGTGAAGTGGCCCATTCCAGTCCATTTCAGTTCACTGATGCCCAAAATGTGTATCTTTAATCTTGACATCTCACCAATAACCACATCCAATTTGCCCTGGCTCATAGGTCTTACATTCCAGGTTCCAATGGTGTGTTGATCCTTAGAACATCAGATTCGCCGTTCACCACCAGCACCGTCGGCCGCTAGCCATCCTTTCGGCTTTGAGCTAGCTGTGTCATCATGTCTGGGGCTAGTTGAACTCATCCTCTGTTCCTCCCCAGTAGCATTTTGACCATCTTCCGACCTGGGGGTCTCATCTTCCAATGGTATACCGACATATCTCTGGTTGTACTGATCCGTTTAGTTTTCACGGCAAGAATACTGGGGTGGGTTGCCATTACCTTCCCCAGGGATCGCATTTAGTCTGACCTCTCTGTCATGACCTTCCCGTCTTGGGTGGCCCTTCACGGTTTAGCTCATGGCATCACTGAGGTGCTCAAGCTCCAGCACCACGACAAGGTAATGATCCTTTGCTGAAGGAGGAAAGATTACTGTTTTTAAAAATTACTTCTTAGTAATCAAAGTTTGGTATGCCTTGGTCCTAAATAGATTGATAGGGGTAATCCTTGACAAGCTGAGCCCCACCCACCTTAAAAAACAAACAAACAACTATATATATATATATATATATATATTTAAAGGGGGGAATTTGACATGCTGCAAAGAAAAACTGCAGCCATTAGCATTATCTTTCCATATAAGAAAATTTCTAGGCCCCAGTTAGACTGCACAAAGCATTCTTTAAAAAATGGTGAATAGCCACAGTTCAGTGGTTAGTTTAGAAAACAGCTCAGATGTCCCAAAAATCCCATAAGGAAATGGGATAGCACAGAGCATCTTATCTAGGTGGACGAAGGGAGTAGCTTCACTAATTTGCTTTTTGGTAAAAAGGTGTTTTGTGATTGGATAGGTGCACCATGGCAGATATTTTATGAATAGGAAGTCTTTCCTCATGGAAAGCTGTTTGTGACAGTATCCATGATCTGCTTTTAATATTTCAAATATACCCATCTGCCAAAAAAGTTTATCTACCATTGCTAGGTAATGGTATCTCAATTACCATAAAATGTAGGCAACTTTCATTGGCTGGAAATATCATATTATATTAGGGGTTTTTTTCTTCCAAAATAATTGACAAAGTGTCTTTCGCAGATTGTAAAATTCAGCATACCTTTTTGAAATGTCCATGTAATTTTTAAAATTTGAATTTATGAATACAGTATATATCTTCAGCTTAGGTTTCTCATACTTTGAATATCAGCAATACATTTACTGGCCATTGCTTCAATCCAATACAGTGTATAGATGGTCCTCAGTTAACAACCACTCAAATTTGCAACAGTGCTGAATGAGTGGTACTTATGACCAGTCCTTGAAGTTTTGGCCATTGCAGTGCCCCCACAGTCACGTGATCTCAACTTGGGTGCTTGGCAAGCGGCCTGGATTTCAGACCGGTGCAGCATCCCACAGTCACGTGATTGCAATTTGTGACCTTCCCTGTTGGCTTCCCACAAGCAAAGTTAATGGGGAAGCCGGCAGGAAGTCGGAAGTTGCAGTCACATGAGGTCCTTGCTTAACAACCCATGGTGATTCACATAATAATGAAGTAAGTGATGCTATGACTACCCTCTCTGAGTGTCTGGGGGTTGTGGGGGCCTGGATGGATACAACAGGCTTCAACTGAACCCTGGTAAGACTGAGTGGCTGTGGGTTAATGGTTCTTCTGTATCCAGGACATTAACATCTCTGGTTCTGGATGAGGTTGCACTGCCCCAGACAGACCCAGTGCCTAACTTGGGGGTCCTCCTGGACTCATGGCTCCTGCTCAAAGAGCAGGTGGCAGCTGTGGCCAGGAGAGCCTTTGTGCAGCTACGTGCTGTGCACCAGTTACGCCCCTTCCTGGATCAGGAGGCCCTTCAAACAGTCACTCATACCCTTGTTATCTCTCATATGGACTATTGCAATGTGCTCTACATGGGGCTACCCTTGAAAAGTATCCGGAAGCTCCAGCTGGTCCAGAATGCAGCTGCGCGCGCTGTTTTTGGTGCCCCCAGAAGGGCACATGTAACACCACTGCTGCGCGAGCTGCACTGGGTTCCAGTTTGCTTCTGGGTCCAATTCAAGGTGTTGATTATTACCTTTAAAGCCCTACATGGCATGGGGCCAGGTTACCTGAGGGACCACCTCTTCCCCATTACATCAACCCGTCCCACCCGATCGTGCAGAGAAGGCATGCTGCGGACCACATCTGTAAGAGAATTTCATCTGGCGGGGTCCAGGAAGCGGGCCTTCTCTGCAGTAGCTCCCACTGTGGAACACGCTGCCCCCGGAGGCGAGATTGGCCCCATCGCTCCTGGCCTTTCGGCAGAGTCTGAAGACCTGGTTCTGCCGCCTCGCTTGGGGTGGAGAGGGGAATAGATCTACATGGGGATGGTTGTTATAGACCACTCCTCCCACACTTGGACCGTTTTAGATTCTTCACCACCTGGATTCTTTATTTTTACCTTTATGCTATTTATTATTGTATTTTTATACTGTGTATTTTATGGTTGTTTTTAATCGATTGTTGTAAACCACCCCGAGTCCCCCGACAGGAGGAGATGGGCGGGGACAAATTAGATAAATAAATAAAATAAATAAATAAATAATGGCAGTAACTGGGGACTGCTGGAACTGCCATCACTAAGTGGCATGGTCACACAACATCGTCCTTTATGACTGCATTGCTTAGCGATGGAAATTCCAGTTCCAATTACCATAATTAAGCAAGAACTACCTGTAGTTAGAACCAACACAGATTGCAAGTCTTATATTCTTCCTACGATCATTTCATTTTCTGGATCTATTTAAGTTTCATGCACTGAGTATAACAGCACATTTCCAGCAAATTCAAAGAACTATTTTCTTCAGACAAACTTCATTGTGCAAATATTCATGTTTTTCATATCTTTGTTGCTACCTTTTTAATTTTAAAGACTCCATTTTATCCCTGGAACAATGGTCACATTGCTTGAATGACTCTCACCAACTAGGCTCATTCACTGAAAGGGATGATGTCATGCCATTATAGCCAATCAGATTTGGCTACATACTGTTGTTCAAATCAATTCCAGGCAAGATTTCCTGAATTGATGACCTGAAAAATCAGCAGCAAAGAGAATGTTTTTTTATCCTGCTGAAACTATTCCTGAAGAACACTGTACGTGTGCAGTTCATAGCAGGATTTTATCTTGTACATTGAACAGATGTTGAAGACTGCCTAAATGTAATCAGAATGAGGTCTCCTGTCTGCTGTTTTCAGGCTGGAGATTCCCTGGCTGTATTTCCAAGAATCCTGGGTAGAATACATAGCGCTTCAGATCTCAAATTTAATACATCCACCCATAAGCCTAGTCTAGCCCAGCCCTAAAAATTCCTGACTACCCAGAGAATGAAATCATTGATAATACTCACAGAACTGGCTTTTTCCAAGAGCAATCACTAGTTAGAGCATGTTCACAGAAGTATCTCCCCGCTCCCTACCCCATCCAAGAAGATAAAATAATCCATTAGTACTAAGCATACTTGTTCCAGTTAGCTATAAGCCTAGGAAGGAGTCTCAACGTTCTGAACCTGGAATGACTTTTCCAGTTCTCTGAAGCCCAGCTCAACCATTTTACTGGGGAGGGATTACCATAAGGAGTGTGGAACCAGAAGTTAGCTTCTCAGGTATTGTTCATGGAGCCACGCAGCAAGAGACTGATATCATCAGCCTGAATGTGTGAAGGACAACAGCAGCTGGTGGAAAACAGTATCACAGTCTGTCCTGTTGGAATGCTATTCCCAGGGTTTGTGTCTGGCTTCAAAAACTGCAGACATATCCTGGCCTTGATCGAAAAAGTTAACTTAAAACAGTCTAACAGATATAAAAATCAAGGGAATTACGTTAATGTATCTCATTGGAGGACACTCAATTCTACTGTTAAGAGAATTGTCTCGATGACAATATTTATATATTTCCCTGAATGGGTTTTTTACCAGCTGGAATAAATTCTTTTACAATTACAGGTACTATTAACATTGTAAAGTAGCAGAACAGAAACATGAAATCTGTCTTCCAAATGGGAGACCCATTTACAATCACATGACCCTTGAATTTATGAAATCTGTTTTCTAATAGGAATCTTTTCATCGAACAAAAAGTATGCCTTGCAAACATATTTTTTGGGATTCTTTCTAAAGTCCTATATTCTGGAAGAAACATTAACAATCTCAGATATGCAGATGATACCACTTTGATGGCTGAAAGTGAAGAGGAACTGAGGAGCCTTATGATGAAGGTGAAAGAAGAAAGTGCAAGAGCTGGCTTGCAGCTAAACCTCAAAAAAACCAAGATTATGGCAACCAGCTTGATTGATAACTGGCAAATAGAGGGAGAAAATGTAGAGGCAGTGAAAGACTTTGTATTTCTAGGTGCGAAGATTACTGCAGATGCTGACTGCAGTCAGGAAATCAGAAGACGCTTAATCCTTGGGAGAAGAGCAATGAGAAATCTCGATAAAATAATTAAGAGCAGAGACATCACACTGACAACAAAGGTCCGCATAGTTAAAGCAATGGTGTTCCCCGTAGTAACATAAGGCTGTGAGAGCTGGACCATAAGGAAGGCTGAGAGAAGGAAGATCGATCCTTTTGAACTGTGGTGTTGGAGGAAAATTCTGAGAGTGCCTTGGACTGCAAGAAGATCAAACCAGTCCATCCTCCAGGAAATAAAGCCAGACTGCTCACTTGAGGGAATGATATTAAAGGCAAAACTGAAATACTTTGGCCACATAATGAGAAGACAGGACAGCCTGAAGAAGATGCTGATGCTGGGGAGAGTGGAGGGCAAAAGGAAGAGGGGCCGACCAAGGGCAAGGTGGATGGATGATATTCTAGAGGTGACGGACTCGTCCCTGGGGGAGCTGGGGGTGTTGACGACCGACAGGAAGCTCTGGCATGGGCTGGTCCATGAAGTCACAAAGAGTCGGAAGCGACTAAACGAATAAACAACAACAAAAATATTCTGCATGCTCCATTCACTGTTTCAGACCACAATGCAGGTTTCTCAGCCATATACAGTAGGGCAGAACAGCAGTTAATAAGAGCAGTTTTTACTGACTGTGGTCTATATCAGGTTTGAATACTGCCTGGTTCTAACTTCATGTCAAATCACAGTTGATTTATCAGCTGATAAATTATAGATTATGGTTTACAAACAGCGATGGTTAAATTTACATACATGTTTTACCTTAGTGTGAAATACAAACCCAGCATTTTTTAAAAAAATTGGTTGAAATGTACTTATTCTCTTAGTTTGTTATGGTAATGTGGTCACTTCCAGAACTCCCATTTTCGTGTTTGCTATGTACTAGTGTATATCTTAAATAATAAATTTAAAAAATCTTGGGATTGTTTGGTATATTGTTTTCTGCTACAGATTAAGGTTACTGTGGTAACAAATGATTTTGGCTGGGTGAAGAGATTGAATTTAATTATCCTCTTTTCAGGTGTTAATAGTTGCAATTGCATGAAGTGAGGGCAGGTTTTTTTGTTTCAGTTTCCTTCTCTTTAGGCATGTAGAGAGTATGCAGCTGAGGGAGATCTCTCTCCTCTCTGAGAGCCTGTGAAAATGCAGAAGCCTGTAAATAGGTTTTTGTAAATAAATTTATTTTTATAGAAATGCCTGGTGTGTGACTTTTCTGATCTCTCCTGGGCCAAAATGCTTTCTAGCACTCTGCCAACAGGGATCATGTTTAGAAAAAGAAAGAGTCATATAACATTGTAAACATGTCAGACCTATAAGATAAACTGGACCAAGAAACAGATTCCACATAAGCCTAAAACTCCTTTTATTACTTTTGGCCATAGTAACAGAATCTTGCAAGTCTGAATATGCTTCTCCTCCTCCCTCTTTTATATTCATGTGAGTTAGGGGGATGCCTGTCTGAGACATTTTCATAACCCTCCCCCCTTGTCTGGGCTTAAGCAAAGTTTATCCACTTGTTCCCTTCATACTGGGTCTTCCTCTCTCCAAGGTAATCTTTAATCTGCTTAGGGACCAAGTCCACTGAATTTACACTTCTTGTATGACCCCAGTTAGCTTAGTGTGGTTAGTTTAGTGTTGGCAGCTAATTAAACTGTAATCAGCTGGGCCAGCCCTAACATTAGACAAAGTAAATGATTGCCTCTGGCAGCAAGTGACATGCAGTGTTTACAGACAACCCCTTGCTGCTTCTTTAGATGTGTTTCCATTTGCCTTCTACACTAGCCCACTGCTCCTAGTTATGCAGGTGGACATCATCCCATTAATAGCACTGAAATAAGCTCCAGCTGCCAGTCCAGTTAGGTTCTGTAGGTGGAATGGTCAAAGTGAAAAGACAAAAATGTCAGCTCTTTGTGATAGTCCAGACAAAAAGCACAAGCCATGAGTACTAACACCACCTTTATTGTAAGGTTACAGTACAGAATCTTGCAAGTCTGAAAGCAATTCTCCCCTCCTTTACTTTTACTTTTCAGAAAACTAGGGAGGGTCCCTTTTCCTTCTGTAGCCTGAGATACCTTTTGCATGACAGTTGTCTAGGCTGCGGCTCTTCCTTCTGTCTCCCAAGGTTATTCTCACAGACCGTTACAAAAAATGCAGGATTGGTCATGCATCCCAGGATATTCTGGAATATCTTGAAGCCCTTGTTTGTCTGCTATCAGGAGACCCTAACAAGCCCCTGCTAAAATCAGAGTCCTGGATGAGATGGCTTTTTCATTTAATGGAACTAGGCAACTGATAAGACTTTTTAATGCAATCTGTACATTCCATTTGACTAAGGCACCCATTTTTGGACTGTATGGAACTGGTTTTTGATTCTTTCTTGAAGAAGCGATGGAAAGACAGCTCTAGTGAAACATAATGAATATGGAATTTTGCACAATGAGGATCATTCAAATCCACCAAGTGATTAACAATGGATGCCTGGCAAAGGGCCCTGGTTGCCAAGGGATCCCGGATGCCTTAAGAACACAAGAGGCTGTTACAAGGGATTGTGCAGTTCTGCTACAGAACAAGCCCCTTATTTGAAACTGTTTGGAGGAAGGTACCCTTTAAGAGGCATAGAGGAGCATGCTTCCCCAAAAGGCAGTGGCAGTTTGCCAAGCAGGCTACTGGGGCTATTATCTTCCTTGGAAACCACAATGCTAGGAACTGATCTCTCTTCCCCCTTCTGGGCTTGCTCTTTAAGAATAAGAAAGGTCATTCCTGTTTACCAAATACAAAAGGTCTCATTCTTGTAAGCCTATTTCCCGAGTCATTGTCAGCACAGCCTTAACTAAGCATTTTTATAAACAAGCCGTCAGGCATGAGATGCAGCCAGGATGTAGAAATGTTGTAGAGCAGCTTTCCACAAACTGAGCACTATCCAGATGTGTGGACTTCATTTCCAGAATTTCCAGGCAGTATGGCTGAAAATTCCCCAAGCTGAAGCTTACATAGGTGGAGGACACCTAGTCTGGAGGTCACCGAGTTATCTTTTTTCATCTAAAAAAAAAAGTTTTCAAAATACAAAATATTGACAAAATACATAAATAGCTAAAAAGAATAAATGAAACAATCTCTAAACTTAAAGAAAAACTAATGGAAACCGAAAATAGAAAAGAAATGGATAAAAAAAAGAAAAGAGAAAATATCCACCTTTTATATTAAATATATCAATAGTCACTATTTTATTAATAAATACCATATAGTACTAAAGTATAATTAATATAAAATATTATTGTAAAATATCACCGAATCTCTGCCAAAGTAGTACATTTGGCTTCATTCTTTGATTAATAGACAATATTGCCTTTTCCAAGTCAAATAAATCCCACATTTCCAAAAGCCATTCCTTAACATATGGAATAATATCACTTGTCCAAATTCTAGTATAATTCTTTTAGCTACCCCCCTATGCATGATACAAACACAATTCCTGATAAACAGTCAGGAACTTAATTTAACATTTAAATATTTCCCCATAAATCTACTTATATACATTAAAATACATTTCATACAAAAAATCAGATAATCATATGACCATATTGTATGGGTCAATAAACGGTTGTTGGAGATTTCACATCTCCAACAAATAAAATCAGATGTCCATCCTTTCAACTACATACCTTGGGGAGTCCAGAATAATCTAAATACAATATTTTGATGAATCAACTTTAATCTCAAATCTGCTGATGCCACTTAAACATTTTTAAGGGCATGAAACCATTGATGGGGCAATATCAGAGATTCCAGTTCTTTTGTCCATGTTTGGGATATTCCGAAAATGTGCACATTAAAAATATTATTGAGCTTTCAATAGAGATATATTATGGATTTTACTTTGGTCATGGATTCCATCAAATAAGAGAACACCTCAGGTGCCTCTGAAGCAGCCAAAGTGTCTGGCCCATATGGATTCTTTAAAATATCCTTAAGTTGAAGATACTGTCAATGTTGTGAACTGGGAAGACCAAATTCAATTTGAAGTCAGAAGAAATCCTTAAAAGAGTCATTAATAATAATTGGTGTAATGTCATAATCCCAGATTCTGCCCAAACTTTCTAATGGAACATTTTACCATCTATTTTCAGAGCAGAATTTTTCCAAAGAGCTAAATATTCATGAATCTCATTATCAAAACCCAATGTATGCCTCAATATGGCCCAAAGATTTCTCACCACCCATACTCCTGGAAGTAAAGCATCTTTTCTATTATATCTTGTTCCAAGAAATTGCCACAACAAGGGAAATAGATAATAGCTTTCCAACATAGGTCATAGATGGTAATATTCCACTTTATTTTCAGTCACATACTGATAGCTAATAAAATATAAGCCCAATGATAGTTTCACAGATTAGATACATTAATCCATCTTCCTCAGATGGTAATCCCAGTTTAGCTAAAGAAAGCATCTTTTTAAATATATACCTATAATACAATTGATGGACTGAGCCTTCAGTAGACTGACCCATCAGATCTGACATAGATCTGCATATTTTTATTTACATATTTATGTATTTAATTAAATTTATACACTACCCTTCTCACTATATAAGTGACTCTGGGTGGCTGACAAATAAAAGATCATAAAAAACCATATAAAAAATACAAAAAATATGAAGTTAAAAGAGAAAAGCTGGAAGGTGGAGGGAGTGTCCTCAAACCACCAACCATCCCCAGGGCTGCCTACCACCATTGGGTCCCCAAGCTAGTTGGCAGAGCCAGGTCTTAATGCTCTTCTGGAAGGCCAGAAGAGTGGGGGCCAACCTCACCTCAGGGGGCAAGATGTTCCACAGGACGGGGGCAATGGCAGAAAAGCCTCTCCTCCTAGACCTCGCCAGTCAAACAGTTGAAATTCTTTAGCCGACGGGTCCATAACATGCCCTTCCTGCCAGACTGGGCGGGGGGGGGGGGGCAGGTCAATGTAATTGGGACAAGATATTTCTTCAGGTAACCTAGGCCCATGCCATGAAGGGATTAAAAATTGTAACAAACACCCTGAATTGGACCCAAAGCACATCGGCACTCAATGCAGCTCATGCAGCAGCGGTTTTACATACGTAGCCCTAGAGGCGCCCATAACTGCCAGTGCCATTACATTCTGCAGCAGCTGCAGCTTTCAGATACTTTTCAAGGGTAGCCCCATGTAGGGCTTATTGTGGGTTGTATTTTATTTAAATACCACCATTGGGAATACACAGCACTTCACACATTTCCCAGACAAATTTCATGCTAGGCATAAAGCTGCCAACTTTCTAATGCCTTTACCTAATTCTATGACATGGCATAGACAAAGTGAGCAGGGAGAATTTTGTTTCTCCATCTCTCAAAAGACTAGGACCATAGGCCATCCAGTGAAGTTGATTAGAAGAAGATTTAGAAGATACAGAAAAGAACTTATTCTCATGGTACATAAATAATCCGTGGAATTCATTGCAAGACCTGGTGATGGCCACTAATTTGGATGGCTGTAAAAGGGGATTGGATAATACAGGAAGACAGATCTGTCAAGGACTATCCATCTTGAAGATTCAGTGCTACCTGTGGAGCAGCATGTCTCCAAATACCAGTTGTAGGGAAACAATGATAGGAGGAAAGGGTGTATCTTCTTGTGAGACACATTACCAAGCTGGTGACTTTGAGAAACAAAATGCTGAACTAAGATGGACTTGACTGACTCAGCACAGCTATTCTTATGTATTATAGATGAGAGATGGGGACCGATAGGCAAGTGCCATTATATACCAATTATTTACGCTTTCTATCTTTGCTCTGTGTAAGGAACTAAAGAAAATATATAGTCAGTATGGCCTTCAGGTTGCTTAGATTTGATTCCCAGAAGCCCATGGTTTTTCATAAGATTAAAAACCTTCTGAAATTTTTCTAAAGTGTTGACATTCAGGGAGATTCCCAGCATCATTGTTATACCATCCCTTAGTTTTGAATGTATATGGACAATTGCTTACAGAGTCTACTTATCTGTAAATGAATAGTATTTTGCAATAAAATGCACTTCTAGTCTTGGCCACTAACCAAAGAAGAATTTACAGTCATTAATATAGAAATTTGCCATTCCTGATCTGAGATACAGGTAGCCCTCATTATTCATTTGAGTTCTATCCTTGCCTAACAGCAAAACCTTGAAAAACTGTATTTTAAACATGCACAAAAGTCAATCCTCCATATTTCCACACCTTTATAAACAATGCTGAAGACTTCACAAACATTTTTCAGGAAGTGTCACTATGAGAAACACATATCACAAACCTTGGAACAGTCTTCCAGATTTTGATGGGACAATTCACAACTGAAAGTGCAGCCAGTCTAGAAGTTGATGAGAATTCCCTGTTTGGAAACTACATAGTTGCTGGGTTACACACCTCCTGTAATGAATGCCTGTACCCAAATAAAATGCTCAGACTCAAAATCAAAGTTTAAGTTCTGATTTTATTTAGAATAGAGTGCAAACAGAAAGAAAGCTGAGAATGAGAAAAGCGCGCCTAAAGTCAAACTAAATAGCCCCGTTACAAACAGCGTCCCACCCCATCCCAGACACTTGTTTTATAATCGGGTTTCTTTTGTTTGTCTCTTGCTAGAAATCTTTCATTTTTATGTTGTATTTTGAAACTTTATACAAATATCACCATGCTGCTTAACTAATCTTTTTATTGATAGTTACCTCAAATAGAGCAACATAAAGTATTTTAAAAAAATATATATAGAAGAAAATTCATTTGATTGACTTTAAAATTTAACATTCAGTCCATCGTGCTCACAAATTCTGAGACCTACACTCTCTGCCCAATATAATGTTAGAATGAAATGTGTACATTGATTAAGTCAGTAGGGCACATGTGCAAATTTGGTGACCTTACATAAGCCTCACTTTTCTCTTTCTCTGTCACTCAGTGTAACTCTTACATAGTTGTTATTAAGGTCTGTCACAAACTATTATACATAAAGCACAATAAATCCTCAGAAGTGATGTTCAAATGCTGAATATTCTTATTAGTAATTTGTCACACCAATGGATAGCTGCTCATCTGCCTATTAATAAAACAGAACGGGTATGGAAACCCAAGTGATTAAGCAGTCATAATGCAGCCATTGTTTGAAGCCAAGTTCCCAGAATTCCTTTCACTGCCAGCTGGCAATTCTCCTCCTGGAATGTGAAACAGTCACAAGGTTGTGGAATTGCTTGTTAATCTGAAGACACCAGGGCTGTTTTCAAAAGGGACACAATAAGTTTTATGCACTTCTCATTCTTGTCCAGTAAATTAAAAATGCAATATTGACTAGAATGTATGCTTGATTTCTTTAATAACGTTTTATCATTAAGATACAGTAAACTACTGAATGCCATGATTTTGAAAACCTTTCCTTTAGCATTTAGCCCTTGAGCAGGCCCGCAACCAGGGTCTGTGTCACCCAGGGCAGACATGGATTCCGTGCCCATTTTGGCGCCCCCCCCAGCGTGGCGCCCGGGGCGCATGCCCCTCTTGCCCCTCCCCTAGTTGCGGCCCTGCCCTTGAGTCTCCACAAGGGTTTCACAGCACTCACCTTGCACACCATCCTCCAGCAGAGTGACCAGCTAAACTTGCACACACAGCCCCTAGGCTTCCACAGGTGACAGCAGGTCCAACTCCCTTAAATAACAGGCTTTGAGATCAGGTGGTTTTGCCATCCTGACCACAAGAAGATCTGCTCTTGTGGACTAATAGTGAGTTAAACGATCATTTGCCCGTTCGAAGAGAGTATTTTTTTCTTGGATAGTTGTCACATTTAAGTAATATTTCCTGAGGATGGTAAATAACAGGGAAAACCACATTTCGTTGAATGCAGACTGGTTCAGATTTGCATGTGTTAAAGAAAAGTGAAACATATATACAAACTTCTGCTTTTTGATTCAGAAAGTGGATGTGTTCATATTTTATCAGAAATTTAGTCAGCTCTGCGCAATTTTTATAAAGCCTTTCCGTAATGGGAAACAGAAAGGTTTTCCTTTCTCTGATACTGCCTTGAACTTTTGACTGAGCTGTTCTGCCTTCTCCCCCAATAACACCACAGAGGTAGATATAAAAGGCCTTTGCTTTGAGTCTTTCCTTCACTTTCCTCAGGTGAGTTTCTAATTAATATCTTCGGTGAATGATTGGAGGTGGGAACTTACTTTCCAGCTTTTCATCTTACAATTGCAGTAGTGCTGCTGCCAAACTTAATTCATTTCTCTACTGTTGCTGCCTCCTTGTGGCTAATGATGAAATTTGCGGCTTAATGAATCACTTATTCATTCATTTCTTGTGTTTCTACCATGCACCTTTAAGACGTTCCTATTCTGTGATGATACCGTCAGGCCTCTGAGCCAGCATAAGTAAATTCATGGTGAATTGGGACACTTTAGCAGAGAGTTGCCAGATGTTCAGAAGTCCAGACTGCTGGGTAACACAAGACACCATTGGTGCTGTTCCCTCCGACCCCGAATTTTCTCTGCCAGAAAAGCCACTGCCAGCTGCTTTCCGTTTTTTGCAGGCGGGTTTTACTGGACATATATAATTTTATATTTTTTACTGATTGATTGATTATCTGCCATCAAGGCATTTTCAACTCCTAGCAACCACACAGATAAATTTTCTCCATGATGATCTGTCCCTAACCTGATCCTTCAGGTCTTCCAATGATGTATTCATTGCCACTGTAACTGAGTCCATCCATCTTGCTGCTGGTCATCCTCTTCTTCTCTTTTTTTCCACCTTTCCCAGCATCAGAACCTTCTCCAAAAGCTAGGCCTTCAAATAGTGTATCTGAAGTGGGATAATTTGAGCCTGGTCATTGTGCACTGAGTGAGAACTGTGGCTTTACTTGTTTGATGATCTATTGGTTTGTTTTTTTGGCTGTCCACAGAATCCTCAGGAGTCTTCTCCAACCCCAGAGTTCAAAAGTATCAATACTCTTCCTATCCTGCTTTTTCAAAGCCCAACTTTCACTTCTATAGAGTGTCACGGAAGATAGTCTTATGTACACATTTAAAATCTATACACAAAGTTAAATGTATGTATCCATAGATAAAGCATCAAAATGAATATATACACAAGCACAACAACCAGATTTAAAATAAAAAATTCTTTCTTACATTTTTCTAGCTTTATTTCATAAGGTCCATTACAGCTTCTGTTACAAGTCTTTTTTGTAGTGTCTATTATTATTTATTATTCAGTCAGAAGTGTTGTGCTTATAACATTTACTCAGCATGCAGTACTTCAGCAGGAATGTTGGTGTTGTTATTCATTTATTTATATTTCAAATATCCATCACCGCCCATCTCCCCTGAGAAGGGGACTCTGGGCGGTTTACAATCAAAATTAAAACACGTAATTACAATATAAATACTATATAAAATAGAATAAACACAGAGTAAAAAAAAAATTATTATTGTTATTGTTGTTGTTGTTGTTTCCTTGAGTTATTTACTTTATGTTTGTCATTTTTTAAAATAAGTCCACAAGTGCACTGTTCCATTATTTTTCCACTCATAGTTTTTTTTAAAGGAAAAGCAGATATGAAACCAAAGATTTCTGTTGGGCTTTGAACTTCATTTCTCTATCTAGATACTACTAAAATTCTGGTGTTTGTCTGTCTGTAACCTTCAAACAGTGAAACGGTGCATCATAGGGCAAAAAGGTTTGAACCAAGGTTCCTCAAATTGGCTAACTTACAGAATGCATCCAAAATTCAGCACCTATGACTCCTGTGGGATTGAAATTTGGCAAAGTTGTGGCCACTTCAGCGCCGCTGCACTGCTGTGGTCAATCAAGGTGTAATGATTGCCTATTCTAAAACAGCAACTCTGTCATGTTCCCCGCTTCAATGTGCATGGTACATCGTAACGTTTCGCATGTCAACTTGCTGATGCGTGTTTCGGTTGGGAGGGGAGGAGGATTCTTCTCCTGGGTTTGTTATCTGTATTCAGCTGTATGGAATGTGTTTGGGTTATTTTGTGTGTTCAAGGTTTTCTTCCCAGGACATCAGCAGAAACTGTTATAGCACCTGCGGTGGGGAATTTGAAACGGCTGGGTGAGGGGAGGGATTACGTTTGCACCAAGGGTTTTTAGTTTGTATTTGGTGCGCTTTTGCTCATTCTCAGCTTTCTCTGTATTTGCATACTATTCTTTAATAAATCAGATATCATTAAGTTCCTGCTTGTGAGTCTGAGTCTATTAGAGTAGGCAATCATTACATAAAGCTGAGAATCTCAAAGTTTTACCGTTAGCCCCTTTCCAGATTTATCTTGTGAGGGAGTAGAGCTAGCGATGACTGAACCTACAACCCAGACCGGTGGGAGCGAGGACACGAGCGATGGGGAACCCAATTCTACGGTTAGGAGAATAGGGAGGGACCCCACTCGAGAAATATCAGAGGTGCAGGAGATTTCGAGTTCCAGCCTGGAGGAAGAGGAGGTTGGAGAAAGAAGAGCACCTGAGCCCACCAGAGAGTCGCCAGGTGAGCTGATCACCCAGGATGAAGCACAGGGACCCCTACCAGGGGTGTCCAAGACATCCTGGAAGCAGCGGTACCCGCTGTCCCCAATTGTGGTGAGGAGTGACGAGAGAGGGAAAGAGGACTCCCAAACCCCTGAAAGGATAAGACTATTGGAGGCAAAATTCAAGTCAATGGAATATATGCTAAAGAAACTGTCAATGGACTGGGGGCTCCGGGGAAGGAGTAGAGGGGAATCAAGCACCAGGTATTCGTCCCCTTCTCCCCCCCTCCCCCCTCAGCGGCACCACAGCTGGAAAGGGGCAGGAGACAGCACAGGGCTTAGCCAAAATCTCACAGAGTGAGAATCTTGAGGTCCCCTCCTCGAGAGCAGAGATCCCCAGTAACCAAGAGAAAGACTGACCGCCCAGATGTTGCAAGGGGGCAGCCTGGGGCGGGAGTGAAAGACTTTGCTGTCAAATTTGATGGGGATCCAACTAAGTTGTCATTCTTCCTTACAAATGCAAGGAATTATATGGATGAATTTGGCCCGTATTTCCATTCCGAAAGGGCCAAGATAAATGCCATTGCCAACAAGTTAAAGGGGCGGGCTGCTGACTGGTATGTCCAGTTAAACGAGGCGGATGCTCCAGAGCTGGATGATTTTGAAGAATTCCTGTGGGTGTTGAAGTTACACTTTGTAGACCCATTAGCCAAAGAAAGAGCGAAGAGGGCTCTGAAAGAACTCAGCCAGGGGCCACGGTCTGTAGCAGACTATGCCCTGGAATTTAAGGCTTTGGCTGGGAAGGTTGATGACTGGTCCCAGTCTACTTTAATAGAGCAATTCAAAGAGGGTCTGAATATGGAGGTCCTGAGGTGGTCATTGGGCAGGGATGACCCAGATACCTTGTATGAATGGATACAGTTGGCAGGGAAGGCTGAACATGCACACGAGACCTTCGCCCACAGCAAGAAGGCACTAAGACATGCGGCAATTAGCAAGGGATCACGACCCGCTGCCACAACTGGAAAACCTGGGTACCGTGCCTGGGAGGAGGAGAGGGAGTGGTGTTATGCCAAAGGCCAGTGCCTCCGATGTGGGAAGGATGGCCACAGGGTGGCTGCTTGCCCAAAAGCCAAGGTAGATGATAGGTCTGGAAAAGCAATGGGCAAATCGCCCTCACTGCCCCGGAGAATGAAGGCAGCCAAGGCGGAAACCAAAGTTGAGGAGGTACCTTACTTCGGGGGAGAGGAGGAAAGCGATCTCAAAGAGCCGGTGGGAAATGCCAGCCACCTGCTCTGAAAAGCGCCTGTGGGCAGGTGGTGGAAGACGGGCGCGAAGATGTTTTGGTGAGTGCCAATTGTCCCACACTGAATGTGAAGGTAAAGTTAGGCTCCCGCACAAAGACTGTTGAGGTTTGGGCGTTAATAGACTCGGGGTGTTCACGATGCTTAATGCACCCCGACGTGGTGGCTGCTTTGGATCTACCCAGCTTTCCCCTGCAGCAGCCCATGGTTTTCACCCAGCTGGATGGTTCAACTGCGGGGTGGGGGGGTGGGGGGGTCCAGTGACTCATTTCACAGGAACGGTGGCGTTGCAATTAGGCAGCCACCGTGAGGGGTTACAGTTTGTGGTAGCACCTGTGGGTCATCCCCTAGTCATCTTAGGGATTCCCTGGCTGGTGCAACAAAACCCCTACATAAACTGGGAACACAGGACTCTGACTTTTTCGGATGGCTTTTACCAAGCCCCTGCAGTGGACCGAGTTCCTATTGCTGGAGTGGGGAGGGCTGCGGCGGCAACACCCTGGGTCAGCATACCACCACTGGAGGGCTTACCGGATAAATACCAGGAGTTCACTGATGTGTTTGGGGAGATGGAAGCGGACCAACTTCCTCCTCATCGAAAAACTGACTGTGCAATAGAGTTGGTCCCCAACGCACAACTGCCCAAGCCGAAGATTTATGCAATGACTCAAAAAGAGCTTGAGGCGCTGCAGGATTTTGTTGATAAAAACTTGGCATGGGGGTTTATTGAGCCAGCGAACTCTCCAGTCAGAGCCCCTGTGCTGTTCCGTGACAAGAAGGATGGCATGTTAAGACTTTGCACAGACTACAGGGGGTTAAATGCCGTCTCGATATCAAACAAATATCCTTTGCCAATAATAAAAGACATGTTAGCACATCTGTCAAAGGGGAAAATCTTCTCAAAGCTGGATTTGCAGGAAGCCTATTTCCGCATCCGCATCCGCATTCGCATCCGAGAGGGGGATGAATGGAAGACTGCTTTTAATTGTCCATTGGGTTCTTTCCAGTATAAGGTCTTACCTTTTGGGTTGGCGGGAGCACCCAGGGTGTTTATGCAACTGATAAATGAAGTCTTACATGACCATTTGTTCAAAGGTGTACTGGTGTATCTGGATGATGTTTTAATTTACACAGAGACTGAGGAGGAGCACGAATGCCTAATTAGGCAAGTGCTTAACAAGCTTAGGAGTGCCAAACTGTATGCCAAACTGTCAAAACGTGAGTTTCACAAAACTAGACTTGACTATCTGGGGTATAGGATATCTGACCAGGGTATTGAGATGGACCCTGAAAAAATTCAAGCGATATTGGGGTGGGAACGCCCACGTACCAGGAGGCAACTCCAAAGTTTCCTCGGATTTAGCAACTATTATCGCCAATTTATCCAGGGGTTCGCTGAAATTGCCTTGCCCCTTACTGATTTACTACATACCAAGGGGTTGGGAGACACATGAAAGGTAAAGAACCTGGGGGCAATACTCAATTGGACTCCTGAATGCCAGGCAGCTTTCGAAAAACTTAAAAGCCTTTTCACTGCTGAACCCATTTTACAGCACCCCGATCCCACGTGACCTTTTGTGGTTCAAGTCAATGCTTCCGATTTTTCAGTTGGGGTGCTCTTACTGCAAAAAGATTCTGACAATCATTTGAAGCCTTGTGCTTATCTCTCCAGGAAGTTTTCTGAAACTGAACGGAGGTGGCATGTTTGGGAAAAGGAGGCTTTTGCAGTCAAGGCAGCTTTAGAAGCATGGCGCCACCTCTTAGAGAGGGCTAAATGCCCTTTTGAAGTTTGGACTGACCATAAGAATTTAGAAGCACTCCGCACCCCCCGAAAACTCAGTCCTAAACAGATTCACTGGGCTCAATTTTTTAGTCGTTTTGATTTTCAGCTGAAGTTTATTCCAGGCAAGAAAAATTTCCTGGCTGATGCTCTTTCTCGCTTACCCCAAGATTCGGTCCAAGCGACTGAGATAGTGGGTACTGTGTGGATGGAGCCCCAGCTGGGCCTTCAAGCTGTCACTCGCAGCCAAACCCATGCGCAGCTGCCTCCAGCCTTGCTCTCGCCGGCTGGGAGGAGAGCGCCGATTCCCTCTCAATTGCAACAATTTCTCCAGGAATTGAAATCTGATACTTGGTTGCAGGCAAATAGAGACAATGTAACTTTTGATAGTGACAGTGGAAATCATTTTTGAAACTGGTTGGCACCAAGCAGGCATTGTCCACTGCTTCGCATCCTGAGACTGACGGATCTATGGAGGTTTTAAATTCGACCCTTGAACAATTTTTAAGGGCATTTATAAACTACCAGCAGGACAATTGGGTTGATTTGCTCCCTTTTGCTGAGGTGGCTTACAATAATGCTGTCCATCAGAGCACAGGGCACACCCCTTTTCGTATTGTTTCTGGGCGAGACTTCGTGCCCATTCCTGAGCTGCCACAACCACCCACCCAGCCTTGTTCTCCTTCTGATTGGGCTGCTCAACTGGCTGATTCCTGGCCAGTGATTCAGCAAGCCTTGGCTGATGCCCAGTCTGCTTACAAATTGCACGCAGACAAACGGAGAGCCCTTCAACCTGATTTTAAAGTGGGAGATCAGGTGTATCTATCCACCAAGTTTATAAAGTCACCACAGCCATCCCGAAAGTTGGCCCCGAAGTTTGTGGGTCCTTTCCCCATTGTTGGGGTTGTAAATCCTGTCACTTTTAAATTGGATTTACCTCACAATCTGAAACGTTTGCATCCTGTTTTTCATTGCAGCCTGCTCAAGCCTGTCAGCCATTCTCCCCACTGGCATCCACAGCCTCCCGCCCCCCCCCCCCGCTCCGATCATGATTGATGGACAGCAACATTTTGAGGTGAAGGAGATCCTTGATTCTCGCAGGCTTCATGGCACCCTTCAGTACCTGGTTCGCTGGAAGCATTTCCCCCACCCTGAGTGGGTATCTGCCCGTGATGTTACCGCTCCTGTTCTAGTTAGACGCTTTCATTTGGCTTACTGTTTGAAGCCTGCTCCCTGATGTTTTGTTTTTGGGGGGGCGATATGTCATGTTCCCCATATCAATGTGCATTGTACATCGTAACGTTTCGCATGTCAAGTTGCTGATGCGTGTTCTGGTTGGGAGGGTGAGGACTCATTCTCCTGGGTTTGTTATCTGTATTCAGCTGAATGGAATGTGTTTGGGTTATCTAGTCTGTTCAAGGTTTTCTTCCCAGGAGATCAGCAGAACTTGTTACCAGCACCTGCGGTGGGGAATTTGAAACGGCCGGGTGAGGGGAGGGATTACGTTTGCACCGAGGGTTTTTAGTTTGTATTTGGCGCGCTTTTGCTCATTCTCAGCTTTCTTTGTATTTGCATGCTATTCTTTAATAAACCAGATATTATTAAGATCCTGCTTGCAAGTCTGAGTCTATTAGGATAGGCAATCGTTACAATATCAAAGTATAATAATATAACAGCAGGAGGAAGGGCAGGAATCCCTTGAGGAAATTGAGCAGTTGCTTTATCCTCCTATGGTATGTCTTTGCTTTCTGATAATAACCCTCTGCTTCTGTGTTTTAAGAAGGTGGGGGGGTGCTGAATCGTTATTTTCCCCAATCATACTTTCCTAGGGTCAAATCTTGCATAATTCTTTCCTGTTTTGCTTTTGGAGATGGGCAACACCAAAATTACCGGGGGTTTGATTGATTGATGATTCTGTGTGTTTAGATTGCCATGTATAAAGGTGCCCCGTGCTGTTTTTCACTGCAGCTAATGTTAACTTGTTTGTGTTTCTCCACAGCAGAAGATCTAGAGCTGCCACCATCTGCCTTCTCAGTTTTGGGTTCATAACATATTTTATATAACTGTTTGTGGTGAAATGGACTGAGCTTTTTTTTAATCTTGTGGCCACCTAGCCAAATGACAGGCTCCCTGAGCCCACAGGGTCTCACATCTCCCTGTAGATGGTTGTACATCCAACTTCTGGACATCGTATTTTTGTTTTTTCTTCAAAAAAAAAAAGTAATTCCTAAAGACCAAATACTTTTGATGGATCTTATTACACAACGAAGGCAGATGCTTAAAAATATACATTTATGATGCAATCCACAGAAGCTGATGGAAGCAGTTGGTGCAAATGAATCGCAGCTGAACTCAATCATACTGGAACTCATTTTTATTAAGGAGATATTGACTCTCTTCTTCAAAAAACAGAGAGAACCCATCTCCCTCTTCTCTTAGCCTATAGAATATATTTTTGTGTGTCACTGATGTTTGCAACAAAGGATGCTGGGAATACTGGAACATTCCTAGTTGGGGAGAGGTGGTGGTGGGGGCAAGGTGAGAAAGGAGAGTCAGCTTGTGAGTGATTCCATTTGGGCGATCTGCCCTTCAGCGAGCGCCTCTTCGAGACAGTACCTTCTGTATCCTCGTAGGCCGAGGACAAGTAGAAGATTTCTCTCTCTCTTTTCCTTCTCCCTTTTCTTAGTTGCTTCTTGATGGCCTGTCTGTGGTGGATCAACTCAGAGTTTAGGGAGCTATTTATTTGTGGGAGAAGAGATGCTCGGGGCATAGCTGTTTAAGGGAGGGAAAGAGGATGGAGCATGTTAAATGAAAGTTGGTGGAAGGGGCCAGAGTCTCCATTCCTAGAAGTGTCCATTTTGGCTCTCAGTAGAGAGGGCAGTGTGATGCATCTAGTTTTGGGTTGCTGACTTAAGTGGCGAGTGCCCAGATTGGGCAACAAATTGCAGAGTTCGCTGACCAGGTAGAAAGCTTGGTGGCGCGAGAAGTGGGAGGGAGGGAAGGCCATTTGTAAATACTGCCCAAATCCTCCCATGCAGGCAAGGGAATGAAACGATGATCGGTCACTATTTACATGTGCCTTTTCTTTGCCACTGTGAAATAGCTTGGTGCTCTGGCTAGGTTTGGGCGCAGAGGGTCAGCCCCTAGACCACAGAGATTTTGGCACAGAGTTCCCTCCTGCTCTCCCTCTCTCTGTTCCTTGCATTGAGATCAGGATCCTGCTCTTGCCCTGGGTGGAGTCACAAGATGGGGAAGGGGTGATGCAGGCAGCTGTGTGGGGGAGAGCAGGAACTAACCTGTCAGCCACTAAAGGCTCACGGGTGGGAGGAAGGAGAGAAAGGACTGCGGGGTGAGGATTACAGTGTGCACCTCAAGGGGTTGCTTCTTCAGGGAATAAGAGGAATTTAGGGTCTGCTTACAGATCTTTGCCTTTAACCTGCAAAGTAGCGGTAAAATGGGCAATAACAATTGCTCTGGGCACCATATTGGTGACGTTGGACGGCAGCCTCTCCCTCCCTCCCTCCCAGCTCTGCCTCTGCCCAGCAGCTGGAAGGAACTCGGTTGCTCTTGGCCTCTCCCCTCCTCCCGTTGCACAAGAGGGAAGGTCCACAGTAGAAGAGTCTTATTGCCTCTGCTTTGCTCCAGCCCAGTTCTTCTTACCTTTTGCGGGAGTGGGAGGGATGAAAGATGTAAATCAACACCCTCCAAGGGGGTCGCGCAACATTTTCTAGTATAAAACACTATTTCCTTTTTTAATCCAGATGAACCAGAACTACCCTTCCCCACTGACCAATTCGATGCTGTAGAAGAAACTAATAACTCACTGACTCTTGTTTTTGCTTTTCCTCTGCACCCCTGCTGTCCTTTGAGTCCTGTGCTCATTCTGCAATGCTTTTAAAATGAAATGATTTTTATATAAATAAAGTTTTAAAGTGTGTATTTGTTAAAATGGAATCGACTAATCCAAATCTTGCTGAGTTTGTCTTTTGTGATGAACCCTTGCACCCTACAAGTAAGTTTTGCTTGCTTCAGGTGGATTAATTTTCCCGGGCCACACTTGGGAAGGGTCAGCCTTACGCTGCTGCTCAGTGAAATCTGGAGGAGTGAAGTAGGAGTGCACGGCCTGAGGCAGGATGGGGCTCCACGGTCATCTCCAAAGGATAATTTTGGTGTGACCGGGGACTAAACACGTGAAGAGTAATACTAAGCATATATGAATCATTTAAAGTGGGCCACATTGAGATCACACTTTTTCAATTTCTCTGGCATCTCCGAAGCAAGTGCAAACCTTGTCCCTCCCTCCCTCTTGGGTATGTGTGTGTGTACCCCTCTTCTGAAATAAGCAGCTCTGCCAAATAAGGATTTGACACAGTTCTTAATGGCTTCATCAGCTTGGATTTTGCTCATACCAGTAGAGTGGGATCGTAAACAGGAATGGGTGGTGCTAACACAAACTATTTGCAGAATACATTTCTATTGTGACAAACTTCATTTGGAAGCTTGGGTGACCTTGGCTCAGAGCAGAAAAGGGAAGCACCTTCTCAAAAGGCAGGTCATCCTGATGCTGAGTGTGTAGAAGGATCCCATCATGGACAGAAGATGTAACCCTCCCTTGCTGATTGGTTTCCTCCTGTGCCCCGACACCCTATGCCCTTCCACTTCAGACATGACAGACAAGGAGAAATGCTGCTTGTGCCTGCTCTTTCTCAAATGCCAGTTGTCTCCTGAGACCACTGATATTGAGGTTTTTTATGATGGAAATGAACCTTTACTCTTTAGAAGAAGCAAGAAAACGGAATGCAAATACTGATTTCAGGATTTGAGAAAGAAAACACGGCATCTGTCACCCATCATTTGCAAACTTTTACAAACTTAAGCTGCGTTGTTACTAATTGGCTGTTTGTATCGATCTATAAGTATGTGAGTAGTCCAGGACATGTCTGGGTACTGCACACCTGGCAACCTTGGTGATCTAGATGACTACAATTCCAATCCTCCCTCATTAGAGCAGGAATCAACTCTGGAAATCTGCTTTCCTCAGTTCTGATTAGGCCGTATGCTAGCAATCCACCCAAAGTTTTGCTTCAGACTTCCAGTAACAAAGTTCTCTTCCCCCCCCCCCCACCTTTTTTTAAAAGGCTCCGCTATACCTGATGTCAAAGAGCTTTTTTAAATGAGGGCTAGGCGCAGGAAGAATGGTGATGGTGAGCTTCCACCAAATTCCTGGTCATGTTTCTGTCCTGGGACACCAATGAAATAGGAGAAAATACAGTGAACCAACAATATTTTTCTGAGCTGGTAGTTTTTGTACAGAAGAACAACAGTATTTATCTTCAAGATCTGAATAGTGCAACAAGCAAGTGCTAGTAACCCAGTTTCAGCATGAGGCAAAAGTTTGTAATGTAGTCTTCTAGGGAAATACCAGGAAAAGCTCTTTTCAAACATCAGCTTCATGGTTCCAATTTATCAGGAGTATCACCGTTGAGCTCCATATTGCATGTTTATGTAATATGGGGAATGCCATGGAAGGTTAAGGTGGATGTTCAGTTCTTTATTAATAGATAAGGGTACAAGCCAGGGGTCACTTGAGGCCAGAGCCTACATGCAACCCTTTCTAAAGTTCTCAGTTGTAGTTTTTATTGTGATACAGCATCATGTTACACATGAGGATTAATATGTACTGCATTTGTTGCATGTAGTTAACTTTAATTAAACACTGATTAAGTCAGTGTGCTGCAGCTGCCAAAAGAGCTGATTGGTCTGCATTAGCAGAGAGACTGCATCGAGATCAGGAGAAGAGAGAGTTCTGCTCTATGCTGTACCAGTCAGACTGCAGACCTTGTCCAGTTCTGGTTGCCACAAGGATGCTGAGGAATTGGAAAGAAGGCAGAGAAGACCAATACAGATGGTGATGGGGCTTGGAGGCTTGAACAGTTAAAAGACCTGAGAATGTTTGGCCTAAAGAAGAAAAGGCCAAGGGAAGGCATGATCATGATGAGCAGTCTTGCGATACTTGTGCTGGCAGAGGGAAGAGGGTGGGGATTTATTCTCCATTGTGCCCAAGGGTAGGGCAAGAACCTACAGGTGGAAGCTTTGCAGAGACAGATCCAAATCTGAAATGAGGAATTTCTTCCAATGAGAGCTATTAAGCAATGGAACAGCCTGGCCTGCCTCCTGGAGTTATGGATGCTGCTCCACTGGAAATTTTCAAGCAAAGGTGGTACAATGTTGGGGGGTTTTTTGGAATGGTATGAGGATTCCTGCCCTGGGCATGGGGTAGGATTAGAAGACCTCCAGGTCTCTTCCAGTCTTATGATTCTTTGAAGTCAATGATAATCTTTGTCTTGATCAGGTCACATATTTGTCTTGGTCGCTCCTTTTTGGAGCGTGGGCACTAGCAATCCAGTTCAAGTGCAGTCCTTAAGTCCACACACATGCGTGCCTGCACGCACGCACATACACAGGTTCCACAACCTAGCAAAATCTTGAGAAATCAGAATTAGCTGCCCTAACAGCCAGGAAACACACTGAGACAAGGAACTGGTCTCTAATGTTTTATTGCTAGTACATAACAGGAATCCTAACAAACTGAAGAAGCGTGGGAAAAACCCAGCCATATAAACCCCAAAGGTTAAGGCGGTCCCGATCTGTGTCTCTTTGAATGGCTGAACAATTCATCAGTGCTACGCATGCGCTTGACAGTCTGGATGGGAGCCCCCTGCTCGCCATCCTTACTCATGACATCAGCTTTCCATTTGTTGTCCCTTATATTTCCCTTCATATGTATTTTTCAGATTAATTCCTCAGTTTCCCAGACTGAACCTGAATTTTAATTTAGAAAGGATCATGTATTGTATTGGTCCCAGTTTGCTTTAGTGTGCAGATCTCTTTCCTTGGATCCCTTCTCTTCCATGCTGCTTGAGTAGGGTTACATAGGGTATGATGATGGAATAGAATACAGAAACTATCCATATCCCTGAATTGCTAGTATTCCCCTTAATGTCCATGAAGACAACCCTACCATAGAAGAAAGTGATGGCCATCAAAGAGGAAGCACAAGAAGAAAAGGGTTTCTACTCATTTGAGTTAAGAGTAATCAGAATGGAAGTACATGAGATCACAACACCAGAAAATGTGTGGACTGTGGCCAAACAAAGAATATATAGAAGTGTTTTCTAACTTGACTAAAGTTGGGACAGGCACACCACAGCACTACAGGCATGTCACAGAAGTGATGACTGATAACATTGGGACCACAGTGGGGTAGTCAGATGATTTTGTGCATTGTTATAACTTTCAAGACTTATGAGGTGGCTACCAATTTCACACCCACATTCTTGGATGTGAGTTTGTGGTGGAAGAGGGGATGAATATACTGATCCTAGGCTATGATAGCAGCAACATGTATTCCATGAAGATCAGAAAAGCCATCTGGGCAAAATATCTCAGGTAGGAGATGGGCTTTTCTATTGAGGTGCTCAACAAGCAGCCCAGGGGTAACCATTGAGGAATAGCAGGCATTGGTGAAAGAGAGGACACCAAGGAAGAAATACAAAGGAGCATGAAGGTGAAAGTCAGCCCCAGTCAAGGTAATGATGACCAGGTTACCTCTCAAGGTGGTGGTATAGATCAATAAGATCCCAAACAGCAGGTTGATGTGTGAATCACCACAGGATGAAATGGGTCAATGAGGTGGCGGTCTGCATGGCACAGAGTGAACATGGACTTTTCAGTATAGAAAAGAGCTGAAGTGGCTTGGCTGGCAGAATAATAAAATTCTCTCATTGTCTTACTCTAATTTGCTCTCCAATGACATACGTATCTGTTCTGAACTGTTCACTCCCTGCAGCAGCCTTTCCACATCTGGCGCTGCACAGATGGGTGGCTGTCAGTTCTCGGAGTTGTAGTCTCAACCCGTCCACCAGGTTCTAGGATCGGGGGAGGCTGCCCTGCACCCCTGCTTGTTTGATTCAGGCGCTCTTGTGCAACAGAGCAACCCAGTCAACAAACCAGCCAAGTCATTCATGGTGAGCAAAAGGCACAGAATTTCTTAGTCAACAGCACAACTGATAAGGGGAGGAAGGAATTCCTTTCTGGCTCCAAATATAGCAATAAATCCTGTCCCCAGCACAAAGCCAAACCTGCTGTCCTCTTACACGGTGAGTTATCTTGGCCAAATATGCAGCAGAGAGAGTTTGTGCAGATGGAGATTGTGGCTCTGGAATGTTTTTTCCAAGGTTCTTTTACTGAATTGTTGATAAGGAAAAGAGCTGTGCTAGGCTACCCATAAAAGTGTGAGAAATTCTAGAAACGGGGCTCTTATCCTCACTTGGAAAGCTGCCAAATGGCTCATTTAAACCGGCCTCTTGTTCCTGGGCTGTGAAAGCAAACAGCCACTGCTCCATTTTGGATTGGGTAGACAATTGCAAGGAGGTTTCCAGGTTTTTAATATGTTTCATTAGTCCTGAGGCTTTCAGTGCTCGGATTATTTATTCTAGTTTATAAGGCCGCCCAACTCGCACTTGCGACTCCAGGTGGCTAATTTGGGGTTAGAGAACCACAATAAACCACAAATAAACAGCAGAAATTTGTACAAATATAAATTGTGCTTGAGGCCTAGAACCCAGCTCCAACAAACATAAAAACACTTTTAAGAAGCTCCCTTGGCATCCTGGCCCAATGCCTGATGTGTTAATACTTTGCAAAAAGCAAGCAGGATAGGAGCTGTATGGGTTTTGGGGGTGTGCCAAAAAGAAAGCCAGAATCTTGGTCAGGAACATGACAAGGTCATGAATGTAGCAAGAGTCAGGAACGAGATGCATGGAACGAGAAGCAAAGGGCCAGATGCTGGCAACTGAAAGGCGGCCACAGCATGACTTAAATCCCTTCTTGTCGAGAATGTGCAGCTGCAGCTTCTCTTGCACAGCTGCTGCACAGATTCGCTGGCTTCCCACTTGCTCACCAGGCAATCGCTTTGGTGAAATGCAGAGCCTACATGTCATGGCCTGGGAAGTCTCACCTGCCTCTTGGCACCCGGGTTGGTTAGGGAGATTTCTGTGTTGGAGGGGCCTGGCACAGCTGTCTCTAAGGAGGTGGAGGGTTCTGTACTGACCGGCAGGCCTCCATCTATCCATGCCTCAGGGCCTGTTCCTTGAGCCGTGACACCCGAGATCATAAACCTGAGGTATTCTGCTGCCAACCTGTCCACCTAGTCAAGGCAGGGAAGTTGCTACACAGCTGGAAGGCTGATACTGTAACAACTTTACAAACAGGAACTCACATCCAGTGATCTTCGGAGCAGAACCTCTGAAAACAGAATATCCTAGATGACTCCAGCCATTCCACCACCCCTGCCCTGGGGTCTTGCTGAGGCTGCACCAGAAGTCCAGACAGGCACATTTCCAAGAAGGGAGTCTCCTCCCTGTGCCCATGCAGATCTTGATAATTTTACACCAAGTCAGCCCTCTCATCTGTTACTAAATCCTGGATGAAAGAGGCCTTGAAACATGTCGAGCTGATATGTTCAGCCACAGCCACCAAAAACCTGAGCCTCTGAAGTTCTGATGATGGGTATGGCTGGAATCAGGAATCAGTAGGAGACAATGAGACTGTCGTTGCCCAAGAATGAGCCCTCCTCTGTCTCCTCCCATATTTCCCTCTGCCCTGAGGCTATAATCTCCCCCAACCCCTGTCAACCTTCCCCCAGTTCAGAGGGCCCCATCTCATGCACCAGTTGCACAGCCAACTCACCAAAGAATTAGTCCAGTTCTCTGGGTCAATTCTAAACCAGCAACCCTGTCACGTTCCCCGCTTCAATGTGCATGGTACATCGTAATGTTTCTCATGTCAACTTGCTGATGCGTGTTTCGGTTGGGAGGGGAGGAGGATTCTTCTCCTGGGTTTGTTATCTGTATTCAGCTGTATGGAATGTGTTTGGGTTATTTTGTGTGTTCAAGGTTTTCTTCCCAGGACATCAGCAGAAACTGTTACAGCACCTGCGGTGGGGAATTTGAAACGGTTGAGCGAGGGGAGGGATTACGTTTGCACCGAGGGTTTTTAGTTTGTATTTGGCGCGCTTTTGCTCATTCTCAGCTTTCTCTGTATTTGCATACTATTCTTTAATAAATCAGATATCATTAAGTTCCTGCTTGTGAGTCTGAGTCTATTAGAGTAGGCAATCATAACAATCAGACTCACAGGCAAGATTCAAGGATATCTGATTTATTAAAGAACAGTAAGCAGGATCACAAAGAAAGCTGAGAATGATAAAAGCATGTGAAATGCAAACTAAAAAACCCTCGGTGCAAATGAAATCCCTCCCCCCCTAGAATCTTCCCAAGCTCACAATCCCAGGTGCTCCTAATGGTTTCTGATGGTCTGTGGGAAAAGGCCTTGAACAGAGAACATAACCCAAACACATTCCATTGTAAGGAATTCAGATACAGAGCTTGGTACAAGGTTTCACAGCAGCTCCCTCCCAAACAGAAACGCGCGTCAGCGCCATGGCATGTGAAATGTTACGATGTATAAACTACATTGAAACAGTGAACATGACACAAGGTCATGTGATCATCATGGGTGGATCGCTGGCCTCTTTCCCACCTCCCTCTGGCCCCTAAGCCCACTTGGCTCACCTGACAGGTGAGTGGCCATTGGCTGTTTTGGAAACAAGGTGAAAATTTGAAGTCTCTTAATGGTGGTGGATGGCAAGGGAAGGACAAGAGAGTGACTCGGATGCCTGGTGGCAAGGTAGGGCTGGCTGGGGGTGCCAGCGGTCAATGGGTGAGCCCTTTTCCTCCCTGGAGGGAGAAGGCCCTTGGGGACATGCCAGAATGGGGAGGGGGGTACTGTTTTCCTCGCAGTCCGTAGCTTGCTTAGTTCCCTCTCCCCCCAGCAAATTAGCAGGCGGTTCCATGGTTCAGCCAAGGAGGAGGAGGAGGAGGAGGAGGAGGCTCCACTAGGCCTTTCCTGAGGTTCATGAGGGGAGGGGAAACAGTGCAAGTCTATATTATGTGTTGAAAGAATGACCCAACAGGTCACACATTGACTAGTATGTCATGCGCTGCCTACCTCTGAATAACGTTCAGACACTGGGTTGCAAAGCAGGCTCTGGTTTATTTCAGGATAGGTACAACGTTGTTAGAAAAAGCTGAGAGTGACAGGAGCGCGCCGGTGCGGGGTTTAAATACCCCGCGCCGGTCAGCGCCCCCTCGCTCTCGGTCACGTCACCCCCCTTTGTCCCATGCGTTGCCCTGCCATTGGTTGAGGGTTTCTAGGATCGCCCATCCTCAGGTTTTCATTCTTCTGCTGATTGCTTTCAGCTGGGCGATCCCCGTGGTATTGCTGCTGATGGCTTGGGTGGCTCCGTGATCCGTTTATCTATTGTTTGTTAGCCGTTAGTCGTTGTGGGTTGATGGCTACTTAACTTGTACCCCTTCACCTATTTCCTTGTCATTGTCATGAGTGCCATTGCGCTGATTACTTTAGCTCAACGGCACTCATGACATACTGCCCCCTTTCCGAATAGTGTTCTCCCCCGGGTTTCTGGGTTTCCCCCATGGAGCTGTCAAAACGCCATTTTTTTTTTTTTTTTTTTTTTTTTTTCAAAGTTCCCGCCGGAGTAGTTGTCGCCCCTCCCTTTGCTCCTCCCTCTACCACGTGCCTTCCCAGGGTGTGTCCATGGTGCGCATGCTCGGGTTCTGACCTGGCGTGCGCATGCTCCAACCACACCCTGTTTGTTTGGCTCAGTTCGGCGAGGCGAGAGGCGTGGCTGGTCGGGTGCTGCTCAGCTCCAGGTAGGGCCCTTTTTTGCTTATTTGGAGTGCGTCGCCTTTGTTGTGTCTCCTGGGCGTTGCCCCCAGGTTGCCCTGTTGACTTGCTTGCCACTCCCCCGCGGCCAGGGGGCGGGGGGAGGGTGCTGGCGATCGTTTGTCACCACCCCGTGGGCCCGGGGCGGGGGGAGTGAGTCCCGGGGGGGGGAAGGTCCACCCAAGTCGCGGGCTTGGGGGGGGCCCCTTCCCTTGGGGCACGGGAGGCGGGGGGAGGCCTGCGGGGGGGGGGGTTGGTTTTGCTGACCTTGATTGCGGTTTGTCGGGGTATGCCCGGTGGAATGCTCTGGTCAGGTCAGGCGCTTTAACGTTGTGCGCCGCCACCCATTCCGGGTGGGGGAAGTGTTTCCACCTGACCAGATAGTGTAGGGTTCCTCGTTGCTTGCGTGAGTCGAGGATGTCCCTTATCTCGAAGTGGTGTTGCCCGTCGATCATAAGCGGTGCGGGCTGAGGCGTGCTTGGGTGCCATCGGGAGGTGGTTGCCGGTTTTAGGAGGCTGGTGTGGAACACCGGGTGGAGCCTCCGGAGGTTGTGTGGCAGGTCCAGGCGTATTGCTACCGGGTTCACTATTTGCGTGACTCGGAACGGCCCGATGTACTTAGGCCCCAGTTTTTTCGAGGGTTGGGTTGACTTTAGGAACTTGGTGGAGAGATAGGCCATGTCCCCCGCCTGGAACGTCGGTTGTTGGCGCCGGTGCTTGTCGGCCTGCTCTTTGTAAGCAGCCTGTGCCTCCTTCAGCGCCGCCGTGATTACTGGCCATGCTTCCGCGATCTTCCGTCCCCAGTCGCTGGCGTCCACCTGGGGTTCCGGGGGTTGAGGTAGCTCCGGTATGGGGACGAAGTCGCGCCCCGAGACTACTTCGAACGGGGTTTTTCCCGTGCTCGTGTGGACGGCGTTGTTGTATGCGACTTCGGCGAACGGGAGCAGTTCAGCCCAGTCGTCCTGGTGGTAGTTCGTATAGGATCGTATAAATTGCTCTAAGGTGGCATTAAGAACCTCAGTGGCTCCGTCCGTCTGCGGATGCCAAGCCGTAGACAGGGCCTGTTGGGTCCCCGTCAGCTTCAAGAAGGCCCGCCAGAATTTGGAGGTGAACTGTGTGCCCCTGTCGGTCACCACACGTGCGGGACATCCGTGTAGCCTGTACACGTGGATGAGGAAGAGTTTGGCTAGTTGTTGTGAGGATGGGACTGACGTGCAGGGGATGAAGTGGGCCTGCTTTGAGAAGTAGTCCTTCACCACCCAAATGGCCGTTTTCTTCTGGCTGGGTGGGAGGTCCACTATAAAATCCATAGAGATTTCCTCCCATGGGCGGGAGGGTTCTGCCACCCGTTGCAATAGCCCCGCGGGTTTGCCTGGTGCCCGTTTGGCCCGAGCGCACGTTGGGCAGGACGCCACGTAGGTTTTTACGTCTTGCCTGAGCGCGGGCCACCAGAATTGCCGCCGTGTTAGGTGTAGGGTCTTGAGGAACCCAAAGTGTCCCGCTTGCTTGGCGTCGTGTGACCTATGCAAGATCGCCTGGCGTTGCGAGTCCGGGACGTAGATTCTGCCTTCCCCCCATGCTAGGTCTTGCGCCATCGTTACCTTGTCGGGGTTTGCCAGGAACCAGGGGTCGGTTTTGAGGGCGGCGGCGAGGTCCGTGCGCATTCCCCCTGGTAGTTGCGGTTGCCTTCTTTCCGTCGCCGGTTGTCCCGCCGTCGGCTGCGCCGTAGCGTCGAGCTGCCTCCGTGCGCCGCTTCGGGTGGTCACGGCCATCCCCAGTTGCGAGGCGGATAGGACCGTCCCAATGGTGTCTGGGGCGGGCTCTTCGTCTTGGGGCAGCCGGGAGAGGGCGTCGGCCAGGAAGTTCTTCTTGCCCGGCATGAACTTCAACTGGAAATCAAAGCGGCTGAAGAATTGTGCCCATCGGACCTGTTTTGGGCTAAGGCGTCTAGGCGTTCGTAGGGCCTCGAGGTTCCGGTGGTCCGTCCAGACCTCGAATGGTTGGGTGGCTCCCTCGAGTAGGTGACGCCATGTTTCTAGTGCCGATTTCACCGCAAAGGCTTCTTTCTCCCAGACGTGCCATCGCCTCTCTGTCTCGGAGAACTTCCTTGACAGGTAGGCGCATGGTTTCAGGAGCCCCGTGGAGTCTTTTTGTAGGAGGATGGCTCCCAGGGAGAAGTCTGAGGCGTCGGCTTGGACCACGAACGGCCGTTCTGGGTCCGGGTGCGCGAGGATTGGCTCCGTCGTGAACAGCGCTTTCAGCTTGTCGAATGCGGTCTGGCACGCGGGAGTCCAATTCAGCACTGTGCCTGGGTTCTTGGCGCGTCTGGTGTCCCCCACCCCTTTGGTTTTGAGGAGGTCCGTTAAGGGTAGGGCTATCTCAGCGAACCCCCGGGCGAAGGACCTGTAGAAATTCGCGAATCCCAGGAAGCTCTGTAGTTGCCGTCTGTTGCGGGGCCGCTCCCAGTTTAGTACCGCTTCGACTTTTGCGGGGTCCATCTCGATGCCGTCCCCGGAGATTCGATACCCCAAATAGTCTAGGCGGTCTTTGTGAAACTCGCACTTTGTGGGCTTTGCATAGAGCTGCGCCCTTCTGAGCTTGTCGAGGACTTGCCTGACTAAGGTTACGTGTTCCTCGTATGTTTTTGTGTAAATAAGGACGTCGTCGATGTAGACCAGGACCCCTTTAAACAGATGTTCATGCAGTACCTCATTGATGAGCTGCATGAACACCCCAGGGGCCCCCGCGAGTCCGAAGGGCAGTACCTTGTACTGGAAAGCGCCTAGGGGGCAGTTGAACGCCGTCTTCCATTCGTCCCCCTCCCTGATTCGGATGCGATAGTACGCCTCGCGCAGGTCCAATTTGGAAAAGACTTTGCCCGTGGACAGGTGGGCGAGCATGTCCTTCACCAGGGGTAAGGGGTATTTGTTGGACAGGGAAGCCGCGTTTAGGCCCCGGTAGTCGGTACAGAGCCGTAGGGTCCCGTCTTTCTTCTCCCGGAATAGGACGGGGGCTCCGACCGGTGAGCATGCTGGCTCTATAAATCCCCTGTCTAGGTTTTTATCGATGAACTCCCGGAGGGTTGCCATCTCCTTCGGGGTCATCGAATAGATCTTTGGTCTAGGTAGGGGGACGTCGGGCAGTAGGTCGATTCGGCAATCCGTCTTGCGGTGGGGGGGTAGTTGGTCTGCCTCTGCTTCTCCGAAGACCTCGGAGAAGTCGGCGTATTGTTCCGGTAGGTCTGCAGTGGTAGCGGCGTTGTCTTGTGTGGTCGCCTCCGCTCGTCCTACCGTGGGGTTGCTTTTGCCAGCTGGTACTGGTGCTCGATACTCGCCGTCGCCGAATGTGAAGGTGCGGGTCGCCCAGTTGATCCGCGGGTTGTTTTTCGCGAGCCATGGCATCCCCAGGACTGCAATGGGCCGTCCGATGGGCGTGACTACGAACGATGTGCGCTCGGTGTGAGTGCCCATTTGCAGGGTGACCGGCTCGGTTTGTAGCGTGGCTGGTTTCCCCCCCGCTGTGGAGCCGTCCAGCTGGTGGAATGCCAGCGGCGTGGGGAGGGGGAAGCAGCGGAGTTCGAGTTTGGCGACTAGGTCGGGGTGGATAAGGTTTTTTGAGCACCCCGAGTCCACTAGTGCCGCGGCCGTGGTGGCTCCGTTGCCGGCAGAGAGTTGAATTGCTGCCAATATTACGGAGCTTTTGTCGTTTCGTTGAGGTGGTTCGCGTTGCTGTCCCGCCGCCTGCCTCGCCACGCGTTTCAGGGCAAGCGGGGAGCATTTCCCGCCGGCTGGTCGGGGTCGGTATTGTCCTCTTCTCCCCAGTAAGCGTCCCAGCCCTCTTCCGGTGTCGCTGTGGCCACGGTCATTCGGCGGTGAGGGGGCGGCCCCGGGTTGGGTGGTTTGGGGCTAATTTTCGGGGCGGGCTTGGGCGCGCTGGTCGGCGGTCGGTTGGCGAAGCAGTCCGCCGTCTTGTGCCCTAATTTGCCACACCTCCCGCAGGGCTCCCGGTTGAACTTCTTTTTAGGGTATATGGGGCCGGCCATCCCCCCGTGTGGTGCGGGTACCTTTTTCCCGACGTAGTTTGTGTCTTCCGTGGTTGTCATAAGGAAGGTGCGGTGCGCGTGTTCGGCTTTCCCCGCGAGGTGGATCCACCCGTGTAACGTTTCTGGGTCGTCGCGGTAGAGGGCCCATTGGAGAACGTCGCGGTTGAGCCCCTTTTTGAAGATTTCCAGCAGGGTGGTCTCAGACCAGTCGCAGACCTTTCCCGCGAGGGCTTTGAACTCCAGGGCGTAGTCAGGGACCGTGCGTGCGCCCTGTTTAAGTCTCTGGAGTGCGCTTTTCGCCCGTACTTTGGCTAGGGGGTCTTCGAAATAGTTTTTCATCTCGTTGATGAAAGCAGGGAAGGTGGCGAGGGCGGGGGAGCTGGACTCGTACAGTTGGACGTACCAGTCCGCCGCCCTGTCTTGGAGTTTGATCGCCACGGCGCCGATCTTGTCGGCCTCGGAGTCATAGGAGTGTCCGTGCCTCCCCATGAACTCCCTAGCGTTGGTGACGAAAAACGAGAGTTTTGAGGGGGTCCCATCGAAGAAGATGGGGAAGTCCTTTGGGGCCCGGGCGTTTTGCGCAGCCCCGCCTCTCGCTTCCCGGGATGTGGTGTCGGCCGCCTGTGCCGTCTGCTGGCTTTCCGCTGGCTCGTGTGGGTTCGGTGCTTCGCTCGGGGTGTGGGCTTGTGCGGGGACGTCATTGGGTGGCGCGGGGGGCATAAGCGCCTGGAGCATGGTCCGGAGTTCCGTCAGCTGAGCCCGCATGGCCGCGAGTTCAGCTCGTGCCTCCTCGTCCACAGCCCGCACCGCCGCTGGGGCCGGTTCCGTTGGCGCGTCCTCGGGGGGGGGGGTTCATCGTCCCTCCGCCGCGGGTCCGCTTCCTCCTCCGTCTGATGGGTGTCTCCGTCGTCCTCCTCCGTGTCGAGCACCGTGGGGCTGTCGCTCCACGCCCGTTGCTGGGGTGCGATGTGGGGCGCGGGGTCCTCCGCTGGTTTCGGAAGTCGTGCTGCTCCCTCCCGCGGTCGGGTTGCCTCCGTCGCCATCTCCCCTTGGGGTTGGAGCTGAGGCTCGGGTCGGGTGGGGCGGGCGTCCATGGCTCCGGGAGTCCGCGGTGCCTCTGGCCTCGGTCGGTCCTCCTCTGTCTCTTGCCGCGCGGCTCGCCCTCCTTGCCCGCGCCGTTCCGGCCTCATCTTGCTGGTCTTCTCGCCGTCTACTCCTCCCGCGGCTCGTTGTCGTCCGGTGGGGCTCGGCGAGGCTGAGTTTATGACTCTCAGCTTTATGTCATGCGCTGCCTACCTCTGAATAACGTTCAGACACTGGGTTGCAAAGCAGGCTCTGGTTTATTTCAGGATAGGTACAACGTTGTTAGAAAAAGCTGAGAGTGACAGGAGCGCGCCGGTGCGGGGTTTAAATACCCCGCGCCGGTCAGCGCCCCCTCGCTCTCGGTCACGTCACCCCCCTTTGTCCCATGCGTTGCCCTGCCATTGGTTGAGGGTTTCTAGGATCGCCCATCCTCAGGTTTTCATTCTTCTGCTGATTGCTTTCAGCTGGGCGATCCCCGTGGTATTGCTGCTGATGGCTTGGGTGGCTCCGTGATCCGTTTATCTATTGTTTGTTAGCCGTTAGTCGTTGTGGGTTGATGGCTACTTAACTTGTACCCCTTCACCTATTTCCTTGTCATTGTCATGAGTGCCATTGCGCTGATTACTTTAGCTCAACGGCACTCATGACATAGTACCTCTATAAATTTGCAGATACTTAATGGATTTTAAACCTACACACTCAAAAATTGCAGCAATTGGTGCTTGCAACTGCAGTATTTTAGTAAGGTAATGCTCAAGATCCTGCAAGGTAGACTTCAGCAATTCATGGAGCGAGAATTGCCAGATGTACAAGCTGGGTTTGGAAAAGGCAGAGGAACTAGGGACCAAATTGCCAATATCCACTAGATAATGGAAAAAGCCAGGGAGTTTCAGAAAAACATCTATTTCTGTTTTATTGACTATTCTAAAGCCTTTGACTGTGTGGACCATAACGAATTGTGGCAAGTTCTTAGCAGTCTGGGGATACCAAGTCATCTTGTCTGCCTCCTGAGGAATCTGTATAACGACCAAGTAGCAACAGTAAGAACAGACCACGGAACAACGGACTGGTTCAAGATTGGAAAAGGAGTACGGCAGGGCTGTATACTCTCACCCTACCTATTCAACTTGTATGCAGAACACATCATGCCACATGCTGGGCTTGAGGAATCCAAGGCTGGAGTTAAAATTGCTGGAGGAAACATTAACAATCTCAGATATGCAGATGATACCACTTTGATGGCTGAAAGCGGAGAGGAACTGAGGAGCCTTATGATGAAGGTGAAAGAAGAAAGTGCAAAAGCTGGCTTGCAGCTAAATCTCAAAAAAACCAAGATTATGGCAACCAGCTTGATTGATAACTGGCAAATAGAGGGAGAAAATGTAGAAGCAGTGAAAGACTTTGTATTTCTAGGTGCGAATATTACTGCAGATGCTGACTGCAATCAGGAAATCAGCAGACGCTTAATCCTTGGGAGAAGAGCAATGACAAATCTCGATAAAATAATTAAGAGCAGAGACATCACACTGACAACAAAGGTCCGCATAGTTAAAGCAATGGTGTTCCCTGTAGTAACATATGGCTGCGAGAGCTGGACCATAAGGAAGGCTGAGAGAAGGAAGATCGATGCTTTTGAACTGTGGTGTTGGAGGAAAATTCTGAGAGTGCCTTGGACTGCAAGAAGATCAAACCAGTCCATCCTCCAGGAAATAAAGCCAGACTGCTCACTTGGGGGAATGATATTAAAGGCAAAACTGAAATACTTTGGCCACATAATGAGAAGACAGGACAGCCTGGAGAAGATCCTGATGCTAGGGAGAGTGGAGGGCAAAAGGAAGAGGGGCCGACCAAGGGCAAGATGGATGGATGATATTCTAGAGGTGACGGACTCATCCCTGGGGAAGCTGGGGGTGTTGACGACTGACAGGAAGCTCTGGCGTGGGCTGGTCCATGAAGTCACAAAGAGTCGGAAGCGACTAAACGAATAAACAACAACAACAACTGCAGTATTTTAGATTGGATGGGTGGGGGAAAGGAGACTTAGAAAAATGTGTTAGAAGCCTTATTCTTCTCCCATATTACATGCTATTTTTATGCTTCTCATATATTTGCTTGCTATTCTTTAGTATATTCTTTAGCTCATGCTTTAAACCCTGCTCTCATCTGCAGGAAAGGTCAAGAGGGGATAAGTGACAAAATGTGCATTGTGACATCATGATGCAAGAACCATGACTTCTGTACTTGTGCCCTAATTGCAGCACAAGGATGTAAGGGAACAGTTTGCATCACAACTTTGCCATGCATTTGCATCCATTTTGACATAATCTCAGTTTGCTATGGACAACTGTGTCTGTGGTTGTTCTCTATTCAATGCAAGCGCATACTAAGCTTTGGGTAAGTAGATTAATGCAAATGGATGATGGACTGCAAAAAATGACTATGCTTGACAAAGTTGAAGGAAATAGAAGGAAAGACAACAGATAAGGTAGATGGCTAGGATCAAGAACATTACTAGAATTCCTTTGAAGAGTGGTAGATTGTCACTGGGCATAGCTCAACATGACACTCATTTGTCCATGCAGTTGGTAGGGGCTGAGCCTGGCTCAATGGCATCTAACTAGCTTAGTAGCAGGATCTACTGGGAGAAAGTCAAAAAACTCAAGATGGTAGCCATAGCAGCAGCATCAAAATTCCACCCCTTTTGTATATGTGTCAATGCACACACAAAAGAATAGGGTTTCAACTGTACTGCCGCAACCATCATCTTGATTTTTTTTTTACTCACACTACAGACACCACTGTAACTGAGCATCAATTCCACTTTGAAGATCTAGTGCTCTTAAATCTTTCAAGGTTAGCCATGAATCCAGCCTCTGCCTTGATTTCTGGTCCCAGCTTCATGTTTTACAATCCAATACTGTATGTACCCTGAGTTGGAGAACTTCTCCAAGATCACATTTCACTCACATTCACCTACACAATCCTAAAGAGAGGATTTTGATGTGTGGTCAGGTGATGGGCCTTGACTATTTGGGCAATTGTTTGAATGGCTGATGCCCCAAATAACATCACACTCTGGGAATGGAAGAAGAGAGAAAAAGAAATAATATAGCCTCAGCAAGAGGGCATTTTAATAGTATTCACTTGTGTGAGTATATGGGTAGGCTTTCTCTCACACACACATACACAAGCATACTCATACAGAGAGCTGATTTACTCTACTGCTTGCTTTAAAAAAATATTGAGACAATCTCTCTTGAGATGATACAGTTAATTTAACTGAAGGTCAGTCATTTCAGGTCAAGACTATATAGATAGATGCAAGTTGAGAAGGTGTTCTAAAAAAAGCTTGTAACCGCTTGCTGGTTCTAAATGTTTGGTATGGATTTTTCCTTGTGCATCATTTGAGAGAGAGAGAGATAGACAGAGGAAAGCAGTATAAGAAGAGAGCAGCATTGTTGCTCATTATGCAGTCTAGTTTGCAGTTCATTGGATAAATCTAGCAGGAAGAGGGCAATATTACCCTGGTAGGCATGGCAGCAATAGCTGTTCTGCCAGTGCCATTGTTGAAGCTTGTTCTGCAATACCTTTGCTACTCAGTGAGATCAAGGAAGAACCCGCCTTAATAGCTTCCTCAAAACAACTTTGGTGAAAAAAGTCTGATGCCCTAAAAGTACATGCGGGTGAAATCTCCTCCTCAGATGATTTATACAACAACAGCAATGATAATAGGAGCTTGTGGTTTCCAGAAATAAATGATGATCATTGATGCCTCCAGAATTTATAATTAGCTAATCCTTAATACAAATCAGCTTGTTCTGAATTGCTTTCTGTATGAAAAGTCTTGATTTTGAGATTCCAAAATGGTAAAATATTTTATTAAAACCAAGGTTTTAATTTCTTTGTAGGTCATGGGCTGAAATGGCCAAATAGCAAAACATGGTTGCTATCTACATCCTAAAGCGTTGATTACATTAGCCCTTAATTACTCAAGAATATAAAACTGCCTTCCACTGGGGAATCCTAAGAATTCTTTTTTTTTTGTACAAAAGAAGTGATCCAGATTACAAGTTTGCTGCTGTTTCTGCTTTAGTGTGCTTAGTGACTTAATGTCTCCCTGCCTCTCACCCCCACCATTTTTCAAGTGGTGTATTCTGTGGTCATCCTGGAGTAAATCTATCTATGTGGGTGCTAAGAGTCAACACAGACCTAATGGCAATAATCAGTCTTCTGCAGTGCCATTTATTCCGCGATTTATTTATTTGCTGGATATATATCCCACCTTATCTCCAGGAGCAAAAGGAGGCTTACACAGAGATCACCCTTCATTTTATCCCAACAACAACAACACTGTGTGGTAGGTTGAGCTGGAAAGGTGTGGTTGGCTCCAAATCACCAGATGAATTTCAACCTTCCTTTTTAAAAAAAAACAAAAACTTTATTAATTTTCAGAGTATAGTTAAAATATAAAATGTAGAATATAGAAAAATAGAGTACAGAGCTAAATAAAAAAGAAAAACTATAAAAATACAGAGACAGGGAGAAAACAAAGTGACTTCTGACCTTCTCCAGTACAGATACAGTATAAATGCATTTACAAATATAATATCTTACCATTAGTTAAACCTTAGTAACATTATTTCTATCAAATCAAACCCTTTAATCATCAAAAGCCAAAATCAAAACTTCATTTTTTTCAGACACAAGCAAATAGTCTAAAAGTGGTTGCCAAGTAGAGACAAATCCAGACACAGTATTTTCTTTTATCAACGCTGTTAACTTGGCCATTTGGGCCAGTTCTGTCAGTTTAATCATCCATTCCTCCACTGCAGGGATTTGTGGATCTTTCCATCTCTGTGCATATAAAAGTCTTGCTGCTGTAATCATGTATAAAAGCAAAGTCCCATGTTGTTTCTCAAGCTGCTTCTCCATCATGCCCAAGAGAAACCATTCTGATTTTTTTGTAAGTCCACTTTAAGAATTCAAATTTCAATCTTCCCAGTCCTAGTCCAACACCTTAACCACTCTATCACACTGCTGAATAGACCACTGGCCATCTGCCTCATATTATTCTCCTTAAGGCTTTTGAAAAAACCTTCTGTTTTGTTAGTATAAATACAATTAAAAAATAATTTTTAAAAATCCATGATCTTATTTATTAACACATCTAGGTATACTTTTGTAATAAGCATCCACTAAATTCAACCCTTGACTTTATAACTTGAAAAACAATCAGGGAAGTGCTCACAGCCTAGAATGTTCATAGCGGTTAACTGCTTTATTACTCCTGAATGTTAAGGGCCCATAAGTCTTTGCTCTGCTCTGCTCTGCTCTGCTCTGCTCTGCTCTGCTCTGCTCTGCTCTGCTCTAACAGATTCACATAGCCATCTCTTTAAAAAAGCAATATAATGAGTAACATGCAGCATATACGTTGTTTTTCTCAGCTGTCTTATTTTCTCTATTATTATTATTTCCTATTTTGTTCCTCTGAATAAATGTATGCTTTTGATAAGAAAAAAAAAGCCTGCATTATTTTCAGCCCCTGAACATTACCTAAAGCTCCAGAGTGTACAGACATTTGTCTAGACTAGAAACTTAAATCTAGTCTGCTTATTGCAAAATGGGTATTCAAGAGAGAACAAATGGTAAAATGAAGAAAATGTCCCTTCGTTAAGCTGGGAAAGGAGTGTTTCCTCTCCAATCTATCTGAAATTACTTTTTTTCCCAATACACAGATTTTTTTCAAGGAGCAAATAAGTGGCAATTATGGTTTTGTTTTTGTTTTTTGGGTTTTTTTTTTTTTTTTGCTGAGGTCTGCTCTGAAAATTGAGCAGAGCGGATCTCTGCCCTTCAAGAGCACAATTAACTTTATGCCCTGGAGCTGGTTATGTATCATGCCATATAGATGCTGGGCTTGCTCTTATATTATTAGCACTTATAAAATATTGTCATGGATTCACAGAAAAGGATTTGTAGGGCTGTATGTGGCCCGTGGGTGATGAGTTTGAAACCCTGGTCTACATGTAATGTCACTACCCTCCAAGACTGCAGACAGGAGCCTTTCCTAAACTTACCTGGGAATACGAGGGACTGAGTCTTCATCAGACCTGTCCCTGAGCTATTTACTCTCTACTAAGGATCCCCCAACCTAGAGATCCCCATCATTCTCCACCAACATGGCCCTTAAGATGATGGCAGGTGCAGTCCAATGGTTCTGGAGAGCTCCACCCACTGAGGAACGTTGTTGAGGAATTTTTCAAAGGACCAGCTGTGTATCACTGAAGAGTCTTCATCAACAGAGAAGCCATAATCAAGCAAGAGAGCCATTTGCAAATCTATGCACTGGAATGCGGCTTTATTTTTATGGTAAGTTACAGCAAAATTCTGAAATGCATCTGAGCTCAGCCTGGTGCCATTTATTGTTCAACCACCAGGGTTTTTTTTAGTTTTTAGTTTTTTAAAAAAAGGCTTTTTCTAAGCAGGACAAAATTGCTGTTACCAGCAGAATTTTTCTATTTGTAGTTTCAGTCTGTTCTAGCCGCCTGACTGAGAATCATACTTCAAGCATTGACTTAAATGTCTCACTGAAGCAGCCAAAAACTTTAGCCTTGTGACGCAATTCACAGAGGGGTTATTTTGGAACAGAGACAGAAGCTGTTTATAAAGATGCCACTACAGCAGCACTGCAGCTCGTGAGCCTGTACCATCTCTCTCAGATTACATCAGGCAGGGCAATTGGAATTATGAGAGCCAGTCTGTGTGTGGTAAGGAGCCTCTGTCCCTGCTATTATCCCCACAAGCTGATTGGTAGCATGTTCTCAAAAATAGAAGTGGGTTCTGAGCAATATAAAGATGGCAAGTAAAAACAAAAACAAAACACCAAGAATTTGTTCTCCCGTCTTTGCTGCCACTTTTTGCAGACAAGTCCCACTGCATCTACCAAGATGGTTATCCCTTTAAACTCCGAAAGGTTTGTTAGCTAGTTGGCTTCTGCTGTATAAAGGATCTTGTGGGATAAGCTAGTTAAAAACATGCTAGAAGCTAAACATCTCAGCCTTAAAATTGACTGGATATCTTTGAAGACTTTATTATTTTCCAATAGTAAGGTAGGGATAATGACGTAGGCTTCCCAAACAGGGATATAACATTCCAGTAATCTAGGCAAATTCTTTAAATGAGTAATAATATAATTGAGTTGCAAGATGTCTGACCTGTCCAGGAAACGTTTTTGATTACAACAAGTAGGATTGCCTTTTAGACAGCCCTAACCTTGATTATAGTTTTCAAGTAGGAGAGAGATATGCTACTGCATGCAGTGGTGGTCTATCTTCCAACTTTGAAACCTGAACCTCAGCTTTTGCTTTAGGTTTGAGCTGGTGTCAAACCAGTTCAGCTATATTGGAAATCCAGATTTCAAAGTCAGGTGGTTATCAATCCTGAAATAAGGGTCAGGCCTATGAGGTGGACTAGATCAGGAAACTGACAGCACAGGGAAACCAGAACTATACTTCACTGAGATAGGTTATGGTAACAGCATCTTATAAGTCTGCCTACATTTTCCCTTCCCTCCTTCTTATACCTCAGGGAGTCAGGGGGAGTTTCTGATACTTTCCCGCATCCCTGGGCTCAGCACATGCTTCGGTACCTGTTGTTGTCTTGAGGATTTCTGGAAGTTTTCTCCAAGGTCATCTCCAAGGCTCTCTGCAATGAGAAATCTCTCATTCAGAGCCTACAGTTCTGTCAAATAGAGAGTCCAAAGGGCTAGAAATGGGAATTCTCTTTCCACCGAATGGTGTTGCTTGGAATGGAAGATAATGTTCATGGACTGAGGGCTACTCAGTGCAGCTTCATATAGGAACAGTCCCTAACATGGCTATGGCTAGTCTTGGGCAAGGGTATTGTAGATAGCCATGGAGGTGATCTTGAGGGAAATACTCAAAAACTGTAGCAGAAACTAAAAGGGCATAAGCATTCCTTAAGCCCTGGGAAAGGTGGCAGTATTAGGAAGAGAGTCAGGTTGGCTCCTCACTGACTCACTATTAGAGGGAAGGAAGGAAAAACACAAAGCAGCCTTGAAAGATTCTGTTAATTCAGCCTATCTCAATAAAGCTTATTGAGATGTCTTGCTGTGGAGTCTGTTTCCTGATCTGGCCAACCTTGAAGGGCTGACAGATAAGAGCAGTACAGTATGCTAGATGTCCCAAGATCAGGAAAAGCTCCTCTCTTCTGATGCATCGATTCCACCTCTAAGGGTCTGCTTGCTGTGGCCCCTTCCCATTCAGCAATAGCACTTAACAGCAACAGAAGCATTTCAGAGAAGAGGACATTCTTACTAAGGGCCGATTTACATATTATGTTGGATTTGTTATTATATATGAGTTTCTTTTTAAACAGAACAGCAGGTATGAGTAGGTGAGCAAGATCAAAATCAGCACCTATCAGGAACTGAGTCCTTCCCTCCATTTTGTCCCCCCCCCCAAAAAAATTCTCCTTAATGCTGCTTTCACATTGGAAAGAAAACACACTCAGATCTGACACTTAATGACAAGCCAAGATGAGGCTGGGGCAGCAGCATCTTCCCTAAAGCTGCTCAGTTGAAAATTGGCTATCGGTGGGGCAAAATCTCTTTCTCTGAGCCTCACAATGAAGAGCTCCCCTGCTAAGTTAACTTTCTTTGACCTTGTTTAAAAAGCTTTCTCTCTGGCTCTCTCTTAGTTATTTATTTATTAAATTTGTCCCCACCCATCTCCTCCCATTGGGGGACTCTGGGCAGTTATAACCCACTTTTCAATAAAAGTAATACACTTTAGTATGGCAGGATACAATCCACATGGAATACTAGTACTAGCAGGCATAGGATGTCTTTAGAAGGATGTTGAGGCTTGCCTCAAATAGTACAGATGGATTCAGGGCTGGGCAGCATATTTTGGTGCCTCAGGTAGAGCAGCCAGTCTGTCCCCTTCCCCCATTACACTCTTACCAAGTCAAAATGGATAATATTGAAGATTAATCATGATATTTTGCCATCTGTCTGAAAACAGCTAGAAGTCTTCCCCTCCCCCACTTGTGACTAGTGGTGGCAATAAATTAAATAAGTAGCTAGATAGCTTTGATTTATCGTTATGGATCAGCTATATAAGATCAAACAACACAAATTACAAAGAATACCACTCATTAATATCCTATCATCAACAGGAAACCCTAACATTTCTACTGAAACATGTTCATGTTTGAAAATTTGATCACATACAGAGATGGTCAAGAGCCAAATTTAACAAACTTCACTGCAGTAATTGAGGATTGATATAGCAGCTGAATTACACAGAGATTATTACAGTAGAAGGGTTATTAACTGGTAAATTGTAGCTTATGGGAGGGCCAGCACAGTGGCACATGTGTGGCTCTCTCTTTCCCTGTCTTTAATTAGAGAAATCCATTGGATTTGGGCATATTGCTGTATTTCCTTCCCCAAAATACTGACAAGAAAGCATGTTTTCCCAGGTTAAGGAAACAGCTCTTTGATACAATCTGGAGGCACCATGAAGTAGTTGGCAGGTATAAAAACCCTCCCGTTGGCCACTTTCCATAAAAGGACATAGAGAATGCAGTCACATCTTTCTGATGATCTATATTTGATAAAAGGTAAAGGTATCCTTGAGTTGGGTTTGATTCCTGGTGTCTTCATGGATATAACTAGTGTTTTCTTGGCTACTTTGACATTGTCTTCTCCCAGGAATTTTTGATTTCCCAGTCTAGCTGGCAGCTGTGGGATCTCCACATGGACTCCCATCTAACTGCTCACCAGTTCTGACCCTCCTTAGTTTCTACCCACTGCCTAACTTCAGCCTTCATTTGCTCAGAATTCAAGGCAATCAAAGCTTGCCCAGAGAACCCACAATGTTAAATATAATTTCTATTTATGTTCTTCTGGGATGAAATACAACTGTCCAGATGTGCCAGAGAGGCCAGACATCCAGTCAAAAAGATTTACTGAAGCCAAAAATTAAGATGACAAGCACCTCAAATGAGGCCTTCCCTGCTGCCAAGTGCAAAGACACACTGGGAATACATCAAAGGACCTAAAATGCAAGGCTTAATGTTTTTTGATTGGGTACCTTCCAACTATCTGAAATCTTTACTGATATAAACCCGGGAGCTGTATAGCATTTGGCTCATTGTCTTGGCTTTAAAAAGTTTAAGGGCAGCCAGTATACAATTGTCAGCTTAGTAAAAAGGAAGATTAGCATAGCCTTGGAACTCTTTGGGCATTATCAGAGACAAACTTTGTTTGTTCCCATCAAATGCCAGTGGATGGAAAAGTACCCCTAGGTATTTAGAGAAGTGATTGTGCCCTAGAATATTTTTTCTAGCACATTTGTGTTTATGACTCACCACTGATCCTTTGAGAAGACCCTAACCCTCACCGGTATCATGATAACTAATGTTTCTTTTTTGCAATATGAGGTAAGGGCCCAACTTTAGGCCAACCTGACTAGTAGAGAATAATTACATCTTGGCACATAAAAGCAAAGATATGTGGCCTCTCTGAATTCTAGGGGATGAAGCTCCACTTAAAATACTGCTTTCCTCTTGAGTTCACACCCTGGCTTGACCCTTTTGAGTGGGGACCTTAAATAATTCAACCTTTGTTGCCTTTCATAGTAGCCACATCTGCCACCCTATGCTTAAAGGTGGGACAGTGGGCTTGAAGGATAACCTGGCAACAGCAGTGCTATGGTAGTGTTGTGGGCAAGATGTTGGGCAAGGACAGGGGAGACCTAGGTTTAAGTCCATGCTTGGCCATGGAAGCTCACTGGAGTGGAGGACTTTGGGCCACTCACTCACTCAGCCCAACCAATCTCACAAATTGAAGAAGAACATGCCACCTATGCCACCTGGAGGAAAGGGAGATAGAAATCTAACAAATAATTAATATGGCAGAATAAAATCATCTTTGGCTTGTTCTACTGGTTTCCTAATTGTCATGGCACTATGTCACATATGTAAGAGAAAGGACCTCAGACCATCCCACCACTATAACACATTACTGCATTATTGATGGTGGTTTGCCTTCCTCATTTAATTCTTGAATGTGTTTAAACCTCTACTTCTGAATAGTGGCATCTGTCAGTCTTGGAGGAAGACCCTCTCTCCACATTCCCTAGAGAAGGCACTCCTGCTATGATCATTTTAATTTTACTTTACATCAGAAGTAGGCTATATAATCTTAGCATGCTACTAGATACAAGGCTTCCTGTTTCACTTATTTTTATTAATACCTGAATTTCCCCACCCCCTCAAAAAGAAAAAAACCCCCAAATAATTGGAGTTTGCAGAAATAGTGAGCCAACCCCACAGCCACTCTTGGAAACTATAAATGGTGAGTAGTTGCAGCCTACTGTTTTATTTGAAAAGGTGCTCACCTATTAAGAGACCAAGAGAACTGGAACCATAGACAGCATCCCAAGGAGAGAAGGTAGAGCAATGACACTACTTTGCTTTCTGGAAAAGCCATTTTAGGCAAGGCAACCATTTTTCCAGAGAACCTATGACATGTTCTCTAAATATGCCTTACCTCCCATCGACTCCCAATCAGGAAAGAACTGTCATTTCAGATTTTCAAAATTTTCTTGACCTCTGGTCCAGAGCCAAGACTGAAGTTCTGTTTTTGAAAAGTCCTGGGCATCTGCCCCTCCCCTCTGAGAATGCAGAACTGAATGGAGTGGAAAGAGCACTTCAGGCAGTTCAGACATGGTGCCACCCTTCATGTAGGCTTAAGATGGAGTTGCCATAATTGGTCAAGTTGGATCTTGAAGGAATTTGTCCTCATTCTATCACATTCTGTGCATGTCAAATCACAAGGAATTATCTCAGGTACTGTGAGCTAACAAGGAGACTAGATTTAAAGCACATCCCTTATTTTTACAGCATATATTTAAGGCAGTTGCTTCTTGCTAATGTATGCTTATTTCCTCAAGAAATGGAAACAGTGGGAAGAACAGCAGTCCTCTTATGCTAATGGACAGAGCCATGGGATGCCAGTTGGTGTCAACCCTATGGGGTTCATTAGGAGATAAGCAAATCTGCTGTCTAATCAGATCTATTAAAAATTCAGACTGAACATGGAGATAAGTTAGCATCAAGCTATTGCTCAAGAGAAATGTCCTTTGCCAGAAGACCTGGACTTGTCTTTTGCATATCAAGAAGTTATGTTTCTACAGAGGCCAGGGATAATTGTCATGCTAAGAAATGAAATAGCACAAATGTCACGGCTCTTCTTCAAACCAGTCATTTCCATATCGTCTGAGGCAATGTGCAAAATTGGCATAACTGTTTTGCATTATTGCAGATGATTTTATCAGTCTTGCATCCAGCAAGAGTAAGTAATGAGATGGAGTAATGGATAGTAATTTGACATGGCTATTTGTCAGTCCCAGCGGTGGACAGTTTTTGCTTAGTCCTCTTCTTTATTCAAGAACTTCTGCTTTTCTTCCAGTTGTGGAATGAGCAAACTGTTGAACCCCTGCACTTGTGGAGGACATTTAGCTGAAGTAGAGCATTCCAGACAGTTTATCTTATTCTCCTAGGCTGTGCTCAAGGCTTATAGACTCAAATAATCACTGAAGTATTGGTATGTGTAGAGATCCACAGTTGCTTTTTTCTTAAAAAAAAAAAAAGTTTTCTGTTGATTATTGTGATCTCCATCTCCAGTTGCCTGGCAGAATGGGAGTCATGTGTCTGTGAAAATACAATCCAGTCCCCAGGATACTTGGAGCTCTGTGCAGTTTATGGGAATTATGGTGTGAATATACATCCATCTTTTACAGCTGCAGCTTGGACAGCAGCAGGCAGCCGATAGATCTCTCTGCTCACCAGATGACTCAGCAGTGGGGAATGGCCAACCTACACTATTAATTACCTTTTACTATGGTAGGTTTCATCTGGCCAGAATTCCTGATGTCAGCAAATAATGGCAGAATTCCACAAAAGATGATTCAGAAATGCTGTTCTCCATGGATCCCAGTTTGAAGGATCTCTTGCTCTCAAACACATACTTTTATGCTGCTCTAGTCTCTCCCCCCTGCTTTGTATTAATATGGAATAAAATTGCTATTAAACATTCAGAGTGAAAGACCTAGTAGATTATAAACTTCAAACGCATCCTTCCCCAATTTGCATTGGCAACCTTGGGTTTTAGTTCCAGCCAGCACAGCCTGCTTGTTAACCTAGGTCAGGACTGACACCCCATCAGCACTGACTTTCCAGACCACACCATCTTCTCTCCCCTTCTCAGTAGCTAACTAAAGAGTCATGGAAACTTCCAGTAGTGGAGACTGTTTTCTTCTAGGTAGTGTGCCTCTTCACTATGTGTGAAAAAAGGCATAGGCTGAATTTTTGACATCATGGCATCCTTGCCAATGCCATACACTGCTTATCCTTCTTGATTACCTGATATATTCACAAGCTGGTGAATTCAATGCCCAACGCCACATTCTCTTTTCACGGCTATAGAGTGGTGGAATACAGGAACACAGCAACAAACCACGGGTTCTTGAGAAATTCCACAATATATCCAGCAGGGGGAGCTTTGAGACTGCTCCTGCAGCATGGTCAGACAGTAATTTCAGCAAGCAGCAGCATCCTTCCGTTTCTACTTCTCCTTCTCCACTTCCCCTTTGCCTTCATGTTGGAAAGTTTGGTACAGCACACCCATTAAAGGAACTACATTTCATTTACCCATTGCTTCAGAACGTCATTCATAATAGAAACCAAGAAGAAATGATATTTTGTTTCCCCCTGGAACGAAAGGGTACGTGTGCATGGGAATTTCCTACATTGCCAGAACTGATGCTAAACTGAAAGTTTGGAAAACGGTGATTTTTAAGGAGGAGTTCTGTTGTGACAAGCAAGGAGAGGATCTGCATTCACCTATCATTTCTCAGCCAGTTGTTCTGGCCTGCAATTCCTGTTCTCTAACATGGAAACTCGTGCAAAATTGTGCTGAACTCAACTGCTACTTGTCACTTGCCTCTATTTATTGGTTTGAAGCATCAATAACTCTTTCTTGACCTTTCTTGGCTATATACGAACTTCTGGGAACTGGATCCAGGCCAGAGTTATCCTGATGAATATTTTACCAGTCTGAACGGCATGTATTTCTCTTATTTGGCATCCTACATGACAAGAATCTGTACGGAAAGAAAAACAACCAGATGCCGTCGGGTTATTTTTATTTATTTATTTATCAATTTTTTATCACCTCCCATCTCCCCCACACGGGGGACCCTGGGGGGTTCACAATAAAAACAATTAAAATTTCAATAAAATCATAAATACAACCATTAATCAGTCAGCATAAAATGCAATAAAATCCAAGCCAGTTATATTTGGAGAACCACATCCTTTAAAAACCTCTCCCTCTCTTTTACAGGACTCCTTCAAGCCTATCCTACCTTGATTTCTTTCTTCCAACTCCCAGCAGATATTCATCGATATACAACAATACGTTGTATATTGTAGCCAGAGGGCAGTTCTAGTATGGAACCACATACAAATGCACAAGACCCCATTGACCAGCTAAAATGTCTGTGTGGGGAATTTGGCCCCAGATATGCTCAAATCCATGGGATATTTGTACGGATCCCTGGAAATTCAGTGCAAGATACCACTTCTGGGGTTTCCCCCCCTCTTTTATTAAGAAGCATGTTGAGCAAGAGCAGTTTTGTTTTTTCTTTAAAGCATAACTAAAAGTGTTGATTCTATCATGAATAATTCGTTTGCTGAAACCTAGTCTCTAAGTATCTGTTGGGTTAAGAAAAAAAATGTTACACATCAAAAATATGTTGGAACTGATCTCTTTGTCTTTTTCATTTCACCCAGTTCTTTTTTTTTTCAAATACCCTACTTGATGACAAAATGTGTTTAATTTTTCATATATATGCTTTGTGAGCCACCCAGGGTTGTGGTCATAATAAGGGCAGCTATATAAGTCTGTGTGTGTGTGTGTGTGTGTACATAAACACTTACTTATATACACATGCATTTAATTTAGAATGATCTATTTTCAATTTTAAGAAAATATTGTGCTATGGTGGCAAAATTATATTAGGAAATCTCCTGTCTTTTCTGCTAAAACTTTTGTGTCCTTCTTCTGAAACTTTGGGTAGCATTTGGCTTATTTCTGCAAGAGGGCAATACTTACTTTATTTATGCGCTGTCCTTTCTTGCTCTGGCCATGCACACTTCTCTGTGACCTCATCCATTTTTTTAATGTGGTCCCTGGCACACCCAGTGTGGCCATTAGCTCAAAAAATGATGCCCACTCTGTCCTAGAACTACCATTGCCCAGAGGCATTGTGGGAAAGGATAATGACTACTCCAAAAAAATCAGAGTCATAGCTGCTCCTGCTTTGGATGGTAACTTTTTAAAAACCTGGAATATTGTAGAATAATGTGCATTCCAGGAGAGTGGGTTTGGAGAAAAACTAAGCCACTGTGAGCCTACCAGACATACTTATAGCACCTGACTTTGGTCAAGCTGGTCGAGAGGTTTAGAACTGGCCTGATAGGTGAAAGGGATTCCCTAGAGGCAGTGCCTGTTGGAATTATCAAGGGTCAACTCAGCATTGTCTCATAAGCATAAGGGGGTTGCTCTAGCAAATTGCATCTCTATTGTGCTTGTGGGATGTCACGTGGGTCACCTGACTTCCACTTCCTCCTCCTTCTTGGGCTTGGGGACTAATAATCTCCATTCACTCATGGGCAGACGTGCAAGCAGGGGGGCTGCAGAATGCAGCTCCTCGCCCTTCCTATTCCACATAGAAATGTCTACAAAAGAACCATTGATGATTAAGTGCTTTCTGCTGTGAATGCACTTGTATCCAGATCTACTGAATAAAAGTAAGCTATCTCTATTTTTTTCTTCATCTAACTACTGTGTGAAGATCGAATTTATTTCTGAACATAATTAAGCTTAACGTGCAAGTTCCTTTTTTTGGTTCACGCTTCTACTCTGCAAGATTGCTGTTAGCTGCTTGGAGTTGTTTTATTAACCTTTAAAAACTCCATCAGTGCCAACCCAAATTCTCAATTCCAGGGTAGCTTAGAATTCTAGATTCTTGACGAGTTTCCCTTTGGTTCTTTCTCCCTGTCTCCCTGAAATGCCAAGGCCATTATGGGTATATATCAAGGGAACAGACTGCAGATAGTAACCAAACCGCCAAGTCCTGACATTACAGCGGGGTTTCTCAACTAGGGTTCCGTGGCACCCTAGGGTTCTGCAAGAGGCCACTAGGGGTTCCCTGGGAGATCACAATTTATTTAAAAAATTATTTCAAATTCCGGCAACTTCACATTAAAGAGGTAAGTTTCATTCTTTAGTTTAAGAACACTGTCAATGCCTGTAATACAGGCCTACACATGAAATAATTTTGTAACTTCTGGCCTATCTTTGAGCCTGAATGTGCAGGGGTTCCCTGAGGCCTGAAAAATATTTCAAGAGTTCCTCCAGGGCCAAACGGTTGAGAAAGGCTGCATTAGACTGCATCTTCATTAGAGATGTCTTTACTACACAAAGGTATGGAGGAGGCAAATGCTCCCATTTTGAATAACACTCCAATGAGATGCTGTTATGAAAAGAATGGGGGGGGGTAGTAAGATGCAAGGAATATATTTTATCTTGGGTCATAGGAGATTTTGAAGCCTAGGGAATGAAGGATGTACACTGAACTTTTTAAACCTAGAATTTAAGATTTGTCAAAATCATGACAAAAGGTAAAGCTTGACTCCTATTGGCTTCATCAACTCCTTCATGTAGTATTCTTGGTGACAATATCGGAGTTTATTTTCTTCCAGGATGTTTCTCCAATTTCCCAGTTTAACCTTCAGCCTTGGAGTTCCCTGGTTGTCTCTCACCCGTAGGCATGTGTGAATCAATCCTGATTTGATTCAAACTGGAGATCTGAGATTCAAAATGACATGATTTGTGTTCAAGAGCCATGCATTCAATTCAAGTGACTTCAAGATGCAATATTTGATTTAAAAACAAAAAGATTTGTATATAATTAATAAGGGGGAAATGTCCTGTTCAGACTATGAGGCAGCCAGACAGAATTATTATCAAAACTCTTTATTTAAAACAACTATTTACAGTAAGAGAGTCCTGGTGAATAGTAAAGCAAGGTAGTTCCAATCAAGACCACCCAGGCAATGACGGATGAACAGGCACGGCTGCAGGGTCAGGCTGTGGCAGAACAGCAAGGCAGAATTCAGCTAACTCTCTGATTGAAGCTGTCAGGCTTGGTGAAGCTAGAGTGTGTGGTAAGGCAGGAACTGGAGGCAAGGTTCTGTGAGCTGGCACACAGATAGGGCCAGACTGACATGTGGAGGCTAGGCAAGACTGAACTAGAACTTCTGGACAAGGCTTGGCTCTGGAGGCTAGGCTGGGCTTGACTGGATATTCTAGGCAAGACTGAGAACTGGAAGCAAGGCTGGACTGGACTGGAGACTCGATGCAAGACTGTAGACTTGAAACAAGGCTGGACTGGACTGGAGTTCCTAGGTGAGACTGAAGACTTGGAGCAAGACTGGACTGGAGTTCCTAGGTGAGACTGAAGACTTGGACTGGACTGAAGATTCTAGACAAGGCTGTGGGCTTGGAATGAGGCTGGATTGGACTGGACTGGAGATCCTGGACAAGGCTGGAGCTTGGGAGCAGGACTGGACTGAACTGGAGATCCTAGGCACGGCTGGGGGCTAGGAGCAGGGCTGGATGCACACCTGATTCACACTGGAACGCGGTGATGAGGTTCTGAGCTAGATGTGAGACTGTGCTCAGCCTGAAAGGCAGGAGGTGGATCCTCTGAAGCAACTTGGGCAGAAGGCAAATCATCGAGGTAGAAGATGCTGGCGCTCATTCCCATCTGGCTACAGACGAGGCTTCCGATGCAGGTAAGGACTCTTCTGCAAGGGCTGTGAGCTTGAAGGATCGGTGGTCTCTGGCAGCTTGTTCTTTGCACATCTGCCTTTTATGCTGATCCCTTCTGCGCCTTTTCTCTCCAGCAGCCAATTGGGCTGCTTTCTGGTTTGCGCGCTTCTCAGATTTCCTGTCTTGCGTGCTGATTGGAGAGTTCAAATCCCCCACTGGAGCTTGTCCAATCCCCATTTGCCATTTCTCCCACTCTGCTGAGTCACTTCCTGGTTCTGCTTTTTCAAGCCTCTCCTTATCAGTTTCGGTTTCCCCCTCTGACTCCGGATAAGTTTCGTTTTCAGAGTCAGACGAGGGCTGAAACCTCACAGGAAATTTAAAAGTCCCTAAGGTGCTTCAATTTTTAGCAGTATTGGATGAAAATATGAGGGTGGTAGATCTATAGGTAAGAGCTAATTTGTTGTAATGGTTAAGGCACCTGTCTAGAAACTGGGAGACTGTGAGTTCTAGTCCTGCCTTAGGCACAAAGCCAGTTGGGTGATCTTGGGCCAGTCACTCTCTCTCAGCCCTAGGAAGCAGGCAAGGGCAAACCACTTCTGAAAAAAAAAAAGCCTTGACAAAAAAACTGCAGGAACTTGTCCAAGCAGTCTCTGAGAATGATTGAATGGATAAAAAAGATCTATAGAGGGCACAAACTTTGCCACATCTCAGATGGATACCTTCACGGGTTTAACCACAATACATTTTTAAAAACATTCCCCCATAACCTCTTTTAGAGAAAAGGAGGCAGGGATGGGTAAAGGACAACACAACAGCTTCCAACTTGTCCAGTAAATAACTTACAGAGAAGTTGACTGAACTAATGCAGAAAATATCCCACTCCAATTTCAAACGTTCACTTTCAAAAATTGTTTGAAAATATTAGCTCTTAATTCTTTTTGCTGACTTCCCCTTGTGAACTTTCTGCTTCTGGTCACTGGATTTTCTGGGGTCCCTAGAAGGTTGTCATAGCTAGTTGCCAGTTGGGGCCCTTCCTGGGACAGGCCAGTATCACTACCATTGGAGGATGGGCAAGGCATTTTGGCAAAACCTGGCCTATTCTGAGCAGGACTCAGAAGAATTACTCCAGACTTACTCTTGTCGGGTAATATTAGCTCTGCTGTCTCTGATCACTGAGATTTCTGGAATGTTGACACACCTGGCTGGCATGCTTAACTGCCTCCTTGGGAAGAACCCCCTCCTCACTGGCAGGACTCAGTTGTGTCAGGGTTGTGGCTTGCCGCTAATATCCCATGTTAGTTAGCAGAGGACACAGAAGCAGGTGGGCACAGTGAGATCCAGGGGTACAGAGATAGGCAAGCTGCAAAGAAGGAGCTGGCACAGCAAAAGAGGTACTTGTAGCCTAGCCACCTCATGTACAGCAAAAGTTTGTCCCCAGGCCTGTACCGTATGTGATAACAAGTGATTATTGGGTTTTTTAAGAACTTTAATAAAGCTTCAAAGAAAAGTTAAAATACAAAAAAGTTAGAATACAGAATTTAAAAAGACAAAGAAAAACATTAAAAAGTGCAAGAAAATTACGAAGAAGGTGACTTCCAACCTTCTTCAACACAGGTATACTTATTAAACTATCTTAGTCTCTTACTCTTAATTAAACCTTAACATTATTTCTATAAAAACAAACCAATTAATTGTCAAAGCCCAAAATCAAAATTTCATTTTTTTCAGTTACAAGCAAATAATCCAAAAGTGATTTCCAAATAGAAACAAATCCAGTTACATTATGATCTCTTATAAGTGCTTTCAGTTTTTTGCCATCTGTGCCAACTCCATTAATTTCCCCATCCATTCTTCCACTGTGGGAATTTGTGCATCTCTCCATCTTTGTGTGTACAAAAGTCTTGCTGCTTTTAACCATATACAAAAACAAAGTACCATATTTTCTTTTGAATTGTTGGTACATCAAGCCCAAGAAACAAGTGATTATTGTCAAACAACTTGAACCAGCACAGTTTATGTTCCCAGTTGTACTGACGGGACCAGCCCAGAAGTGTAACATTCAGTTTGAATGAAATATTCAATTGAATGAACCAGTGAATGAAGCACAAAATAATGTTACCCTTGCCTTCCCAGAAGAGCTGCGATAAGCAGGGAGTTTAATGAGGATTAAAGTTTGGCTAATGATGTTAATATTCCCCATTCCATGTTTCTCCATACATGGAGTTGATGTTGTAACATTGTAACATCCCTAAAAGCAGTAGAAAAGTCTTTGAATCTGCAAAGCAATGAAGGGTATGAACTGTTTTGAAGCCACTTGATTTAGTTAGTTGCTTGAAGCAAGTTTCTCTTTTCATTTGTGCCTCTTCTTCCATGGGGCTATTTGAGTGAAGCTTCACCAAACTGAAGCTCTCTTTCGGAGCTTTGTATAGCTTGACTAATCAGATCAAACCCTACTTAGCTTTTTGAGATCAGCCAAGATTCTGACATAGCTGAGTGGAAGTCATGACAGGCCATGCATATTTGCATACGTTTTAAAATAGAAACAGTAAAACCTGGAGAGATAATTGACAATACAAAGAATATTGGCTGAATCTATATATTAGCACTCTTAGTCACTGAAAGCTTTTTTTTTACTAATTACCTGCCTTTCCGTCAGTTAATTGACTGTTTAATCAATTAAATTTAAACACTTGTGCAAACCACTAAAATCTCCAAGATAATGGATGAAATGCAAGTGAAAATTACATGGCAATAACAATGACATTTAGACAAATTACCTATCTTAAATAGATGATTCAATTCCATCTATTAATTTAATTACTTATTACAGGCTTATATCATATTACAAGGTTATATCATAACCAGGTAGGTTCAAAAAATGAACTAATGTCCATTTCACTTGCAAAGAACTTACTTGCCCCACCAGTTAAACAGAATACCTGTACAACATTTTTCTGGGACAAGTTCCTTGGCTGTTGCTAGCCCAGCTATGCTTTGGCTACTACTTCCTAAATTAATGCTTAGTACAGAAATGACACTATTTTATGACACTATTATATGAAAAATTGTGTTGTTGTTTTTTCTTATGGCAATATTGTATAAAGACCCAGTTTGGCCTAGTGGTTAAGGCACCAGGCTAGAATCCAGGAGACTGTGAGTTCTAGTCTTAGTTCTAGTCTAGTGACTTCTAGTCTAGCCATAGGCATGAAAGCCAGCTGGGTGACTTTGGGCTAGTCGCTCTCTCTCAGCTCAACTCACCTCACAAGGTGGTTGTTGTGGGGAAAATAGGAGGAAGAAGGAGTATTCGGTACGTTCCCCACCTTGAATTATTTATAAAAATAATAAAGGCTGGATTTTAAAAAAAGTGTGTTTTCCTATCAGGAAGGCAAGGATAGAAAATGAGATAATCATCTGTTTTCAGCTTATGTGGTTTTAAAGGAGTAAGCATACATGTATTAGTGACCACTGTTTCACTCTGAATGGTGCAAATGATTGCATGAATGAATGAATATATGAATGAATGAATGAACAGGGAAAGCAGAAAAAGATAAGTGGGTGTCACTAATCTATCTGAAGAAGCATGCAACAACAGCTGATACGTAGAAAAGGAGCCACTGATAATTTTAAAATGTTTAAAATTTAAAAAAAAACTTATTGCACTCTTCATTCACAGAGAGCTTCCACTTCTGCTAAATAATTTTCTAGCTCAAGATTGTTCTTTTTCCCTCTTGCTAGTTTTTTCATACCTCTTATTTCCTTTGATGCATGCCCAAAGCAGCAAAAATGTTAAAACATTTGACATCCGAATAATTCCAAATATATAAACTTTACAGTTTCAGATTTTGAACAGAGATATCTTTGGCCTGCTCTGTGTAAACATGGAATATTGGAAATCAAATCTCTTCCAACCCTGTTGAAAACAATGGATGCATTGAAAACTTCACAGGTTAAAGAGAAAAAAACCCATTTGGAAACACGATGTGCACCTTAGGGAAGGACAAGGGTCCACTGGACTCTGTCAGGACAGTTTCCCTAAGGGCTTCTTGTTTGTTTAGGCCAGGGAAATCAAAATATACCCAGCTGTTCACACACAGAAATCTGCACACACTGTGTATCATCAATACAAATGCAGAACTGAAGGAGCTACGTTTATCCACAAGCTTAATTACAAGAGGAAGTCAGTGACCTAGTGATTGGAAGAGTCAGAAGCCACCATGGGTTTGTTGGTTCTTTCCCACTAATCCATAAGGCCACTGCCAGCAGCATCTGCAACAAACTGCAGTAACATTAAAATGACAACACGGACATGCTTGATGCCATTACACAAATGCCAGGATTTTGCACTTGTATCATAATAGCTGACACAAGTACATAAGTCATGGCATTGGCATGATGACATCACCATGCCTGTATCAACATTTGCCCTCCCTTTGTCTGGCCTTTTCCATTACTATGTTCTCTATGCCTTGTTTTATTGTTCATGATGGATCCTCTAGATGCCATTTTTGTTTATCATATTATGCCTGTCCTTGTATAGTCTCATAAGGAGACCTACTTAGCCACCCTTCTAGTAAAAGTATGGGAGAGAAGGATCTGCAAAAATGTGGCTATCTAATGTGGTAGGACTCGACTACATAGGCCATGATCCAGAAGCAGATCCCTTTCTGAACCACAGTGGATGTAGCAGGTTAATTCATATTCATTCAGAAATGTTGCATCTTTGTCTATTGACAAATGCAGAGATAGATCCATGTTCTGTCACAGATCTTACAATAGAAAATTAGAAGCAAATCAACAGTCAAGTTCTTTTTTTCTTTTTCTTTCTTTCTTTTTTATTAATTGTTCAAGATGTAATTAAGGCACATACTGCAGAATATAAGACCGATAGAGTACAAGTCTAAAAAAGAAACAGGAAAAGCTAAAATGGTACAGGAATAAGCAAAGAAGCATATCAGACCAGTGGCTTCTGATCTTTCCCAGCACAGGTATAAAAGTACCTAAAAGTTAATCTCTTACTATTAATTAAACATTTAGTAACATTGTATCTCTAAAATTGAACCATTCAATCACCAATACCTAAAATGAAGACTTCATTCTTTTGCATTACCAGTGAATAGTCCAAGAGCAGATTCCAGATGGAAATGAATCTAGTTACAGTGTTTTCTCTTATCAATGCTGTCAGTTTAGCCATTTGTGCTGATTCCATCACATTGAGGGAATTTGTGCATCCTTCCATCTTTGAGCATATAAGAGTCTTGCTGCTGTTATCATGGATAAGAACAGAGTTCCATGTTGCTTTTCAAGCTGTGGGTCCATCAAACCCAAGAGCAACAGCTCTGGTTTCAATTGTAAGTCCCCTTTAGGAATCTTTTGAATAGTACTACATATTCCCAGTGAATTTCAGACCTTGATTCCACATGTTTTCCCATTGTTCTATGATAATATTGTACCTAGAATTCTTAGCCCATTTAATCATACAAACTTTAACATATTCATCTTCTTTGCCTCTATTATACAGTACCTTAAAAAAATCAAACCAACTTTGAATCATTATGGAAAAATAGAATCATACAGCCTTGAAATCAATCCACATACTTATTCTTACTTTCTTATCCCACCTCATAGTAAACCAGAACATTTATTTGTCTCCATATTATACAGAAGACATTTTTTATAAATGAATCAAGGAGCCCGAGTGCCCCCCTTAGCAAGTCTGCAAAGAACTTCCCACATATCAGAGCTATCCCATTCTCAGAATAAGCCCTGAGACAAACAGACCAGTCGTGCAAGTCAAATTGCAGCTCTTTCTTGAGCAGCCCATATCCAGCAGTTAGCATGCCTGCACATTCTGGATTCTTACGGTCAGGAAAAATGCCTCCTTCTTGATATATCTCTTCCACTCCTGTCAGCAAGCCCTCAGCCAATTGACACCTTTTAGAAATAATAACCCTGACCTTGTGCAAAATAGTTTGGGTAGTTTCTTGGAAAATCTGTTTGAAATCAGTGCACAGTCAGGCACATAGTCCTGAAATGGTCTGCTTAAGGGCTTCCATACTCCAGTAGGTAAAATCTAGCTGCCTATGGAAGACTTCCAGAAGCTACTGAATGACATTAACAAAACAAAAGGTATGCAAACCAGCAGATACAATGTCCAAGGAAAGTGAGCAAAAAACTGAAAACTCAAAACAACAAATTAAGCATGTAGGAGAAAGTTACATCCTTCAAGTTAGCTACAAAAGTAGTAATGGAGAGGTGCTTATTTTTTCCCTCAATCCACCTTAAATTTTCAGTGGGAAGTAAGCCAGCCATTAAGAGAAGTTTTTAAGACTAATCCAGAAACATCCACGTTTAACAGCAAGAGCTTTGTTTCTTCTTGCTGTGGAGAGCTTCTCCTGAGGTACAAATCTTGAAAATATATAAATTGGGTGGTTTGGGAATGAGAAAGGCTCGACCTAGTGTCCCAAAGGGGCTTCAGCGTGGTCTGGAAAATGGTGGTACCCCCGACTCCTGTCTCCTCTTACCGGATTAGCACCAACACTGTTGATGATCCTCAGGCTACGAGGTGACATTCCAAAGTACAAATGGGGTGATTCCAAGTTTTTTCTATCCATGAAAATGCTCAAGGAAAAGCCTGCCTGTGCCCCCAAAAAGAGTCCCACGCTGCCAAGTCTGCCTGCTGAGCTCATGGGCAGTCTGTTCAGTCGGCCATCTTCTCTCAGCCTCCATCAGCAGGCAATTTCTTAACATAAAAATGGAAAATTAATCAAAACAGTTAAAGAAAAAATGTCTCTTTAACAAATTGTTTCATGCTTCTGGGCCAGTTCTATGGTATGCAGCTTTAAAACCCTTTGATTTTATTTGCTGATCTTGGTATGAGGTGCCACATGAATTAAGAACCTACAAAAACATGCTAGATCAGACTTGGGTCTAATGACTTGCTTTTGGTACTGGTTAGGCAAATTTTTTAGCAAGCTCACGAACTGGGTCTATAGGCTACAGTCCTCCTTAATAGTCACTCTTTCAACAACTGGGTCTTCAGAATGATCCTGCTTTGAAACATGTCATCTAGATAAAATAATTACTTATTACTGATGGATATCTAATAGCCACTGTGGGGCCTATCAATGGCCATTTCTCCACTAATGACTTAAAAATGTCTTTATGGCATCATCCAAGCCATTGCTGAAGAGATACATCCTGTCCCCATTAGTTGTTGGATGATTCTAAAAGACACTGTGTCACTAATAGGGAAACGTACCATGACTGGAAATTCTACTCTTATGAGAGAAAGAATTATCTCTCTGTATTTTTCTTTAAACATTTGCTGTATAATTTTATACATATAGCTTTTGTCCTCCTTTATTCCACCTCTACCTTGATTTCTATATCTGCCTTTTCGCACCTTCCCCAGTAATTCTTTTACTTATTTCAAATGCAGACAAGTCATAATGAATGACTGCATGGTGATACTGCTATTCTACTTTCAATTCCTTCCTAAGAATCCTTATTATATTATTGTAATAATAACTAAATTACATTAATTAAAATATGATTTAATTGTTAGGGTACATTTGGAGATAGGGATAATGGCTTGTTGGTGAGGTTTTGATTTTTCTTTTCCTTTTTACTCTCCTCTCCCCCTTCTTCTGCATTTTTCTATAATCACTTGAAGGCATATGCTGAGAACTGTTGCAAACTCACTTAGCTTGGCTTCTCAGTTTCCTATGAGATTTACCACAGAATCCAATCATTTAGTGGCTTAAAATTCAATTCAGGAGAAGCCCAGCTTTTCATCTTCCAAGTGACAGAGTAGGTCTTTCGGTCTGGTTCCTCATAAGCAACAGAACCCAAATAACATGGATTCTGGGTCTATCTTATGGATCCCAAAGAGCAAGACAGTTAGGTCAACAAAAAACAGAGGTCCAGCAGGTGAACTGTGGCTTTACCAGGCATGCGATGCTACTTGACTGTTGAAGGATCTCAGTTGCATCATCTAATAAGACAGAGCTATTAGGCTGAAGAAAATGCAGGAAAAGAGAAAATAAAAAAGACCCTAATTTTAAAAAACAAAAATAAAAACTACCTCTCTGGATATGCACAACATGCTAAGTTTGTTTTGTTTAAACCCAGTCAGCTGTGATTTTTCGTGAATTTTGATATGTAAATTTTTTTAGTTTTAGTGCCACATCTATACATTCCTCTATGCAGTCAAATCTGAGTCCACTGAAGTATTGTAAGTATATTCAAAAATGTTTTCACAATGCTAAGATTCCTAGTATTCAGAACTGTGCCATGAATGCTGCAAGTTAGAGATGATAGATGGTTTCAAATTTTAATGAATGCAAAATAAAATTACAAGTGCAAAATATACAAAATGAGTATATAAGCACTGATTACGGAAACATCTCCCATATTTGAAATAATTATGGGAATAAATTGAGACATTATTATATACAACTCAGTTTTATGGCTTCTGTTTTCTACTCAAGTCAGTAGATGAGAATTCAGAATTAAGTGGTGATAAGGCCCAGGTTTCTGAGTCTAGGATGGAGACAGGAAAGCTGAGTATAACTCCCCAATCTGAATTCTCTCCAGAGTCAGCTGAGGGAATGCCAGGAAGAGAATGGGCTATAGTCTTCCTCAACAGGGTATCCTCCTGATTAATTGGACGTCATCTCCCATAATCCACTTTGTTTCAGATTTCTGGGCATTGTAGACCTACACCTTTGGAAAACACAAGAGATGAGGAGGATAATGTAATCTAATTTTCCTTACAAGCTACTTTTGAAGCTGGAGAATGAATATGACCTCTTCCTTCTATTACATTATTACTTGGGCCCTTTTTACATCATTTTCACCCCATAAGGATGCTGTAAAAGATTTATAGAGACTAACTTTGTAACCGTTCTTCCATTTTTCTGCTAGGCTTTGAGAACCTATGAAATGAGAAAATGCCTGCCAGGAATGATGAAACTTAAGATGAATACACCAGAGGGCTCCAGGTAGGAAAAATGATGATCGAAACAAAAACGAAGAAAAGCTGGTCATAGACTGAAGTGAAGCAATGGGAGAAACACTTCTTTGCAAAACATGGAATCCATGACTCTTCCAAACAAGAGTTTTTTTACCTGAGGAATCCCTCCTGCCCAAAACATGCCTATGAGGAAAGGGTGCTTGTAAAAACTGGATTTTAAGGCCCACAGCTCATTGTTGCTTCTGTGACATGCAGGAAGTGTTCAGGGCTTTCCAGTGCTGAAAAACGGCTTGGCAGGCAGAGGGAACAGGGCTAATTACCTTTGTCACTAGCTTCTTTTCTACCTAAAGTGAGCAGGAAGCATATAATCTGTCCTGTCAGAGAGGAGACTGCGGAGGGTGAAAGTCCCGCCCTTAGCTTTCTGCAACCCCGCATGCAGCTACTCCCAAGGCTGTCAGTGCCAAGCACTGGGGGCTGATGACAAATATTTTGCCTGGCTAGGAAGGGCAAAGTGGGAAGGGCAATGTGATTCACAGGACTAACTGGCAATTGCTGGGAGAACAACAAGACCCAAAACATAACTTCAGCTTTCCAGGTCCTTAACTCCCTATCCCAGCAAAAAAAAGGAGTTAAACTGAAGGGAGAGCACTGACTTCCGACAATCTTGAATGAAAGTTCCCTGAACAGTGTTCTTCCCACTCAGTTTTAGGAGACTTTGATCAACCCAGCCTACACCTACCAACAGCGCTGTCAAAAGGAAAGGAGTTTAATTAGCAGCATGTACTTTTCCACAGTTTTTGAGCCCAGAAGTCAGATCAGAGCTTCTTAGTTCCTATTAAATTCAAGCAGAAATCCTCTGCTGGAAACTTTTAAAATTCTAAGCATGACACAGTTTGTTTGTGAGAACAAACAACCCTAAATGAAAGGAACAAAATGATCATCACACATCATTACTCCTTATGGAGTGGGCAATCCAGGGCTGTCTAACTCTTTTTGGGTTCTGTGGCTACCATCAATCACAATTAGTAGCTATGTTTGCTGGCGATGGTGGGGAGTGCTCTCCAATAAAACCTGGAGACACGGATTGTCTACTTGTGACCTATCTCATACTTCCCAGTGTGGCTTAAGTCCAGCACAAAGGGCAGAGCGGTGGGTGAAGTCATTTTGCTGCTAGAGTAACATTCTTCAATAATGTATTGCTTCCAGATTTTTCTCCAGCAGAAAGTCAGGGTAATCCACTATTGCTGCAGTGCTGTTCCTTGGAAATCATGCTCTAACAAGGTCTTGACTGTATGGGGGTTGCTGGGCTACCTCTCCTCATGATTGTTTCCCCTAGTGTTAGAGCTGTCTCATCTGGGATGCAGAAACCTAGATGACCATTAAACAGCAGCAAAAGTGTAGAGCTTTCTGTATCCCTTTACCAGCATCTCATGGTTATTCCTCCTCCTCCTTGCAAAACTCTGACAATAGCTCAGTTTTGTTCCACTCCTCTCGGGAAAAAATATTCCCCAGTCCTGGAGCACCCTCTCATTTGTGTTGGTTTCTTCAGTACACAGCACCCCCTCCAATTTCTCTATTAAATTGCTTAGCACTGGTTTCACCGAAGAAAAAGGTTTCCAAGGAGTGGGAGAGAGCAAAAGAGTTGCTCAGCTTGTATCCACACACTTCTCCGCTCTAATTATTCACTTTCAAACTCTTCTGAAGAATTAGAGCTGTCTTTAGGCTAATTTATTAAACAGAGGTTTGGCTACAGAAACAGCTTTTGCATTTGCAGGTCTGCTACAGCCTGGGAAAAAGGAGGGATCCCGGGTGCCACGATCCAGGCTACCTGACTCTCAAGTCCAGCTTGTAGCATGAATGAGTAGATAAAAATCCATTGAGCTGGGCTGCTGGAGGCCCTGCGCTGGCCAGTTGGCTGCAGGAGCTAGACCGGAGCCAGTGAAGAGAGGCGTGGGCGGGGCTGCTGGAATTCCACAGCTCTAAGCCTTGGTAACTGTCCACTCCCCAGTCATCTTGGGTAGGGGAGTTAATGCTGTCAGAAAAAGACTTTCAAAGCAAGGTGTGGGAAGCTGAGCGGGTGCTCTTGTAAATTATCAACTGCTAATTAGGTTTCCTGGCATCTTAACTAAACTAGGAGAGTAAAAATTGCTGTTCTCATGGCAAAAAGCCAGAGTTGGTAAACAATGATTTTCCCACAAGAGAAGTACTTGCTGAGGTAATGTCATAGATGCCTCTTGCCTGTTGCTTACAGGCAGTCCTCATTTAACAACCATTTCTTTAGTGATGGCTTGGACTTATGACAGTGCTGGAAAAACCAATTTACAATTGGTCCTCACACTTACAACCATCACAGCATCCCCACGGTCACATGATCATGATTTGGGCACTTGGCAACCGGTTTGCATTTATGACCATCATAGCGTTCTGTGGTTACATGATCACCATTTTTGACCTTCCTGGCCAGCTTCTGGCAAGCAAAATCAATTTAGAACCACATGATTCACTTAATGACATGTGGTTCGCTTAATGCCCATGGTGATTTGCTTAACAACCACTGCAAAAAAGGTCATAAAATCGGCTCGGAATTACTTAATGACTGCTTTGCTTAGCAACCAAAATTCTGGTCCCAATTGTGGTTGTTAAGTGAGGACTACCTGTATAATATCGCTGCAAGACACACCCAAAGCCTTCCACAGCCTCCAGTCATCATTTGGAATATTCTGCTTCTCTGCGTTTGATTTTGCCATTAGGAAATCCCACTACCTTCTTTATGTATTTATTAATCAAATTTATGTGCTGCATGACTCCCAACGAGTCCTGATGAACATTATCTACTGTAATGGAGTGCAAGTTCCAACAATTAAAGACTAACATCTCTCCCCCCACTTAAAGTTTTATATTTATACTATAGTGTTATACTATTATACTAGTTTCTAGTGTGTGTGTATATGTATATACATATATTTATATAAATAAAAAAATATGTAAAAATATACATTTATATTTATAGTATAGCAAAGGCCTGGAGCCTGTAAAAAGACTCATGTGGGTAATTTGATGGAATACACATTCAGATGGCATATTTGCAACTCAGCCAAAGCCAATTTGGAAGCCATCCTTGGCAGATGGCCCTTGTATTATGCTTGCCCATTTGGCTGTACCTGCTCCACCTGCACTGGGAGGTTTGTATGAAAATCTCCCACTTGCTGTGATGACTCTGAACAGCTGTTGGCCTATTTCTTCCCCACTGCACCCTAGTTCTGTTTCAGGAGGATGTCCCTTTGGCTTCCAAGTTCCAAGTGCTCTTTATAATGTTAAAGATTTGGGAGTTGGTCAAGACTGCTTCCTTAAAATCTCTTCCAAATTTATAATTCTTTACTCTGTGAGTCCCATCTGAAGGGAAAATGACAAAAGGCAGTTTCAGAGGGCAAGAAGACAGAGGTCATTATGGGCTGTGGGGAGACACTTACCTTGTTTTATCCCCTTGAAAGTAAGGGGAGAGGGCCAATGACGTTTTCGTGTGTATGAGAAGATTTGTATTTGAACTGGGCCTGAAGATGAGGTAGGCAATTGGACTTTGCCCTGTGCAAGTAATTGCACAGCACTGGGGGAGTGGACAACCATCCCCTAGGTCTCTGCTGGAAATATAAATCCATGGCAATAATGCTAGGAACCTTAACATGGTCAGGCTACACAGACATGTTTATCTTGCTAAACTTTATATCATCTCAGAGCCCCCATGGGGTTCTTCGAAGGATGTTGAACTCTGTGCAAGTACTGGCACTACTGAAACATTTTGTCATCTGGAGGTTGGACACGTTTGTATAAGAATATAAGTATGAAGCTGAACCCTGGCCCTGGGTGAGTTTGATATCCCCAAACCTTCTTGCTGTTCAGAAGTTATGTGCATGAAGCATTGCCATCCCAAATTAGGCATGAAATGTCTTGGAATTGTCTGTGCTTGCCCTGGTTAGATGTCCCCATCTTGATTCTTTGCATCTTAGCTCAGCATCTTACTCTTCTTTGCTGTGGCTTTCTTTGTAGGGTTCAGAATGCTAGCTAAGCAGGATCAAGCCTGGGTAGGACTTGGATGGGAAACTACTGTACCAGGAAAATATCAAGGCTATATGCTAGGCTGAGAATCAAATAACATTCTGGAAGAAGGCAATGGCAAACTACTTCTGTATCATTGCCAAGAAAACTACATAGTCATGCCTATGAAATTACCAAGAGTTGAGCTTAATTCAAGGGAATCTTTACCTTTAGTGCTCTACTTATGTATAAAACAAATGAGATAAATCAGTCCATTAGTAAAATAAAATGAAATGAAAGAAGATAACATGCTTAATGCTGGGGGCAGGGTGTAGCTTTTAATTCACCCTGAAGCAATGGTCAATCAGATGGAAATGATTAAAGCCTCTGCCACTTTCTGACCAGGCAGTTCAGGAGCTGTGACCTGAATGTACAAACAAGGGCTTCTAGATGTGATACTGCAGATGTCCCTTCCAGTCATCACTGGCATTTGTCAAGAGCCTACATAGGTCAGCATCATGAAAGTCAATGTTGTGAAAAAGCTGACAGTGGCAAGGAGAGCATATGGAGCTGTGCTGAGCTCTTTTATTTCTCCATCCAGGTGGTTCTGCAGGAGTGTCATGTGAGTTTGCAAAGGAATAAATCCAGACTTCATGTTTCACTTTAGGGCTGATCCTCGGCTACATTATACAATGGGTGTTTCTGGATCAGTGTTGCAGCCAATTTGATTCAGTAGCACTGAAAGCTAATGCCAGGTCTTAGATGAATATTATGTAGACCTAGGCTTCTGCCCAACAGCCTCGTGTGGTGCAGAGTGGTAGGCGGCAGTACTGCAACTGAAAGTCTCCCCATGACCCGAGTTCGATCCCAGCGGAAGCTGGATTCTCGGGTAGCTGGCTCAGGTTGACTCAACCTTCCATCCTTCCAAGGTCGGTAAAATGAGTACCCAGCTTGCTGGGGAAGGTGACGACTGGGGAAGGCAATGGCAAACCACCCTGCTATGGTCTGCCAAGAAAACCTTGCAAAAGTGGTGTTCTTCCAAAGGGTCAGACATGACTCGGTGCTTGCAGAGGGGACCTTTCACCTCACAGGCTTCTGCCCAATATTAAAACAGTACAAGTCAGTAGCAAGTTTGAACTTGTAATGTCAGGTCCAGTATTGAGGCAAGCAATAAATTTTAACAGAACTAAAAAAAAGAAAAAAATTGAGACCGCTGTCATTCCCTAATGTGCTTCCGTTCAGGTCTTTTGTTCTAGAACAGCCTCTGATCAAACACCTGCAGCAAGATTTTAAAAGCATATGCATGCTGGAAAGACTGTTTACCAGATGTGAAACCAGATGAGTTTTCCCACCCTGTGAGCAGCAATTCCCTTTTCAAACACTCTCCCCTCGCTCAAACACCATTGCCTGTTGCCAGCCTATCTGGAACAGTTTGAAAAGAAAGGGATAAGTAAAATGGTTATCAGGTTGGTGTACTTACAGTACAAAAACAGATTAGGTAAGGAAATGAATAAGGCTAAAGGTGACAAAAAGGACCCTGCTGGGGGCAGGGAGAGCAAATGATAACACGTGACAAGCCTGTTACGATGTCATGTTGCAAATGTTGTTCGTTTGTTTATTTTTAGTTTTATATCCTGCCTTTATTTTGTACAACAGGCAACATATATAATATGCCCACCTCTGATTTTCCCCACAACCACCACCCTGTTAGATGGGTTGGTCTGAGAAAGAATGACTGTCCTAAAGTCACCCAGCTGACTCTCATGCTTAAAGGAGGACTAGAAATCACGGTCTCTTGGTTTCTAGCCAGCACCACAAATGTTGCAATGTATTGGCTTGCATCAGATGTCATGATGCAAATATGCAATTGCAGCATTTGCATGATGTCATCACATACAGGTCCTCAGTTTGATGTGCTCATAGTTGGTTACAGGGTCAAGACAAACTTTTAAATATTACTGAGGCTAGAAATCAGATATTTCTTTTTTGAAAATAATGTTTGGACAGTGGTCATTATTACTTTCAGAATAGAGTTTGACTGTTTATGAACTTTAGTGTTCTTTTGCACCCATATTTTCTGCTGCACCACTTCATAAAGACACACTAAACAGACTTAAAAAGCATGAGTGCAAAAACAGGTTGAAGCACCAAAAACAATGGGAAAATAGGGGGAAACAGTAAAACATTTGGAAATATTGGAATACCCCATATGTAAATCATAAGAAAATAAGAAAATTCAGGTTCCAAGGAATTCCTCTCCTTTCCCCCTGGCTAGGCCACCTTTTTTTTCTTTTTAAGAAAAGAAAGGTAATTGCAGTCTGCATCTCATTCCATAGGATAAGTAGGATATGTGGGCATTGGTCTTTTAAAGCACTGATTCAATAAGCAAATGCCTTTTCCATCCCATGTCACTTTAATGACCTGTAACTGTCCCTGTTATCTCAGCAGAGCTAGAAATGCTCCACACCCACCCACCCAAGTCCTCTGCTCCCTCTTCTCTTCCTGGCTTTTGTCCCTCCCTCACTTTCGTCCATGCTCAGTCTGCATTATGGTCCACAGGGGAAGCGGGTGGGCCAAACCAGTGGCACTGCTGCCTGAAAAGGGGTGATGACATCCCGTCACCCTCTGGTTGCCTTAGCAGAAAGAAAGAATGCGGAGGAGCCACTGGCAGGTCCTTTGGTTGCAAGGAGGAGGTGCTGCCACCGTCCTCCCCTCAGACAAAGGGAGGCTGACAGCGGCCAAATGTGCAGGTAGTGCCATTTGCCGCAGCTGTTCTGTTTTTGTTTTCTCAGTTGTCAGTGATGGTTGTAGCTGACATTTCAATGGTTCAGTGCTTGGGCCTGTTGCATTTGAATCCGAAATCTCTTAGTCTAAGCTCTAAAAGCATTTCCTCAAATAAAAGGCCATGTCTAGAGACTGAGAGTTATAACTTGGGAAAATTCCACTTGCCCTCTCATGTGGAAGAAGAACACATTTCTTTGGAGCGAGGGCTGAAGCTGGCAAGGAAGGAGCAGAGAGGTTCAGATGGGACCATTCTGTGAATGTGGTGTAGGGGGCCGTTTACTGTCCAGACTAGCAAAAGAGCAGGAAAAAGTTCATGGCCATGAAAAAATGGGAGAAAGACTAACCCTGGAGGCTGACACACACACATATCTGGGTTCCTGGGTTCTGTAGTAGTTGATCATCTGTATAGATGCTAACTTCTTCTGATTTGCACTAACCTTTTATCTAACTATGCTGAGTTCTGAAAAGTTCCACTGCTCTTGAGTTTCTGAAGATTTTGCTGTTAACTAGTTCCTAAGTGCTAGGGTGGAGTATCTAAAGGTAACAGGAAGATACTAGTTCCCTAGGAATGCTAGGGAATTCCTGGAAGCTTGGCATTCAGAGAAATCTGAATGTGGTACTCCCTTCCAGGTGTGAGCGATGTGGGGGGAGTGCAGAATTGTGTGGTTGTGTGTAAGAGTGCTCACCCCCGGTGTGAGAGACAGGGTGAGTAGGAATGGATGAGGTGCCTCTCTGTTGACCAGTGAGAGGGGCTAAGGGGGGGCACAGGGAGAATGTGGGGATGATGGTTAGACTCTAGCAATGCTGAGACCATGAGCTGGTGTGCTGTGGGGCCTGCCAGCGCCCTCTGGTTGATTGAGTGTGGGAGAAGATGTGTGAGTGGAGGAGGAGACCCTTATTCCCATCCAAGGGTTCTGGAGGTCTGGGAGCCGAGGCAACTGGGCCTGGAAATTCTGGGGGCTATAGGGCAGGGTGTCATGCGCTGCCTCCCCCTGAATAACATTCAGACACTGTCTTGCGAATCAGGCTCTGGTTTATTGCAGGGCAGGTACAGCGTTGGTAGAAAAAAGCTGAGAGTGACAGGAGCGCGCCGGTGCGGGGTTTAAATACCCCGCGCCGGTCAGCGCCCCCTCGCTCACGGTCACGTCACCCCCCTTTGTCCCATGCGTTGCCCTGCCGGTGGGTGAGGGTTTCCGGGATCGCCCATCATCAGGTTTCCATTCTTCTGCTGATTGCTTTCAGCTGGGCGATCCCCGTTGTATTGCCGCTGATGGTTTGGGTGGCTCCGTGATTCATTTGGCTATTGATTGTTGGCCGTTAGTCGTTGTAGGTTGATGGCTACTTAACTTGTACCCCTTCACCTATTTCCTTGTCATTGTCATGAGTGCCATTGCGCTGATGACTTTAGCTCAACGGCACTCATGACATACTGCCCCCTTTCCGAATAGTGTTCTCCCCCGGGTTTCTGGGTTTTCCCCGTGGAGCTGTCAAAACGCCACATTTTTTTTTTTTTTTTTTTTTCAAAGTTCCCGCCGGAGTAGTTGTCGCCCCTCCCTTTGCTCCTCCCTCTACCACGTGCCTTCCCAGGGTGTGTCCATGGTGCGCATGCTCGGGTTCTGACCTGGCGTGCGCATGCTCCAACCACACCCTGTTTGTTTGGCTCAGTTCGGCGAGGCGAGAGGCGTGGCTGGTCGGGTGCTTCTCAGCTCCAGGTAGGGCCCTTCTTTTCTTATTTAGAGTGCGTCGCCTTTGTTGTGTCTCCTGGGCGTTGCCCCCAGGTTGCCCTGTTGACTTGCTTGCCACTCCCCCGCGGCCGGGGGGCGGGGGGAGGGTGCTGGCGATCGTTTGTCACCACCCCGTGGGCCCGGGGCGGGGGGAGTGAGTCCCGGGGGGGGGAAGGTCCACCCAAGTCGCGGGCTTGGGGGGGGCCCTTTCCCTTGGGGCACGGGAGGCGGGGGGAGGCCTGCGGGGGGGGGTTTGGTTTTGCTGACCTTGGTTGCGGTTTGTCGGGGTATGCCCGGTGAAATGCTCTGGTCAGGTCAGGCGCGTTAACGTTGTGCGCCGCCACCCATTCCGGGTGGGGGAAGTGTTTCCACCTGACCAGATAGTGTAGAGTTCCTCGTTGCTTGCGGGAGTCGAGGATGTCCCTTATCTCGAAGTGGTGTTGCCCGTCGATCATAAGCGGTGCGGGCTGTGGCGTGCTTGGGTGCCATCGGGAGGTGGTTGCCGGTTTTAGGAGGCTGGTGTGGAACACCGGGTGGAGCCTCCGGAGGTTGTGTGGCAGGTCCAGGCGTATTGCTACCGGGTTCACTATTTGCGTGACTCGGAACGGCCCGATGTACTTAGGCCCCAGTTTTTTCAAGGGTTGGGTTGACTTTAGGAACTTGGTGGATAGATAGGCCATATCCCCCGCCTGGAACGTCGGTTGTTGGCGCCGGTGCTTGTCGGCCTGCTCTTTGTAAGCAGCCTGTGCCTCCTTCAGCGCCGCCGTGATTACTGGCCATGCTTCCGCGATCTTCCGTCCCCAGTCGCTGGCGTCCACCTGTGGTTCCGGGGGTTGAGGTAGCTCCGGTATGGGGACGAAGTCGCGCCCCGAGACTACTTCGAACGGAGTTTTCCCCGTGCTCGTGTGGACGGCGTTGTTGTATGCGACTTCGGCGAACGGGAGCAGTTCAGCCCAGTCGTCTTGGTGGTAGTTCGTATATGATCGTATAAATTGCTCTAAGGTGGCATTAAGAACCTCAGTGGCTCCGTCCGTCTGCGGATGCCAAGCCGTAGATAGGGCCTGTTGGGTCCCCGTCAGCTTCAGGAAGGCCCGCCAGAATTTGGAGGTGAACTGTGTGCCCCTGTCGGTCACCACACGTGCGGGACATCCGTGTAGCCTGTACACGTGGATGAGGAAGAGTTTGGCTAGTTGTTGTGAGGATGGGACCGACGTGCAGGGGATGAAGTGGGCCTGCTTTGAGAAGTAGTCCTTCACCACCCAAATGGCCGTTTTCTTCTGGCTGGGTGGGAGGTCCACTATAAAATCCATTGAGATTTCCTCCCATGGGCGGGAGGGTTCTGCCACCCGTTGCAATAGCCCCGCGGGTTTGCCTGGTGCCCGTTTGGCCCTAGCGCACGTTGGGCAGGACGCCACGTAGGTTTTTACGTCTCGCCTGAGCGCGGGCCACCAGAATTGGCGCCGTGTTAGGTGTAGGGTCTTGAGGAACCCAAAGTGTCCCGTTTGCTTGGCGTCGTGTGACCTATGCAAGATCGCCTGGCGTTGCGAGTCCGGGACGTAGATTCTGCCTTCCCCCCATGCCAGGTCTTGCGCCATCGTTACCTTGTCGGGGTTCGCCAGGAACCAGGGGTCGGTTTTGAGGGCGGCGGCGAGGTCCGTGCGCATTCCCCCTGGTAGTTGCGGTTGGCTTCTTTCCGTCGCCGGTTGTCCCGCCGTCGGCTGCGCCGTAGCGTCGAGCTGCCTCCGTGCGCCGCTTCGGGTGGTCACGGCCATCCCCAGTTGCGAGGCGGATAGGACCGTCCCAATGGTGTCTGGGGCGGGCTCTTCGTCTTGGGGCAGTCGGGAGAGGGCGTCGGCCAGGAAGTTCTTCTTGCCCGGCATGAACTTCAGCTGGAAATCAAAGCGGCTGAAGAATTGGGCCCATCGGACCTGTTTTGGGCTAAGGCGTCTAGGCGTTCGTAGGGCCTCGAGGTTCCGGTGGTCCGTCCAGACCTCGAATGGTTGGGTGGCTCCCTCGAGTAGGTGTCGCCATGTCTCTAGTGCCGATTTCACCGCGAAGGCTTCTTTCTCCCAGACGTGCCATCGCCTCTCTGTCTCGGAGAACTTCCTTGACAGGTAGGCGCATGGTTTCAGGAGCCCCGTGGAGTCTTTCTGTAGTAGGATGGCTCCCAGGGAGAAGTCTGAGGCGTCGGCTTGGACCACGAACGGCCGTTCTGGGTCCGGGTGCGCGAGGATTGGCTCCGTAGTGAACAGCGCTTTCAGCTTGTCGAATGCGGTCTGGCACGCGGGAGTCCAATTCAGCACTGTGCCTGGGTTCTTGGCGCGTCGGGTGTCCCCCACCCCTTTGGTTTTGAGGAGGTCCGTTAAGGGGAGGGCTATCTCAGCGAACCCCCGGGCGAATGACCTGTAGAAATTCGCGAATCCCAGGAAGCTCTGTAGTTGCCGTCTGTTGCGGGGCCGCTCCCAGTTTAGCACCGCTTCGACTTTTGCGGGGTCCATTTCGATGCCGTCCCCGGAGATTCGATACCCCAAATAGTCTAGGCGCTCTTTGTGAAACTCGCACTTTGTAGGCTTCGCATAGAGCTGCGCCCTTCTGAGCTTGTCGAGGACTTGCCTGACTAAGGTTACGTGTTCCTCGTGTGTTTTTGTGTAAATAAGGACGTCGTCGATGTAGACCAGGACCCCTTTAAACAGATGTTCATGCAGTACCTCATTGATGAGCTGCATGAACACCCCAGGGGCCCCCGCGAGTCCGAAGGGCAGTACCTTGTACTGGAAAGCGCCTAGGGGGCAGTTAAACGCCGTCTTCCATTCGTCCCCCTCCCTGATTCGGATGCGATAGTACGCCTCGCGAAGGTCCAATTTGGAAAAGACTTTGCCCGTGGACAGGTGGGCGAGCATGTCCTTCACCAGGGGTAAGGGATATTTGTTGGACAGGGAAGCCGCGTTTAGGCCCCGGTAGTCGGTACAGAGCCGTAGGGTCCCGTCTTTCTTCTCCCGGAATAAGACGGGGGCTCCGACCGGTGAGCATGCTGGCTCTATGAATCCCCTGTCTAGGTTTTTATCGATGAACTCCCGGAGGGTTGCCATCTCCTTCGGGGTCATCGAATAGATCTTTGGTCTAGGTAAGGGGACGTCGGGCAGTAGGTCGATCCGGCAATCCGTCTTGCGGTGGGGGGGTAGTTGGTCCGCCTCTGCCTCTCCGAAGACCTCGGAGAAGTCGGCGTATTGTTCTGGTAGGTCTGCTGTGGTAGCGGCGTTGTCTTGTGTGGTCGCCTCCGCTCGTCCTACCGTGGGGTTGCTTTTGCCAGCTGGTACTGGTGCTCGATACTCGCCGTCGCCGAATGTGAAGGTGCGGGTCGCCCAGTTGATCCGCGGGTTGTTTTTCGCGAGCCATGGCATCCCCAGGACTGCAATGGGCCGTCCGATGTGCGTGACTACGAACGATGTGCGCTCGGTGTGAGTGCTTGTGCGGGGACGTCGTTGGGTGGCGCGGGGGGCATAAGCGCCTGGAGCATGGTCCGGAGTTCCGTCAGCTGAGCCCGCATGGCCGCGAGTTCAGCTCGTGCCTCCTCGTCCACAGCCCGCGCCGCCGCTGGGGCCGGTTCCGTTGGCGCGTCCTCGGGGGTGGGTTGCCGGCGGGGTTCATCCTCCCTCTGCCGCGGGTCCGCTTCCTCCGCCGTCTGATGGGTGTCTCCGTCGTCCTCCTCCGTGTCGAGCGCCGTGGGGCTGTCGCTCCACGCCCGTTGCTGGGGTGCGATGTGGGGCGCGGGGTCCTCCGCTGGTTTCGGAAGTCGTGCTGCTCCCTCCCGCGGTCGGGTTGCCTCCGTCGCCATCTCCCCTTGGGGTTGGAGCTGAGGCTCGGGTCGGGTGGGGTGGGCGTCCATGGCTCCGGGAGTCCGCGGTGCCTCTGGCCTTGGTCGGTCCTCCTCTGTCTCTTGCCGCGCGGCTCGCCCTCCTTGCCCGCGCCGTTCCGGCCTCATCTTGCTGGTCTTCTCGCCGTCTACTCCTCCCGCGGCTCGTTGTCGTCCGGTGGGGCTCGGCGAGGCTGAGTTTATGACTCTCAGCTTTATGTCATGCGCTGCCTCCCCCTGAATAACATTCAGACACTGTCTTGCGAATCAGGCTCTGGTTTATTGCAGGGCAGGTACAGCGTTGGTAGAAAAAAGCTGAGAGTGACAGGAGCGCGCCGGTGCGGGGTTTAAATACCCCGCGCCGGTCAGCGCCCCCTCGCTCACGGTCACGTCACCCCCCTTTGTCCCATGCGTTGCCCTGCCGGTGGGTGAGGGTTTCCGGGATCGCCCATCATCAGGTTTCCATTCTTCTGCTGATTGCTTTCAGCTGGGCGATCCCCGTTGTATTGCCGCTGATGGTTTGGGTGGCTCCGTGATTCATTTGGCTATTGTTTGTTGGCCGTTAGTCGTTGTAGGTTGATGGCTACTTAACTTGTACCCCTTCACCTATTTCCTTGTCATTGTCATGAGTGCCATTGCGCTGATGACTTTAGCTCAACGGCACTCATGACACAGGGTGTACCATTGAGGTGGTGACAGGCCGGAGATGTTATGACAGGAACCGGAGGGCGGGCCATCTTCGGGGAAGATGCCCCCGGTGTTTGCTACTGGTGGTGTGTTCCTGCCCTCCGGGTTCAAACCCAGGCCCTGGGCAGCAGATTCTTGAGGGCCCTGGTCTCCGGCTGCTGCTTCTTAACGCCAGGTCAGTTAACAACAAGGCCCCCCTCATATGTGATTTGATCACAGAGGAGGGGGCAGACCTGGCGTGTATCACCGAGACCTGACTGGGCCCAGAACGGGGGTTAAAAGGGTGGGGTAGCCCTTTCGGAAATGTGCCCAGCCCAGGGCACCAGCCAAGACACCAGGACAGGGGAGGAGGGGTGGCAGTTGTCATCAGAGAATCTCTAGTGGCCTTCAGGGGCGCTGCTCCACAAGTGGCCAGCTGTGAGACCTTGTTTTTCAAGTCGGGATCCTGAGAACAGTTGGGAGTGTTGCCTACCAGCCTCCCAGCTGCGTAGCGACCTCCCTGCCCGAGCTGCTGGAGGCCGTCTCAGGGTTGGCAGTGGAGTTCCCCAGACTTATGGTTCTGGGGGAATTCAACCTGCCTTCCCTGCGGCATGCCTTGGAGGCAGCTCAGGAGTTCATGGCCACCATGGCGGCCATGGGCCTGTCCCAGATTATTCAGGACCCGACGCGAGACAGTGGCCTCACGCCAGACTTGGTTTTCTTGTCGGAGCTATGGCAATGTGATCTGAGGGGAGAATTGCATCTGTCCCCACTGTCATGGTCAGATCACGCCCTGGTGGCCCTGAGATTCTCTTATGCTGTCCCCCTCTGCAGGGAGGCAGGACCCATTCAGTTGGTCCATCCCCGGTGACTGGTGGACCTGGTGAGGTTTCAGAGGGAGCTGTGGGTTATATCCAAGGATCTGCTGCATGGTCCAGTGGAGGCCCTGGCCGCTGCCTGGAATAGGGAGGTGGCCGGGGCCTTGGACAGGATTGCACCTGTGCGGCCTCTCTTGCCTCATCCAATCTGACACTCCCCATGGTTTACGGAGGAGTTGAGGGTTTTGAAGAGGCTTAAGAGATGTCTAGAGCACCGCTGGAGGAAGACAAAAACCGAATCCGACCAAACACAAGCTAGAGCTGCCATTAAAGCCTACCTTGTGGTAGTAGGAGCAGCAAAACATCAGAATGTTCATCTTAAACATTTATTAACAGTCAAATAACTTACTTCTTGTCATTTTACCTCATCAAATAAACTGATTCTGGTTACTCTCCTTACTCTCCTCCACTCTCTTCCGGAACTGAAGATAGCATTTATGGAGTTACATCACCACAAAAAGCAGCTTAGATACTGTATGAAAATATTGATTTGCCCAAAGCCACCCAATGATTACACAGGCATTTTGTGCCTCTGGTCTAGGTCCAGGTTCTACTCTACCCCAGTGCTACAGTAGCATCCTCAAGAAGATCAGACCATTCTTCCATTATAAGCATGTTCTTCTGCCAATGCTCCAGAAGAGAAAGGGAAGACCTTCCTGAAATGAAAAAGCACCCTTCCTTTTGGCACCTGGGGTATCCAATTCTTCCCTGCACTGTCAATAACAAGATGCTAAATCTGTCACTGAGTTTTGTGGGGTGGGTGGATTTGCGTCAGTGGGTGACTTTTATAGCTGAGAGAGTAGAAATCGGGGGGGAGGGAGGGACTTCTGGAATGTGAAACAGCTGGTGTCTGAGTCATGGACTAAGAAGGCCTTCTTACTGGTAGGTTGAAGATGGGGAGTGGATGGTATTTATTACTGTCAATTTGGCTCTGTCATGAAGGGAAGGGTGGGTGGATCTGTCACCTTCTGGGTGCCAGCAGAAGGCCTTTCCTGGATTTCACCTTGGTACATTTTCTGCAACGCTCACTTAGCAGCTGGTGCCTCAAGGTAGGTCTGGCAGGTTGAGATTGGAAATATGTGAGTCAGAGCTTCCCTTTCTCCTCCAATTCTTTTACCTTCTTCAAGATGGAGAGACACTTCACCCATGGAAATTATTTTCCAACTAGCGTTGCCCAGCCACACATTTTGAACAGCACTGAGGATTCTCAACTACGATGATAACTGATTTCTCTCCGTATGGCTCCTCCTTTGTATAGAAAAGCTGTTGGAAATAAATTCTGCAGAATTCTGTTTTGAGCAAGGATGCCTTTATTCAGTCTAGGCTTTCTCTTGAGGTCAATAGAAGTCTTTGACTTCAGTTAAAACTGTCATATATATTTCTCCTTAATGAACAGGCAGAAGCCCTTTCTCTTTCACAGTATGCGTTTAGAGCGGTGTTTCCTAATCTTGGCAATTTCAAGGTATGTAGACTTCACCTCCAGAATTCGCAGCAATTGCTATTTTGGCTGGGGAATTCAGGCAGGTGGTCCACACATCCAGAAGTTATACTGTATGTTTTGTGTCCATGGGTTTACTGTCTGTGAGGTATGCAGCTTGGCAAATTTATAACCGAGATGTATATACAAGGATACAGTAGTGGTTTTCAGGGACTTGCAGATAATATTTCCAAGCAAAAACAAGCCAGATATGACTTTATTTGGGACTGAGTTTTCAGCAAATGGTATGATATTGAAATAAGCATTTTGTGTTACAGAAATTCCTTGTTCTCCTATTTTCAATGTTCAGCTGCTCATGCAGTTCCCTATTCCCAATCTTTATTTTCTCTACCAAATGCAGAGTATTTCTGAGTTTTCTTTACCTTTCAAAGATCGATACTGATACTCGTAATGCTATAATCAAGGGAATGTCTGTGGTTTTGCCGGACTAAAACTTGCCGAGAACATTGGCCAATCAGAATTCATCCTATTGGTCTCCAAGCTGCACCGTAGCTGAGGTCTGTCCTTTGATCTGCAGGTTCTTGACAAAAAGTCCTTCATCCTCGTTTCATAAAGAGAAAAGCATTCTCTCATCTCCTCTCATCTCGATATACAGTATTTGCTAGAAAAGTTGCAAAAAAAACCCTTCAAAGGGGCTGAATGATGGAAGAATATCATAAGTTTCTTTGCGAGGGAGAGAAGACTGATTACAGTACATACGCCGTAGCTGCCCTGGTTTCAGATGGAGCTGAAATGCTGAAGCGGACAATAGGAACAAGAAATCCGAGGGTGGGGTGTGAAATCAGACCAGCTCCGTGAGGCAGAGAAGCACTGAGGAGGTTCCCACGAGAGGAACCCCACACATTTCAAAGGAGAAAGAAGGTTTTAAGCCAGTAAGGAATATGGGAAGAGTGAATAAATGTGTTAGAAATGAGAGAGCATCGACCCCATGAAATCAGCCACTAGATGGGCCTTTTACTGGCAGACTGCCTTTAAGATGCCTTTAAGGAAAAAGATGCCTGTAAGGTTGAAGAACATGCTTACAACTCCTTGTGTAGAAGGATATACAATGTCTGCCTTTAAGTGTCTACAGACCATTTCTTGCCTTCAAGAAACTGTAAGAAATAAAACTGATTGTGCTTATTAGAGGGTTCTGTTTATTTTCCCCCTGAAGGCTCATCTGGAGTCTTTAAACCTATCCTGTCCTCCTTTCTCTGCAGCTGGCACGTCCTTATGCAGCTCATTAATTTTTAGTGGATGTGGCCTTAACTTGGTATGGTAGCAAAACCAGAGTAGCCATCTGGAACAGAACACTGGCGAGAGTGGGGAAGAACCTCCCTTTCTCGGCTTCTACTTCTAGCATCAGGTTATTATTTTTTCTTCCTCTAGCATGCATCCTCTCAAGCTTTCACTTGGTAGCGAACTTAATAAGGAAGAGAGGGGTGTGGTTTAAATTAGACAATGCTGGTAGCCTTAAACCATATTTTTTGTATGGGGGCTGTTTATTCTGTATTTTGCAAATGGGAGAGGGGTGAAGGCTTGTGAGACAAGTGGAACATGAGAAAGAAGCAGGTTTAGCAGAGAGCAAGTTGTCTGAAATGAATATTTCTTGTCTTTTAAGTAATCAGGATGGCAATATGAATAAATAACCTGGTTCTCTTCAGAGATTTTGGACTCAGCTCCCATCAGCCTCAACCAGCATAGAGAATGGAAAGGAATGATAGAAGTAGGAGCCAAAATATCTGCAGGGCACTATCATGGGGTCCGCAGATCTGAAAACAATCCCCTTTTCATGTAATTTTAATCGGAATAATATAGAAATACAGAAGGCAGAGAGCTGATGTGGTGTACTATGTCAGACTGATTAATACCAAGCTCCATAAACCCAAACATCTCCAAAATAACCCTTCTTGAGTAGCGACGCCTTACCCTGAAACGAGCACAGGAACAATCCTAATTAAACTGTGCAGTATTGACAAAATGGGGAAGTGCTTTAGGTTGTGACTCCAACTGTGTGCCCCATCCCCATTTTTGCCCCAGCTTATTTAATTTTTCCCTTCATCTCCTTTCTTTGCCACATATCCAAATGGTATATTGAGTACTTTTGAGGATGACCCAACAAAGAGAGTCTGCAGCCCAAAAGTACAAGGCAAAGCAAAGCATCCTCTGCTAAAGTCACGTGAGAGCAGTGGAGAGCAAGCTGTGACTCAAAGGGGATTGATGGTGGAATGTAGCGAGAAAGGTAAATCTTTCAGCAGAGCAAATCCATGGCAACTATTCGATTTCATTTGGTTCAGAGCTCCATCTACTGAGAGTCTTTCAGCATGGAAGTGGGACCCAAAATACCACAGCGCTCTTCATTCTCCTCCCTGCATGATAAAGCTCAAAGCAGAAAGTTGCTGAAAGGAGTCATGGTCACATCTCTCATGAGCAACCTGCCTCCATCTGGACCTTCTGTGTGGAGGAGACAATCTGTGTAGGAAAGAAATTGGAAGGATGTGCCGGAAGTTCTTTAAAAGGGCAACAATTTCATCGAACGGAGCTGTTTCATGAGCACAGGAGGTGGTTACGCCATACATGATAGCCATTGAAATGTGTTAAGAGTGTTAAAGAAAAAAACAGAAAGAAAAGTGATTTATATCAGCTAGTAACCACCAGTGTAAATAATTCCATGTTGGAAATCTAATTTTGTTACTGCTATTCTTTATCTTATTTTGGAGCGTGACAATCTTTGGCTATTCAGATAAAGACTGTTCACATTTTGAATATCTGCCTGTGCAGTTACAAAAGCTCTGAGGGTGAGAAAGCCCCATAATGTCTGTGTTTTACAAGACAGACTTAAGTGGTTCAAGGGGTGGTGCATCAAGAGGGAGGTGGCTAGTGCGTTGTGGAACATCATAATTCAGTGTTGGAAGTAAAGGGGATTAGTTAATTCAAAACACAGTAAATTGGAAGTTGTCTCTGTCAAAACTAGCTTCCCTGAATCAGTGATATCATCCAAATAAAAATAAGTAACATGATTTTCCAGCTGTAGGTACAGAAACAAAGTCCTAAAGCACCCTTGTAAAATGAGCCCTCTACACCAGGGTGGTCATAATACACACCATGAGGTGGGGGTGCATTAGTTTCCCCTCAGCTCCAGTTGTGGTGATGCTAACCTTACTCAGGCCTTGTCTTTTTTCTTCACATTAGGAAATGGAAATGAAATGAAATGATCTTTATTACAGTCATAGACCAGTAGAATTGAAAATGCACAAGTGTCCAATAAAAATTCTCAAATATAGTAAAAGAAATACAGTCCATATCATAGTTTAGTTTAGCAGCCTAGCAATCATTAGGGAAAAAAAACTTGTAAAAAAGCTAGAAAATTTTGGGTTCAAATATACACAGTGATACAAAGAATTTTAAAGATTAATATTCAACTGAAACCAGAACACAGTGGGACTAATGGACAGACAACTAGAAAAGACTTATGGACTATTGTTTTTATATATGGTAACAGCAGCGAGATTATTATAGACACAAAGATGGAAAGACTCTGAAATACCCACAATAGAGAAGTGGTTGGTGAAGATGACAGAATTTGCAGAGATGGCAAAATTTACTTGTTTGATTAGGGAAAAGATAATAATTACATTTGTCAGGGACTGGAAACCCTTTATAGATTTTTTTTTGCTGAAAACAGCAATTATTATTTTTTTTGCTGAAAACAGAAAAAATGAAATTGTGATTTATGGGTTTGATGATTAGAAAGGGTAGAATATGGAAAGAAGGGAGCCATGAGGTAACCTTAGGATAAAACATAAATGCATTTGTAATTGCTATAAAGAAGATTGGAAGCCTTTTTAATATCTTTTTTTCTTTCTTTGTCTTTTTTCTTTCATTTCTCTTCTGTTTACTTTTCACTTTTCTTCCACTTTTCTTACTTTCTTTTTTCTTTAAATTTGTATTGTTTTTACTTTGTAAAAAACTTCTTCAATAAAAATTAATTAAAAAAGAAAAAAACCCACTAAGCCTCCCAGCCTCTTTTGCCACTGTCTATTTGACTGGGATGTTTGTGATCCTGCATTGCTGGCCCACAGGGATAAAACGTGTCCCTTCAGGTAGCGATACCTGGGTCAGTGGTGTTGTAGGAACCCAACCTGAATCTTCCCTTGGTAGAGTTAAGAGATGTAAAGGGGCGGGAGCAGAGACTTTTTGAAGTCATGGCTCACCTATCAGATTCTATGCAGATGTTGCAGTCAGGTCTGTGAAGTCGGGTCTCAGTGTTCTGTGATAACCTGGAATATGGGATGACCCTCAAAGCCAAAGTGCATGTGGTTAGATATGCATCATTTCAACCATCACCAGTTAGAGAGTTATTTATTGCCATTACTTGTTTTCACCTAGTATGCCAGTTTTCTGGGAAGCTAGATAGTTGGATGTCTGTTGGCATGTGCATCCACTCTTTTTGAAGTGCCAGATTCTTTTGTCTATTAGGAGATATTGCAGAAGGAGAGCTGTGTTAGTCTATGATAGCCAAAAATCCAAAGGAGTCTGGTGGCACCTTTTCAGACTAACACATTTTATCAACAGCATATGCTTTCATGAGCTACAGCTCACTTCATGAGATGCAATGATGAAGTGACCTGTAGCTCACAAAAGCGTATGTCTTTTATAAAATTTGTTAGTCTGAAAAGGTGCCACCAGACTTCTGATCTTTTTTATTACTCCCATAACACACCAGTTGTATTGTGATCAAATCAGAACTAGCTGTGGTCACAGATCAATGCAGTCGGATGCCCTTGATCAGCAAGGAAATGTGATCCTCCTTTCTATTTTGGTTTATCATGATTAAACTCAGTCTATCTAATCCATAAAATGAATCAAATACAGGCCTACACGACTCATACCACATTGGAAAGGGCCACATTGATAAAGTAAAACTAATCATGGGCCACAAAGGAACACCTGGTGTGCCAATCAGCTGTTCAGGGGCTAGTGTTGCAGGGGCAGCAATGAGCTGGCCGTGTTGGTGTGGCCTGGAGGCATTGGAGATGCTTGGCAGCCCCTTGTTTTGAACAGTAGCGGCAATGGCATATCTTTCCTGGTGGGGGCAATGTTTGGTGGCGATGGATTTATTGAGTTTTTGAAAAATGCTGGCGGGCCACACACGGCTGCTTGGCAGGCTCATATTGTGCAGGCTTGGCCTAGTATATACAGAAACTCTGCAAGATAAAGTTTGGGAGGAGGACAGCTTACAAAAGTTTCTGGTGGTGTTAGAGATTTCCTAAACTTACATAAAACTTTTGAAAACACATTCTGCTTCTCCCCAGATTTGATTCCATCATGCATACCAATGCATATTCCCAAGGAGGTGCATCAACTCACCCTGGATAGGAATTAGTTAGATCGCTCAGCCATAGGAAGAGACCTAAAAACTTTATACAGTGACTGTGTGAAAGTAGGTTTCTCCTTGACATGTTGATTCTGAGTCCAGATCCTTCCCCTCGCTACTCAAGGAAGCTGAATCCATCCTATCTTTTTCCCAGGGAAAAAAGTGAGGCTGAGCACTGCTTTCCCTTCCTAAATGACTCCACCAACCAGATTTTCACCATTGTTAATGATAGGTCTGGACTGGAGTCATTATGTTGCCAGAGAAGAAACATATACATAATTTGGGAATATTCCTTGATTCATCTTTCTCACTTGATGACTCAAGTAAGTTTGGAAGCTCTGGTGGTTTTCATCAGTTTTAGCTGGTCTACCAGCTTCTACTATTCCTGGACAGGCCCAGCCAGAAGGTTTTATGTTATGGTAACTTTCTACCTAGAGTTGGAACAAGGAAATTGGTCTTACAATGAATCAGCCCATTGAACCATAAAACCCAGTATTGTTGACAATGACTGCTAGCAGCTGTCTGGGGGTTGGACCAGGTGTTTTTTCAGTCTTAACTGGATGAACTGAACCTTCTGCATGCAGAAAAGGAGTTTTATTACTGAACTAGAGCCTGTCCAGTATTGCAATGAACTACACTTAGGACTGCCTTTCATTATATTATGAAAGAGGCAAGTAGGACAAACGGTGGCAGATGTTCGCTGCCAGGAACAACAGGTAGAATTCATATATAACTCCATTTTGAAATATATGCATTGGTTGCCCATGGACTTTGGACCAAGCTCAAGAAGGAATGTTTACATTTAAAGCACTGAATGGCTTGGACCTCAGTTCTGCGTGCCTCTGCTGGTAAGTATCTCCCAAGCATTAAGGTCTACTGAGGGCTCTCCTTTGCATCTTACAGGTGGACTTATACTTTCTGCAGCAGAGATTCTTCTTGACTTTGGTGCCCCACCAAAGACAACACTGATTTCATTTCAGTGTCTCATGAAAATGTAGTAATTTATGTAAGAATCTGCGCTGACTGAATACAGAAGTGTGTTTCATCTTGCTTATCAATACCAATGATGTTGATGGGAATTGAGCTGTGTGTTTTGGCTATTATTCAGCTGTTCTCTTATACCGCATGTTGTGCTTCAGTATGAATTGGGAATATTTTAACAAAATAAATAGATAAAACTGGAGGATAATTAGTTTGGTGAAAAGGGCTCATTCTTAGGGTGGTCTCATTTTCTCCTCAAGTATTCTTTGAATATAGATTGAAACACAGGAGAATGCTTTGGGATAATCTGTTCATCTGAACTGCAGAGGCAAACTTTTTGCTCAGCCATTCCTCCTGTTAAAAATTCTCCTTTCTTGCGTAAAAAAAAGCATTAGGCTTGAATCAATTGTTCTTAACATGTTCAGGCTTGTTCTACCAGTAGCTATGATTTTATTTTGGAATTGCTAGAGTAAAGGGGTTAAGAAAATAAAAACAGAAAGATCCTGGGCCTGTGCTGTAGCTGTTAGAAGCTGGAAGGGAACAAAAATGAAAGCATTCTAGAACAACTCATCAAACAGTTGTTGCCACAAAACAAGAGCTATTCATGATACATTTGAACAACATGGACATCTGTTGAGTTACGGGTTTAGCCAATCATCTCACAAAGAGCCAGCTTTTACAAGGAAAAAAGGCTTAATGAGCTGGAAAGGGAGCCTGAAAAGATCATAAACTGGAGTGGTAGAATGAGGTGGAAGAAAAGCCGAATGCAGAAATGACAATTCACATCAAAATCAATAAGAAAAAGGGGGGGGAAAGGAGTGAAGTATAATGTGTTGTGAAAAGAAAAAGATAAAGATAAAGAAAAGAAAGATGCCCACTGGAAAATACATTAGAGGAATGTCTTTTGTGTCTTTCAGATTAAACCCTATTTCAAATTTATACAAATTAGATTTTACTTTTTCTTGCACATTAGTTTATGCGTCAGAATATAAATGTGCAAATCTGCATCAATTACAAAGATATATACAGAGATCTGTCATAGATGTAGCCAAATGAAAATCATTTATATTTTTCTGTATGACAAGGGGCTCTGGGGTCCACAAAAGGGGGACTAACGGGCTGCATATGGTTCCTGGCTCCACTTTTTGCACTCCCACTCTGAGTCTTAAAGCATATAACTGTAGCTCACTGGCTCAATGTATATGGCACTTACTGATGGATCAGCCCAAAGACCTGGCTAGTGGCTAACAGTAGCTAACTAGCTCCCAATGGGAAGCCCACAAGGACAGCCTAGGTACAATTCCCCCACCCCAACCTCACCCAACACACATACTCACATTCCTCAATAGCTGATTATCCTCATCATCATATATGGTGGTGATCAATAACTGAGTCATGCTACTTATAGTGGAGGAAATACATAGCCATTACAATGATCAACTATTGATCCTTCTTGAATTTTCCTTAATACCCTCTTGCAATCACCAACATTAATGGTCATCATTATTATATTTCGTGGTAGCAAATTCCATAGTTAATCAATGTGGAGAACTGCTGCCATTTATCTGTCCTGTACTTCCCACTATTTGGCTTCTTTGGGAAACATCAGGTTCTATAATTATGAAGGAGTGACTAGCCTGTGCATGAGAAAATGAAGAGGATGCCTAAGTATTAGATGACTCAATAATTATTATAATAAATACTTTCCATCAGAATTGTGAAAATATTTGGTAATAATCTGTTCTCTAGGAAGGCTGGAAGAAGATCTGAATGGCTTGTACTGTTGCCAGCATCTCAGAGGTGGTGGCCATATAGCCAGCTGTAGCTCAGCTTTGAGCTACTCTTGAGGAACTGGGAAATGGAAACAGTAGCACGTGGAACTACTCCAGGACAATGTTTGCCCAGTGCACAGCTGAGTACAAAATTGAACCAAGCTTTTCCTTATCCTAGTTGGATGCTCCAACCAAAGCATGTTGCTTTGAGGTAAGGGCTTCTTCTCACAGTGCACACCCTCCTTTTTCTTGGGTATGCTTTCTTTAACCTGCTTTCTCCCCATTCACCTGGATTTATGGCCGAAGCAGCACCTTACACTTGAGGGACACTTTGGGGCAGGAGTATTCTGAAGTGGATTGGAGGAGGGTGAAAATCTTGGAAGCACAAGGTAGAGTGCATTCAGACTGTATGGCTCTTTTATAACATAACCATCTTGGGGCTAAAATAATAGGTGCTTGACAACTGTTCAGAACTGTAATATAAGATCAATATCAGGAAGTCCAAAAGCTTTATACATTAACACAACCGATGCTATAACAAATAATAATGTAACATATAAAAACAGCATTAGTGTTGGCCTATCTTTCCTCCTCCTTATAGGTAATAAGGTAAAACGGTGATGTACTTGATCAGGGCATCCCTTAAAGAAATCTTCCCAAAGCTGGCACCCTCCAGATGTGTTCACACTACAGGTTCCATCATCAACTAGTAATTAATCTCTTTTAGTGACAGACATGTTGGGCAAGGCTGCCTTAAAGTGATATTTTCAGCCAGGGTGGGTTGGAGTTGATACAATTTGTCAGAGATAATGGTATTTGTTTTTGGCAATTGTGTAATCACTTAGTTGATGGTAAGTGGCTTTTATGCTTTATATACAGATTATTCGTTGCATTTAAATGTTCTGTTATGTAAAAAAAGATACAATTTATCAATCTTGTAATCAATCAATCAATAATTTTGAATGAGAACAATAGCAATAGTTCTGTGGAAATTACTATTAGAAACTACTGTTACAACTATGCAGCAACTTGTAAGATCAAATCTGTGAAAATCACCAAGCAGAGTACGCTACAGCACATACTTTCAAAATGAAGAGAAAGAACATTCCTTCTAAATAGTTCGTAGTATGGAAGCTCTTCAAAGAAAATATTCCTCTTTTAAGTGAACATATCTTTCCAGAGCATTTCTAAAAACGATAGCTGATATCAAATAGGAAAAAAAAATCAATTGGTCATTAACATTTGCATTGGAGAGGGCAAAGCGTATTGAAATAAAGTAAGCTGCAAAAGGATATAAAGGCTTGGATTCATGCCTAAAAACGATTAGAGATGGTTTTAAAATTGCATCAGTATCAACAAAACATTAAACAGAATGAGGGAGGGAGGTGTATGTAATGAGAATGCAAAGGAGATGTGGGTATGGCAAGAGCTATGTAGTGCATTCTTCAGGCTTAGTTATTCATAAAAATATTGACAGTGATCCTACTGAAAAAATTATTGATGTAATCAGAAGGGGAGAGCATATATATCAAATTATATCTTATATCATATCATGTTATATCTTATATATATCATCTTCTATTTTATATCATCTTATTCAAACACTGGCCAACCAAACTTTCTGGGAAGCTCATGGGATATGAAAGCAACAGTTAGCAAAGACTGACCTGAAAGTCCAACTGAGTTCAATGAGATTTACTCCCAAATAATGGGGACAGGGCTGTAGCCTTTATTAGTGTGTATCCTGAAGCTCAGATTCTCTCCATGTGAAAACATTAGACGTTTACATAACAGACCAGGACCACTTGTGATATACCTAATAAAAACTGTTTGCTCTATAATGGTGTTTCTCGACCTTGGCAACTTTAAGATGTGTGGACTTCAACTCCCAGGATTTCATCTTAAAGTTGCCAAGGTCAAGAAACACAAGGTAGCTGGACAAGAAGCCGGATAACCAGAGTCACTTCAGAAACCCTAAAGTATAGTAAATAAATTTACCACAAATGTTAAAAAATAATTAAATTTTACAGAAAATGCAAATAGGAAATTATTATTTAAATGGGTCAAGTTGGTCATTATGCATGTCATGGAAAAGGAAGGTAAGGAACTGGTTAAGTGGAAGCAGAAATATTTATATTTATAGGTAAATTCACACGTTTTGCAGCAAAGAAACAAGCAGAATTTCTCATTAGACTTATCCTACTCAGACTATACATTAGACTATCCAATCAGAGAATGACATTGAAATTAATGAGTTGATCTTCAGAAAAAGGAATGCAGTCGAAGGTGGAAGCACATTCAGGGAAAAGAAGACTGGTGAAATCAGGGCTGCTTATTATGGGAGAAGACGGAGTAATGTAGCCAGCTTTCTGCTCAGGTAAACGAATTGAGAGAAAATATGGCGTTGAAAGTCCAGCATACAGTATTAGATAGTAAAGGTAAAGGTTTCCCTTGACATGAAGTCCAGCCGTGTCTGACTCTAGGGGGCGGTGCCCATCTCCATTTCAAAGCCGAATAGCCGGCGTTTGTCCGTAGACACTTCCATGGTCATGTGGCCGGCATGACTACACAGAACACCGTTACCTGCCCGCCGAAGCGGTACCTATTAATCTACTCACATTTGCATGTTTTTGAACTGCTAGGTTGGCAGGAGCTGGGACTAGCAACGGGAGCTCACCCCGTCACGCGGATTCAAACCGCCGACCTTCCGATCGGCAAGCTCAGCAGCTCGGCAGTTTAACCTGCAGCGCCACCGCGTCCCACAGTATTAGATACCTTGGAGTTATTTCAGCAGAAAAAGTCTAACCATATCAAAGGATATTCTGTGGACAATAATTGACCTCGGATGGAGGAAATGAGGGGCAATCAACTTTGAACAGACAAAGGAGTGGGTAACAGCCTATGGTCATCTAGCAATATTGTCTTAGTGAAGGGATTGCTATCGGGGGCTCTAGCACTCTTATGTGTCCTGTAAGAGGCTGGGAAGACTGTGCACTCAAGTGGCATCCTGCTTTCTTTAAGAGGGAAAAGAAGACAGTTGATAGAAAACCTTCAAGTCACTTCTGTCTGATTGGAGAAAAACTCTAAAAGCAAACATGCTTTCTCTTTGTGGAGACAGGTGGGGAATGTCAGTGCCCACTCTATATTGACATAGAACTGTCATAGAACTGGGACAGGTTAGCAATCTGGTGAAGGTGCCTCCAGCAGAACAACCTCAGTACTACCTTTTCTTTTATGCCTCGTGCCCAGAAAGAAAGGGCAAGGAACATGGAAACCGCTCACTCAGGGCAAGTGAACAGGCAGTAGTAGTAAGGAGGAAGAACAACAGAGGCAGGGAAAGGCTATGCAGATGGAGAGTGATTGTCGGCAGGTGTATAGTCATTCCAACCCTTGATGCTGGCACTCTGGAACAATGCTTCAGAATTCAGTGTGCAGGAATTTGAGAAGATTCCACTAGACTGGTACAACTGCTTTCCTGTATCTCTAGTTCTAGACTGTTTAGTGAGGACTTTTGGTGCAACATTCAAGATAAAAGATAAAGGCAAGTTCTCTCCCAAGTCAGTCTTGACTCCTGGTGAATACAGGGGTACATTTCTGCACTTTTTTGAGCAAAATAAGTGGATTGCCAATACAGTTTTCCTGGATTTTTTTTAACTTCTCAGATTACTTGACTCCAGTTAATTTCTGGTGGTTACCCATCCAATTACTAACTCAGTCTTATCCTGATTAACATTTATGAGATCAGCCTAGGTTAGCTATGTGCTGTCATCGGTCACAACAAACTTCACCGTAGACCAAGATCCAACTGTGACATAAATTCCCAACATTAGTTCTCTTTTGTTCATGATTATTGTACTCACTGCAAATTATTCAGGCACTTGACACATTAATCATATATGTTTTCTAAGTCTGAGTATTAGTGGCCAGTGTCCCCAGGCCAAGTAACACTATATTGCCTGTGAGAACAGAACCTCACAACTTTTGCTATACAAACTGAACACTGGTATTCTGAATGGTAGCACTGTTGAAGCAAAGTGCTGAGTATTAATAAAAATAGCCGTAAGATATCTGAAAAATGAAATACAGCTTGGAAATGAATAATCAATAATTACTGTGTGGTTTCTTTAGCTAAACTCCGCCATTATGGTTTATTTGTTTCCTTTGTCTGTCACCATACCACAAACCACCTTTCACTGGAATTTGAAATAACTGTACCTATTTTCACTATCTACTGTTGAAGAGCATGTTCTCACATCTCCTAGAGAATAGAAACTGCCATGATGCTTTTAGATGTGTTAATTCATTTAACTTTGTAAATTTACAACTGTTCATTCTTAGGTACTGAGGTTGACCTAAAAAAATAATCTGACATGAGGGAAATGTAAATATTGGCTAATTAGCAATCTTTCTGCAGCTTCCTCCCCAGCTCTTATTTTCTCTCATAAAATTTGATACTTTTACTACCTCTGGCCTCTTATTAGTTGCGTTCAATATTTTTGCTGTTCTCCCTACCCCCACCCCCCAATAAAAGTTTTTTTCTTCCTTTTTCACCAAGGCCAGCTATTTTTTCTGGCTTTATAGAACTCTCACCATCCCTGTACCACCAATAATTTCATCATCAGATTTCTCCTTTCTGAGCATCACACATACAAACACACACACTACTGCTTCCCGCTAGTCTTCACTTGTTTGTTCCTTGATGTAAGTTTGCTGTTTCCTCTCACTCTGCAGGTGTTATTTTGCTCAGCAACACTAAGGCACGGTGTTATTACCTCTTACAGTTCCTGCAAAGGGTCATTTTGCAAACATTTAAACTATCAGAACTGCCACAGGCAGTAATTTATATTACCATTTAGCTCCAGTCTTTACATTTCCCCTTTTTACACCATGTATGCAGCTGGTGAGGTGGGTTCTAGCTCACAAGAGCAGGTGAGCTAGTCCTTTGGTTGCCATAAGATGTCTTGTTGGCTTGGCTGCCACAAAGACATTCACTCAACTTCTTATTTCTCTGATTAGGAAGTCATGCTCATCAATGTAGCCTCACAGGTCAAAGAGAGAGGCGCAGTCAAATGTAAAAGAGAATGGCTTCTGAGAAACAATAGGTCCCTCTCTGTCTCTGTGGAAATCTCCCCAATTATCTTTCTGCAATGACAACTGGGAGTAGTTGAATTCCCAGATGTCAGGAATTCCCAGCTTGTGTCAGATGACTCCTGAGCTGGGACTTCACAGTCAATGTGTTCAGTTAAAAGCTATGGCAGCCACAGTGGCATGATTGAAGCTTTACCTATGACACCCATAAAAAATGGGTGGGGCTTTGATGGCACCATCATGGCTGCCATCCTGACTTTTTGGATCATACCCTGTGGATACCCCCAAGAGCCTTGGATAAAAAGAAGACTCTGTAGCCATCTACCTTGGTCTCCAGTCACTGTAGCAGCTAAATGTATTCATTGAACTAAAATGGATGCATTTCAGTTAAGCAGAAATGGTAGATTTAATAGAAGCTCCTCCAGTTTTAAACAGTTTTGCTGAAAGGAGCAGCATCGGGGGGGGGGGGCTGTGTGTTAAAATTGGCAAAATCTACAAGATCCGCAGGTATGGTGTCACAATGCAAGCCCCACACCTTTTGTAGATATGCTGACATCACACACATGCAAAAAAGGTGTGGGGCTTGGATTTCAATGCTGCACCCATGCTGATTTTCAACCCCCCTGCTGCAGATGTGCCTGACTGAACTTGTGGTTCCTTCCAACTCTATGATTCTCTGATTCATACAATATAACAAGCTTATTTGTTGCAGCAATGATGTAATCAGTATTATATTTGTCTGTTAGGAAGACTAAAAGACAAAAAAAAAGAAAGGGGCAGAGGAGACTGGGCAGAGGCAAAGAAGCCTGATTTCAGTATCAGTTCTATTAATTATCAGAGAAATGCTAAGAAGGGTTTCCATCTCATGTCATTTTTAATATATCAAAAGAAATTTGTCAAAATCATAGGACTGCCAGATGTGAAGCTGTCCCTCAGGGAAAGATAGGTAGGTCGTGATAGCTTTAATGAGACCATGGTGATGGAAACCGTTCTTTTATGGGCTGTTGCTTATAGGAAGACTGGCTAAACTAGGCAGCATAAGGCATCCATTCTATGCCATATATTCTTCTCTATTTATTTTGCTTCCAATTACCTAAGCTGGGAAATATCCCAAGGCTTTTCATCCAAAGCAGGGACTGTCAATGCCTTCAAGGCTTCTTCCTGACATAGGGAGCTTTGCTCAAAGATGGAAGGGGAAGAGCAAACAAGGTCCCAGAGAATCAGGGGTTTTGTCTGTGATTCTTCATAATACAGAATTTGAAAGAGTGGTAGACTGGGAACTGTTCTGAATCCACATTTTTTTGCATTTAATCTGGCTTTGTGAGCCAGAACTGAGTTTGATCTGAACTCATTTGGCACACAGTTTCTGTGTTTTTGCTATCTAAGTGCATCTGCTGCAATCCCTTTGGCATGCAGTGTGAGATAAGCTCTTTTTCTAGATCTCAGGGATTTGTCTGTAACCCCAAGGGGTTGGACTGAACGATCCACACCTGTCCTCTTTGCTGAGCCTGGTGCTCTAGGAGTGGGAAGATCAGAAGGCAAAATAATAAATAAGAAGACAAGGAATGGCAGAGGTTGAAGAGGGCTATGAGGTAGGGGAAAAAAAACAACCAGGAGCTCTGCAGAAAAATGGAGGGGGGGGCTCTTTCTCACCAGCTGTGTGAAGTTGGCAAAGACTCCCTTCCTCCCACAGGAAGCTGGTAGGAATGTACGATGAGAGGAATACCTGAATGGAGAGTCATCTCCCTCCTCTCTCCTATTCATGCTCTGGGTAATGCTAACTTTGGACTAGAAACTGGGAGACTTTTCCAAAATACCTTGTGTCAAAGGAAGAACTGTCACATGCAGATGGGAACCCAGCCATATTGAGGGCTAATTTTTGCATTTGGCTAGCAAGAATGCAACATGTTGAAGTTGAGGATGAAAGGGAGTGGAGTGGATTCTAGTTGTTCTTCTATTCTTCTGTCATATTCCTGAACAATGTTTTTTTCTATACACTTATGTAGCTCTGGCTCAAATGCAGGAGTCAGTCCTGAGCTTCACAGCTTGTCCTCCAGAGACTTCCCAAACAGAATCTCTTTCACCTCCAAGATTCATCAAGCCTGCTGCCAAGTATTCCACCAGCAGGGGGAGCAGTAAGGGGATTTCCCTCCTACCTGGGCATCCACTAAGGAAAAAGGATATCCCACCTCTGACTATGAATTTTTACATTTTTTCCTTATTTCACTGAAAAAAAAAACCATCACACCACACCAACCTATGAAAAATATAATACATGGGTAAATGGGAACTTTAAACAACACTAAGCTGTTGAGAGGCAATACCTTTCTAAAGCTCAGTACACTCTTGCAAGTGAGCTCATTCTAATTTGGCTTGGTAAAAGTCTCATGAAACTGTCCAGTTGCTCCTGCCTTTGTGGGTCATGTCTTCAGTTCATTGTTCTCCTCTCTCTCGCTTCCTGCCTGTCCAGAATTGGAGTCCCGATCTCTTTGCTGGTGAAACTTGGTTGTCTCCACATACTCCATATTGGCTGAGCTATGAAAAGGTGCTCTGGAATTCTTTGCATAAAGTCTTCTGCCTCTACCTCTGGCTCGTGAGTAGTCTTTCTGCTATCAGAGGGTTAGCTCCCTGCCCTGCTAGTTTCAAATATCCTCCATTTCTTCTTTCTATCACTCCCTCTCTGCCTCACTGCATCCAAAGTTGGGGTCCTATGTATGTTTCTGAGCTAACCACACCTAGTGTCATGTTCCCCGTTGCAAGGCATATCTGCATCACAACGGGGAACATGCACATTAGGTAAGAGGAAGGGATAAGCATAATCCCTAAATCACTCAAGCACACATATCCAGAAGGGAACCCCCAACACAATAGATAAGCCCTTCAGACCAAACTTAGCACCCATCAAGAGGCAAGGGGAACGCCTTCCCATTTCCCCCGGGGATGCATTCACACCTCCCTCAGGCACGCATGTCCACAGAGTAATGCCCAACATAATGGGAGCACCCATCAGGCAGTAATTAACGCCTATCAGAAGATCAGGGAAACACCTTCAGGGGACGCACCCAGTCCGGACGAAGATGGGGAGACAAAGGAGATCACCGGGATTGCCCATCAGCTGATGCATCGCAGTCTCAAGCACCCATCTGGTCCTGGCCCGAGGGTGGAGAAGCACGGCATCCGCCAGCAAAGTATAAACAGGGCACCCTGTCACCACATAAGGATTCCCGTCTTTCTCTTTGCACGCACACCGTTCAAATAAAACCAGAAATCCTTAGACCTTCTAAGTGAGTCTGAGTCTTATTCTGAGCATGGCTGCCCTGACATAAAGACGGGAATCCTTATGTGGTGACAGGGTGCCCTGTTTATACTTTGCTAGCGGACGCCGTGCTTCTCCACCCTCGGGCCAGGACCGGATGGGTGCTTGAGACTGCGATGCGTCAGCTGATGGGTGATCCCGGTGATCTCCTTTGTCTCCCCGTCTTCGTCCGGACCGGGTGCGTCCCCTGAAGGTGTTTCCCCGATCTTCTGATAGGCGTTAATTACTGCCTGATGGGTGCTCCCATTATGTTGGGCATTACTCTGTGGACATGCGTGCCTGAGGGAGGTGTGAATGCATCCCCGGGGGAAATGGGAAGGCGTTCCCCTTGCCTCTTGATGGGTGCTAAGTTTGGTCTGAAGGGCTTATCTATTGTGTTGGGGGTTCCCTTCTGGATATGTGTGCTTGAGTGATTTAGGGATTATGCTTATCCCTTCCTCTTACCTAATGTGCATGTTCCCCGTTGTGATGCACATATGCCTTGCAATGGGGAACATGACACCTAGCTTCTTCTATCCCTACTCCAACTACTTGACCTTTAGGGCTGAGAATTATTAAATTATAATCTGGAGCCAGCAGCTCTAGCAAGAGCTAGCCTAAAAATCTGATCTTCTATTTACCTACTATCTCTGTTTCCTGCATCCTGCTGTTTAGTTTAACAACTTTAATCTTTCTTGCCTTTTCTGCTCTCCTGCCACCACTTACAATCTCAATGGAAATGGAAATGCAACATTGAATCTTCCAACTCAAAAACACTTCCAATGCCCCAAATGGTGAATTGTGTTTTCTCAGCAACAAATTCACCATTCAGGGGTTTTGTCTCTGAATGGTGAATTGTCCTTTCTCATTTCACGTATTGGGAAATCAAAAACCCTGCACTAAAAGACGTTAAATCATCTGGATTTCACATGCTGTATGAGCTGCCTGCCCTAATTAAAAACAGGGTATTTGTATATGATAACCTGGATTCTGCCTAAAAGCTAGAAGACCACCTTATCCCATCTTCTGTGATGGAAACCCTGATTTGTATTTGGAAGCTCCTAAGAGCTTTTTGAAAGCTTATCAGTCAGCGACATCTTATCCAATCCTCCTTCCTTACCTGCTGCTTCTTTTCAGGAAATAGTTTTTCTAGATGAGGATTTAACAACAATGCAAATGCTGAAGAGGAGGAGGAAACCCCAAAGGAAAAGATGAAATGGAGTCTAAGCCAGGATCCATGGGAATGAGTGAAAAACCTCCCATTAACTTCCATGAGTTCTGATGCAGCTTCCTAAAAAAGACAAAAGTGCAGGAGGCTGTCACAAAGGCCACCTGCAGCCATTGAAACAATGTCACTCAGGTGATGATCTAAAGGCAAAGAGGCTTGGAGGTGACTGGAAACAGCACTCCCTCTCTCTCACATCCCTAGTACACTATGCAAATATTCTCTTTTTATCTTGCCTCTTTGTCTTCAAGTAACAATTCTTTTCCCAGAAGGTATTGTCACTTGTTTTCGTGGCATCACCCAGTTGATTATGAAACAAACATGAGGGCTGGGGGGTGGGGGCTTTATCCCTGAATTCTGCTACATCACAACCCACTGGGTCTACAAGTGATCCCCAGTGGAGAATAAACCCAGTCTGCTTTTTCCTCTACGTGGTCTTTACCTGCTGCAGTTTAAAGTCAGGGCCATGGTGGGGAGGGCACAAACTCCAAATGAAAAACAAAGGGTGTGAACTGCAGGCAAACAAGTTTACTTCCCAGGGAAGAGAGGTGGGATGGGAACATTTTTCCAATATTTGCTAAGCAGCTACATTTTTTACTTACTCCCAAACACTCTGTCATCAGCTTTCATACCATAATGAGAGTGTAGCAAGAATGTTTCAAATGGCAGATGTGGGATTTTCTCTATATGTACTAGGCACCACCCCAACCCCAAGAAGCTGTATGACCAAATGTTGCTTTGGAAAAGACACCCCCCCCCCTTTTAGGGCATCTACCAACCCCAAAAGGGCAGTCATTCAAATTGCACACACTACGATGTGTGAGGGCTATGTCACACATGCTAGATGGGAGTTTGACCCTTTTATAAGCTTCTTATCAATCTAAGGAGAAGCATTTCTAACCCTCCCTATTCTTGTGTGGAGTTATTTTATTTATTTCTTATATTTATATCTTGCCTTTCCTTCAGAAGCTGACTCCTTCCTCCAGTTTTATCTCCAAAACCACTTTACGAGGGAATTTAGAATGGGCATTGAGCCTTTTCCAACTGAATTGCCATAGCTGGAAATGGACCAGGGTCTCCCAGTGGCAGTCCAGTATGGTAACCACCACATGATACTGGCTGTCCATTAAGCTTCCTCTAGAACACAGACATATTATTACATCCAGCATAATGCCTGAACCTCTAGCTGAGCTAGCAGTCCAACCACAGCACCTTTCCTTAGAGCATATTGCTCTGCCTTGATCTTGTCAAATACTGATATCCTCCATCACACTCATTTCTGCCCTGACTACCATCTCTTCCTTCTGGCAGGTTCCATCTGATCAGCTTCAAGAGTCAAAGAGAGGAATTTCCCTCCCTCTGTTGAGAAAGCAGGGATCAGGGATGTGACTGGTAGAGTAGGATAGAAACCTGCTGCACCACCAGCATCTGGGGTGTGTCCCACTCTTCCTCATCACTGTCAATAACAGGATTTTAAATCTGTCTCTTGGGGGTTTGGGGGGGAGGGTAGGTGGGAGGATTTGTTGACTTTTATTGCTGAATGAGGAAAGCAGTCAGTGGGGGAGAACTCACAGCATGAAGTGGCCACAGAATGTGGAGGATCCCAGTGGATGAGATCTTCAAAATATCCTTGATTGGAATTATTTGCTATGGTGATGATAGTTTATTGGTTAGCCAATTCTCATCCCAATTTCAGGGCAAGTGAAATAATCCAACATCTTAATAGCAAACCTAGATATAATGGATGACCCATCGCATGACAAAAAGCTATTCTGAATTTTCACTCCCAATGGCAGAGTCCTTCCAGAATCTCCTCAGCAAAAGAAGATGAGGCTCCTATTACAGCTCCCACGGCCAAGAAAAGCTCCTTGTCCGTGGAGCTTCTCTTTGGAGAATGGCAAATTAAATTGTAGCTGGATAATTACACTGCATGCTTTACAAAATGACAGGGAAAACAAGTTTGCTCTGCTTCAGGATTGACTGATTCAGGGAATGATTTTTCAGTCAGAAATTGCTAATAGGCCTCAGCACTTTTGAGTCCTACTGCCAACACTGACTGGCAAGGCTGTTTTTGAACCTGATTTTGATGGAATAAGAAATCTAGATTACAAAAGCATATACAAGAACTGTAAATTTGATTTTGTTCCATTATTTGCTTCAGGTTTCTAATCTGTATGTAAAGCTTTGCTAGATGCAGTCCTAACTCCTAGAATTCAGGACATGAGATATTATTTGCTTGGTAATACTGTATATGATCTCTCTTTATTAGACACTGTGACCTGGTTCAACAAACCCATGAGAGGATTTGTTTGCCCATGGCTTATTCAATTAGCCAAAGCCTGAAACAAGGATGTAGATTGTGGCTTAGCAGAGTGTGCAACCCAGTGCACGTGCATGGGATGTATAACAGTGTAAATATTGCTCTTCTTCTGCAACTCTGACCTGTGAGAAAACAGATAAGGGTATGTGAGAAAGTGTGCTCCATCAGCCAACTCTTCTGTTTATTTATTTTCATGTGTTCTCCCATCTTCTTTATCATCCAAGGTATCTCTCAGAGTTTATTTGCACCTGGACTTACTCCTATGATAACCAATTTCCCCTCTGCAGCTCCCTCTGCTCCCAGCACAACATTTCTAGTAATGTCCACAGAATTACATCCAAGTAAATTTCAGCCTTGGAGGTGGCTCTCAGCGTGATTTCAAAGATGCCTATAATGTCTATCATCACATTCTAAATCTTGTAGTCAAGAAATAAAGGCTCGGCTCCACAGATGTGTGTAAAGCTTCTACCCACACAATAGTCACTTTGATTATCTCTGAGTCAGTTGAAGACCATTGCCCTTTCAGTGACCTAAAGCATCTTCATGGCATCACCCAGCCATCATTGAAGTGATATAGAGCCTGTCTTCGTGACTGCTAGTTTGGCACAATGATGGTTGGATGCCTCTAGAAGATTCTGTAAGTCGCTGGTGGGGAAATAAACTAAGACAGAATTGCCGTTCCAGATAGTTAAACAGTTGATTAAGGTTCATGCAGAGATTTCAGGTACATATGGGAAAGATCTATTTTTGCCCTCAGACATTTTACAAAGAGACACTTCCTTCCAATCCAACTTGCACAATGATCTAGGAAGGGTGAAAGCAAGCTTTATCGTTTTCAGGTGAAACCCCTTGGGGAAAAGTGTCTAATTATAATCCCAAATAGCAACCCCTGGTTGGTGGGCAGTCATCTTGCATTCTCTGAGAAGACTAGAAGACACAGAAAACAAATGGGCTGCCAGAGGTGCAGGTGACTGCAGACATTGCGGTGGGGAAGCGTGGATGCCTTTGAAGATGAGTAGTCCCTTGGGAGAGACTGATTGCCTGGGAGAATGGTTATTTCATTTTTTATGTAAAATATTTATAGCCTCCCCACTATCCAGAGGTTCTTGGGGTGGGCAATATCCATGAAAAACACACTGTAATAGGCTTCTCTTTTCCCAGGGCTTCTCTCTGTCTCTCTGCTTTCCTTCCCTCCCCCTGGCCTCATCTCCATTCAGTTTGGTTTCCTCCTTCCTTCTCTGTGCAACTCTCCTTTCCTCTCACCCCATCTCCATTCTGTTTGGGGTTCTCCCCTTCCTTCTTTTCTACAGATGCTGCTAGGAGGAGAGAGGGAAACATATATGTAAAGGTTCTTTTATGTCTCTGTGTGAGAGTGTTTTGTGTGCAAGAGGGAGAATGGTTGATATATGCAGATGGGGATCAACATTATCAGTGGGGTCCCATTTTACAGGCAATTGATTTTAATTGGTAGTTATAAATCAGTTCATCTCTTTCCCTCCTGATTTTGCTCTTGTTTGCATTGTGTTACAAGAGTCAGCCTGGTGCAGTGGTTAAAAACATCAGGCTAGAAACTGGGAGACCACAAGTTCTAGTCCCGCCTTAGGCACAAACCCGGCTGGGTGGCTTTGGATCAATCACTTTCTCTCAGCCCTAGGAAGGAGGCAGTGGCAAACCACGTCTGAAAATGTTGCTAAGAAAACTGCAGGGAGTTATCCAGGAAGTTTCCAGGAGTCAAGACTGACTTGAAGGTGCCAAATTATTATCATTATCTCACATAGGCATAGATGCACACATATAATACTAATGTGTTGCACATAAACATTTATGAGGGAGGGGAAATTCCAGAACTAGTTTCAGATGGCAACCTACAGCTGACAAGGTGGGGTCGATTGTTTTGAATGTAGGGTCATCATGTTCCTTTGAGGCAAATGTACTTATAATAAGGCAACTCTTAATCTACAGGAGTGCTGTTTTGGGGTCTCCTTGCTCTGACAGAAGTGTTCCATGTGGCCACATATCATTTTTATATTTTCCTTGACAAGCTTGTGCTCCAAAAAAGTCTCATCAAAGCTCAGAAAGCCTTTGGTGCAAACTGAACCTCTGGCTTGGTGTTGCAGAATTTTGTTAACCAGAGGGCTCCCCACAACCTTTCTGCATGTGTGTGGCCTCAGAGGGGCCTGCTGATCCATTTGGTCTGGTGATCAGCAGCTTTTGAGTAAGAACGGATTATTAAAACTCCCCGAAGTGTCTGGCTTCCCATTATTGCTCAACTGCAGAGTCATTACCATTTAATAAGCACTAATCTCTTTGTTACCAGCTATCTCTGCTCGGTAGGCACTCAGCCATCCCTAAAGTTATGCCCTTTCCTTTGCGTCCCTCCCAAGCCTTATGGGAACAAACCCAACACTCTGCTTTGGCTCAGTGCCAGAGCAAAAAAAAGCAATCCTATCTCATCTCAGGCGAGAAACGGCAGGCTGCTCCAGCAGTCTTCAGTCTCCTTCTGCTGGGAAGCATATGTGCTGCCTACCAGGTTGGAAGGGCAGATTCTGAAGTTCACATTGCCTCTCTGCGAGGAAAAAAAAAGCATACAGTTGCTAGGGGGGACTGCAATTTTTTAAGGAAACAGAAAGGAAAAATTATTCAGTACAGGAGGAGTCATCATGTTAACCACACTTAATAGACTCTAAATTTATAGGACATTTAGTAAATTCGTAGTAAGTCAAACATGTCTTCCTTTATCCAGCTGGTGGAATGTGGCTCCTCACACACCACTCAAAGATCAAATGCAGCCCCCAAATTTGCATTCAGTTGTGGGCAACAAAATACGCTGCCATTCAGCATCTATCGTTCTTTTCAACAATAAAATGAAGCCAATTTGAAAGCGTTGAATGTACATAGTCCTATAGGACACTCACTGCACAACTGTGGTGGAGCATATTGGCATTACAGTATGGATAATGGCCACAGCTGTGTTTGCTCTATTTGGAAGGGAAAGATCTAAATAAATCTTAGGGTAAGTCTGTATATCTGATGGCTCTCTAAATCCAACACAATCCACTAGCTACATCAGAGCTCACAGAAGCTTCTGGTTTTGGCTGCTTGGCTTTGACTGCAGGAGCAGAAGGAAGATATTGGCAAGCACCTGGTGGCACTCTGTCGCCATGGGCTAGAAATGGGGCAGATCTACCATTGCCTTGGAAGTCGTCCAACTTATTAATGTTTCTCGTGTGGCATTTGGGCCAGGATGCTGGGGATTCTGGGACTGCAGTTCTAACACAGTGGGCTGGGGTGAAGGGCTCTGGATTTGAAACGGCTACACTAGAGCCTACATTAAGTCCACGCAGGCTGTCTGCACTGCGTTCTGTTTATGGCTGCCTCTGTGATTACTTTAAGCAGGACATTAGTAGACTTCGACATAATCTTTCTGTCTTTCTTTCAATCATAATATAATTGTGTTCATTGGCTGACTTCTCTTGAACACTTACATTATGGATTATGTTTGTCCTGTGGGCAGCTATTTTTGCTCTGGTCAATTGGTTTGACTAATTTCTCATTTGGTTCTTTATGTACTTCCCTTCTTTCTCTTCTTGTATTCTGTGCCTTTCTCCACAGTCCCATGACTTACTAAAGATAGATAATTTTTATTCGTAAAGCACTCTGCCTAAAAAAAGTCTTTTGGGTATATTCCAGACTGGCTGCCAGATTTATGTCAAGCTCAATGTTTCCATTATTCCATCCAGGGGCTGCCTGCTTTTAAAAGGGCCTGGCTTCATGAGTTCAGATGTGGAAGAAAGACATACAGGACTGCCTGCAGGAAGGCCATTGATGACTTTTAAAGCTTGTCCTCACAATGCGCTGGTGAAAAGCCTCCTATTCATTGTTCAGGCACATCATTTGTTTGGATTATCTATCAGTTGTCTTTCCTGTCACCTTCCAAAGACTCAATGAGGGTAAAAGGTCTACAAATATCACTCCCCAAACAAACAAAAGACAATCCAGGAAAGATACACAGATCCTCATCCCATTTGAGATTAAAGCTGGTTACCATCTTCAAGCCTGATGGAATAAACAAGTCCTGTGATACTCCCCAAAATGTGAAAACTTGGAATGTTGAACTACCAGTGGAAAAAGACTTCTGCTGTTTCTGGTCCTCTAAAGATCCTAGGTTAAGTGACAGATGAGGCTCGACTCTGAGACTGGCCTTCTGGCTATTCATGTGATCAGCAGTCAGCCCAACTGGAGACTCAGGCTGACTTCTCACATTGCTCTCAGAGTCTAAATCATGGTTTGTTAGTCATAGTTCACATGTAAGACTGAGCCAGAAGCCCCATTTGTGCATCATAATGGGTTTATCCACTGCACTAAACCAAAACTAGTCAAACCATATTATGGCTTAGTGTGATGTATGTACTTGAGGGCCCGGAGTCACTCAGAATTTGGGGCTGCCTCCTAATTAAGGCAATGCCACAGTCTTAGTTTCCATAAGAAGCCACTGTCAGCATGGTCTACTATGGAGCAAACACAGGGAAATACAGAAAACTGCTATATCTTTCATCTGTTGATATTGACTGGCAGTGATGTTCCAAGATTTTAAGTAGGGTTTTTCCCCAGCCCCACCAGGAGAGACCAAGGATTGAACCTGGTACCCCCTATGTGCAAAGCTGTGCTTGGCCATTGTCCTACCCCTTCCTCCATTCTGTTCAACTTACTGACGTCATTTGTACCGCTACTAACAGAGAGCCTTCAGTGTGTGAGGGAACCATCTTCTTCACTTGAAGGTAATGGCTTAGTTTGCAACATGTTAGCTTTGAAGTGACTTGAGAGTTATAAGTTCACTCTTCGTAGGTCCCTTGCCCCCACATTGTAGCCCTGTCAGCTGTAATTCCCATGAGGTGCTAGGACAGGGTGACATGACCGGAAATGCCATCTGCTGGAAGCAAGCAGAAACTTTGCAACTGACTTTTCTATGTGCTTGGTGGTTCCTTCTGCAATGGTCCATTCCCAAGGTATTTTTATAACACTGTAGGGCATTTTTCCATGACATTTTTATAATGGAGAAAAGCCATTTCCAAGGTACAGCTATGCAGGTATCAACAAAGACTGGGTGCTAATGGGTTCCAGACAGGTGGCCCTGTCAGTCTGTTGCAGCAACAAGCAATGAGAGAAGGGCTAATGCAGCATGTGAAGAAAGCCTCCTCCTTCATTTCTTTTGGCAGGAGGTGGCAGCTCACTGCTATGTAAACACAGCCTTTGCTTCCTATTCTGCAGAGGCATAAATGGCAAGATGCACAGATAGTTCAAGCCCTACAAAGCCTCTGAGTAAATGTGAGCTGTAACTAAAGCTGCAGCAACAGCAGGTCACTCCAGCTGAGAAGTCTGCCTGTGTTTTGCTGGAGATATATATATTGTGCCTTCAAGTCAGTCTTGACTCCTGGCGACTGCCTGGACTAGTCCCTGCAGTTTCCTTGGCAAGATTTCAAAAGTAGTTTGCTGTTGCCTATTTCCTAGGGCTGAGAGAGAGGGGCTAGCCCAAGGTCACCCAGCTGGCTTTGTGCCTAAGGCGGGACTAGAACTCACCGTCTCCCAGTTTGCCTTAACCACTACACCAAACTTGATTCATTTCCATCTCTTAACCAAGGAGATTTACTGCCAGGGAACTGGGGAATCCATGTCCTGGAGGGTTAATGTTTGTATTGTTCCTAAAGCTTGTCTAAGTGTGCTAGAGAGGACAGCCCTATTAAAGAACTTGTGTTTGTGTGTGTGTGTATCTGTGTTCCTTAGAAGTGCGTTATTCGGTGTGCCTTTTTATTTCTGGTGCCTGACTTTAAGATATGATGAGAACAGAACCCAAGTCGTCAATGTATCTCCTAAATGTCACTTTTTACAAGTAATACCCCATATAGGCATCCGTTATTTTTAAACTTTGTGAATTTTTTAGCATCATTCATAGTCATGCTTCTCAGTGCTGTGGCTATTTCAATACCTGAAAAGTAATCAGGATTTTGCCAACATTTATGTATTCAGTCATATGGAAGACTGTATGGAGACATGCTTCTAGCAGAAAATGGGATTTTTATTGATCTGGCTCTGTTGGGCAAAGAAATTGTCTGATTGTGGATGATGGGGTTTGTTGTTCAACCTAGGTAGGAGTAGCCAGGCCAGCTGTGGGGACAGGGAGAGAGAACGATGGTTGGGGGAGAGATGAATGTGGAGTCTTGAGTGCATATCAAAAATGCATATGAATAAGTGGTTGCTGGGAAAAATGATGACAGAAAGATACTATATAATGTGTACAGAAAGAAAAAGTTAGTTGCAAATAATGTAGTCAAACAGATCAAGGAGCAGTTAAGGTTAAAATATGCAGAGAAAATGCAGAATGATTTTGATGGAAATAAAAAAAGCAAAATATTCTGAAAGTGGGTGAACAGGTTTAAACAAGGAACATCCCACGGAGTGAATAAAGTTAAAAATAAAAGTGATGAATTTATTTGGGACACAAATGAAGTAGGGGAATGTCAAGCAGAGTGTTTTAGAGATTTGTACAGAAAGGATAGCACTATGTCAAAGAGTGGAATTAAAACAAATGCTATTAATGTCCAAGAAAAAAAATGGATGAAAAGAAAATCATAAATGCTGTGACACTATTGATAAATGGTAATGCTGAAGGTGTAGAGGGTGTAACTGGGGAAAAGTTAAAATGGGAATGTGGATTGCTTATATGACTTATTTCATGTGTGTGCGAAGACTGCATCTGTGCCTGATGATTGGATGAATGCCATTATTATTTCCTTATACAAAAGGAGAGGTAGCAGAGTGAAGGCACAAACTACAAAGGGGATTAATTTGTTAAGCATGCCTGGAAAAGTGTTTGGCAGAATTCTGGCTGGAAGTTTACGCGAGGTTACAGTGAGCAAAATCTGGGAAGAATGGAGAAGCTTTATGCTAGCATATGTGTGTGCATAGACCAGATTCTCACTGTTCTGCAAATCATTAAGAAATGTATATGTATGTGAGAAAGAAATGCATGCCTCTTGATTAAAGTGTATGATAAAGTAAATAGGTTTGAATTATGGAATATTCTGTGCAAATATGGAGTTGAAGGTTAGTTGCTGAATGTGCTAAGAATGGCATATGATGGAAGCAATGCATGCATGAAAATGAATGAAAAGCTCAGTGAATGGTCCAACACTGCGCACTGAGTAAGCCAAATGCTGGGATGTATACTTGGTTATTAAATATAATAGATATATCATAATCTATTTATGGATAAATGTATAAAGAATGCTTGTGGTGACATTAGTGATGGGTTGGTTGGGATATAAATATGGGTGTACTTTTTGTATGCAGATGAGGAATGTTCTTGGCTGAGAACATGAATGATCTGCAGCACAAGTAAGATAGACAATATGATGTAAGGAGTATGGACCTGAAAATTAATGTATCAAAGACCAAGAGAGTTGTGACTGACAGGCAAAATGGAATGAATCATTTCAAGTTATAAATAAGTGGCAAAAAATAGTGCAAAAAAATAAGTTTGTGCATCGTGGTAGAATGTTTACAGAAAATGGGAGAATGGATAAAGAAATATTAAGATCCTGTGCAAATCCTGGCGGAAAAGCAGTAGGTAGCATGTGGTCTTTTGCAAGAAATGAATGATGAAAGAAGCAAAACCACCTGGGTATAAGAGTGGGCTAAGTTTGTCCCATTTAGTTATGGGAAGTTAGAGTTGGTTATGTCAGAAGAAACAATGGGTTGAAAGTAAGGGGAAGACTGAGAAGGGAGTGGTTGGATGGAGCTGATGAGTTCCTCAAGAATAGAAAAGTGAGAAGTTGAAGAACAAAAGACAATTTATGAAGCAGTTGATGGATGTGGTGGAAGCAAGGGTGATCCGCACAGAACAGGGATCTATCCCCCCTGCCTTTTTTTTTTTAATTCTGTCACATGCCTTTATTTCTGCACTTTGGGTAATGTTGTTTACTCAAAAGGGCATTACATGATAAGGATGTACGTTGGACGTGGAAAGCTGAAGTCACCCTTATCTTGATAAACACATCCTTATCCACTGTTGTTCTGATGCTCAGTTTCCCAACTGTTTACTTTCCAAAACCCTGCCTGGCCAGAGGCAGCAAAGAAACCAACAAGTAAACACCAATGTTTTCCTAACACCCTGAAACTGATTCCTCTATCACGTGTGTTTAATCTGTGACAGTATTTTCTGTCCCCAGTCATAGTCTGCCATTGCCACAAACTCTGCAATAGGTGCCTTCCACACAAAATACTGAATTCACGCTTCATTTTGTGTTTAATGGCCCTCTGAGCCTTTTCTTACACCCACTTCTACAATGGCTGCATTTGGCTCCCTGAAGAATCTTCTGCCTTGGTCTGATTCACTCCCTACCTATAGATTAATTTTTTGTGCAGCCCATCTCAGGAATTCAGCTCACTCACTATTGCAAGTATAGGACACTTTTTATATTTCAGCCTATGAGGCCAATCCATAACATCCACAAACATTGCCCTCTGTGTGTGAGTGCACGTAATGGTTGCTATACCCTTACCAATGAAGCCATCAAAATGACAGCAATGTTATTTATATACAGATTCTCCTCTTTACATACAGTTTAGCTCAGCACTATCACCCATAAGGTAAGTTAATATTTTTATCCTATGCTGCAGATGACAGGATTAAATGTAGTTGTGGCTTATGGGCAGTAATGTCATGTTCACCGTTTCAATGTGCCTGGTACATCGTAACGCCTCGCATGCCATTTCTTTGGAGGGGGCTTGTTCTCAGGAGCAGGTGGATAATTCCACTCTGCTGAGGTGTTATCTCTTGGCTGCTGTCTTGGAATGTGTTTGGGTTTGGTCATGGATTCAAGGTTGCTTTCCCAGGCTCAGGCTAACGGTTTCCAGCACCTGGGAAGGGGCGGTGGATATGGCCGGGCGAGGGAGGGGTTCTCCTCAAGCAAGGGGATTTAGTTTGTATTTTCGCGTGCTTTTGCTCATTCTCAGATTTCTCTGTATTTGCCATAATTTCCCTAATAAATCAGATTTCATTTAAGTAACCTCTTGTGAGTCTGAGTGTTTGGGGTAGGCAACCATTACAAGTAACAGCACTGTCTGGTATATATGCCTACTCACAAGCAAGCCACATTTAGTTCAGTGAGACTTTCTTTCAGGAAAAAAAAGCAGTATGGTTGCAGCCTAAGTGAATTTTGCAGCTGAAGGGTGCAATGGTTAAGATGTTGGACTAGGGCAGTGTTTCTCAACCTTAGCAACTTTAAGATGTGTGGACTTCAACTCCCAGAATTCCCTAGCCAGCATGCTGGCTGGGGAATTCTGGGAGTTGAAGTCCACACATCTTCAAGTTGCCAAGATTGAGGAACACTGGTCTAGGGTCAGGGAGACCCGGGTACAAGCTCACCCTCAGCCACAGAAGATCATTAGATGACTGGGGACCATTCATTTCCTCCCAGCCCAAGTTACCTCAGAGAGTAGTTCTTGAGAGGGAGAAATAGGAGGAGGGAGGGCTTGAGCTTCTGGAGGAAAGGCAGGATATAAATCAAACAAATACATATAAGTATGTACTACTACATAATAAGTAGGAATTTCTCCATCCCTGCAGCTGATAGATGTGTCCACTGATTGCTCTTCCCTGTGTTCATATGCTAGTCATTCAAGAAAGTGAGCCAGCTTTCCAAAGTATATTATTACATAGTATGTCATTTAATTTTTTTTAATCCATTCAATCGTGTCTGATTCTTGGAGACTGCCTGGACAAGACCCTGCAGTTTTCTTGGCAAGGTTTTCAGAAGTGGTTTGCCATTGCTTTCTCCCTAGGGCTGAGCAGGAGTGACTGGCCCAAGGTCACCCAGCTAGCTTTGTGCCCAAGGTGGAACTAGAACTCACAGTCTCCCAGTTTCTAGCCTGATGCCTTACCCACTACACCAAACTGGCTCTCATGTTATTTAACATACTGTACAACAAAATAATTGGGAAGTGGCTGAGGAATGTGTCATCAGTGGATTAGGACTTACTGGCCCAGTAGTTGAAAGTGGTGGCAGCAGGTACTTTGGCCCATGATTTATTGGTGGATCGTTTAAAGAATAAAGTTTTTCCATTTTTCCAGCTGAGGTGGTGCTGAGGGAGAGAGGGGATGGAAGCAGCATCAGTACTGGTAGTTTGTGTGCCAGACCACCTGGGATCCACACTTTCTGCCTGGCCTGTACATGCCATTCATGGCTTCCTGAGTGCAGGAACGGATAACGTCCCTCTCCTCCCACTCCCAGCCCATTGCAAATGAATCCTGCCTGTGTTTTCCAGCTTTGATACAAAAGAGATGTTTTCTGACCAAAACTGTCTGAAGCCCTTCAGAGTGGGTGGTCTCCAGCACTTCGTTCTGTTCTAACAGCGTCCCCAGCTCCGAGAGTAGTGCCAGGCACTCCCCCTCCCTTCTAGCAGCCGGACAATCCCTTGGGCAGCAATATCCTTCTGAGCTGCTGGGCTGCTGTGTTCTCTGCTGATTGGCACTTGCTGGTTTTTGTTTTTGAAAAATCTTGTGATTGATTCAATGATGAACTGTTAAGCCAATCCTCAACTTTAGAAGCTCATGCTCCATTCAGCTCTTGTATCTCTCAATGGGCATCTTTTGATTTCTGTCCAGGCTGGATAAAGCATGCTCCCCTTGCTATTCCACCCCTGCCCACTGTAAAGCTTCTTTTTCCTTTTCTTTAGTTTTTAAAACAACAACCACAATTTTATTAGATTTAGAGGCTTGCTAATTTGTTGCTATGAAGTCATGGAGGAATTTGCACAGAGGAATGTACAAACAAAAGAACCTATTGTTTCCTATTGTTTTATTGTAGCATCAGAGTTACAATGGTACATTAAGGGGAAAAAAGACAAAGAAAAGGTGTGCATTAGTGTCAAAGGAGACAATAAGGGAAGGGGATGTGAAGGCAGCCATGTGTGCAAACATCTGGGAAGGCAAAGCAAAAGACCAGGGATTAGTGAGAAGGGAACAATCCTAAAAGATTCCTCTCCCTATTTTATATACCAAACCTCCAAATAACATCCAAGGGGTCTCCATCAGTCACTCTTCCATTAGAGCCCTAGCTTAGGTTACACCCACACCTATACACCCCTGCACTCTCATTTCAACTAAGGCTATCTAACAGTTTCCCATTTCATACCTGGAGAACTTCCTAATTCAAACCTAATAAAATAATAAAAATAATAAAATAAAATAAAATAGGGGGTAGGTGGTTTTAAGGAGCAAAATGGGTGCCAACTCAAGGAGAAGATTGTCACCTATTGCACATCTTAAAATTCCAGAAAATTCCCTAAATTGGGTTCTTATTCCCATTTATGGAAGATTTAAATAAACATTGGTGCCTTAATCATCTGCACTATCCTTAAACCTCCCACATTTCCTCACAAAGAAGGCTAAAAGTGCCAGCCTTGCCCATTCCAGACATCACAATATCATGAACCACATTCCCTGCAGCTCCCTGGCAGGACCCAACAGCTAAGTGTGGATCAGATACTGAACAAGTTTCCCCACCTCTGAAGGTAAAGCATTCATCACCTTGAGTAGTACTGGATCAATATGCCCAGTTTTTTACTGCTAGATTCAGGTCTAGTCCTAAAGTTTGCTCCTTGGAGGAAACGCCATGATCCTGACTTCCATAGACTTGACTTGCACTTTGCCATCAGAAGATCTGCAGGAGTTCAAGGCTGTTAGTCATGACGGTTATATATATTACTTTGACTCACAGAGGCCTTTGGCTTCTTAATACCAGATGCTGGAGGACACAGTGGGAATGTACTGTTGTCTTGGTGTCCTGCTTATGAATTTCCCACTAATATTGGCTGAGAGGTCTTGATAGGACTTCAGTCTGACACAACACTCCTATTATATGTTCTCCAGCCTGGAGTAGGTAAGATCTCATTCTGACTTCCAAATTTACTGCTTAAGTGCACAGAGCTTATGCTTTCATAACCTCAGTTGGTGTGCGTTTAACATCACTCTATGAGATCTGTGTCCTGCAAAAAAATGGGGGGCAAGGATTGGATGTTATGTAGAGAATTGACACCAATACATTTTTTATGCGTCTGCATTCTTTGAGAACACATATATGCTCGAGAGCTAGGACCAGACCAGAGGACAATCACACCTCATTTCTCTTCTTAAATAGCATGGACTAAAAATATGTCACCTGTCCTGGGCTTCTTCCTCAGGTTAATTTAAATGAACAAAGATCTGTGTGTTACATGATAAAGTCCTATGTGGATTCTCTGCAAAGAGCAGTACAAGCTGTTCTAATCAGACAGTTAATCAGACAGTAATTCTTAGGATAACAGCAGCTTCTTGTAGTCCCAGCTGAGACCAGTTCCTCAATCTGCTACATTCTGTGCAAACATGAATGGACAGTTCCAACCCCAAAATAAATCTAAGGTTTTTGAACCATTCTTTGCCTATGTCATCAATAAGATAACCTACCTTACTGTTGTTTGATGAACTTTACTTGGCATACTTCATTTTTTAAATCTTTTCTTCCCGCTTGGCCAATTGTTGATTTAAGTTCAAAACAAAGCAGTAATTATTAGGAAAAAAAGGAAGGCTCATTTGGAAAAACAAACCCTCAGAGGCAAAGGTGATCCAGCCATGTACACTCACTTTGACATGGGGTTTTTTTGGATGACCTTTATCCTGCTGTTAAATCAAATGGCACTCTCCAAGTATCCAGTGTCTAGCCGGAATGGGTTATTTGGGATAATGCTCAGAGAAACTATATTAAGGGATGTGTGTGGTAACCTCAAAGCTCAAATGCCTTGACCACCTAATGCAAAGAGAGGACTCACTGGAAAAGACCCTGATGCTGGGAAAGACTGACGGCAACAGGAGAAGGGGACGGCAGAGGATGAGATGGTTAGATAGCATCCCCGATGCAATGAACGTGAATTTGAGTGAAGTCTGGGAGACAGTGGAGGACAGGAAGGCCTGGCGTGCTACGGTCCATGGGGTCACGAAGAGTCGGACATGACTTAACGACTGAACAACAAAGTGATAACCACAAAGAGACTTCTGTCCTAGTTATACTTGCTGTGATTCATTTTCTGGGGTCAACTACAGCTGATGTTGGGGTTAAGGAAGGGACAACTTGCCCATTGGCAAGGAAGTAGACATCTTTAACTCATGTCTTTCACAGGACAGAGCTTTTTAGGCAAATAGAGAGACTGACATGGGGACTGAGAGAGTTGCAGAATTACAGCTCCTAACCCTCCTCCTCATTGGTCACACCAGTTGCAGCTTCTGGAGCTGTCATTCAACATCTGGCAGGACATAAACGGTTGGCCTTGCAGGAGCCCTAGTTCTACCAATCCAAACAACCCCAGTAACACCGTAGGCTTATTCTATCCCTTCCTGCTTAAGGTACAGTTTTCATGGTAAGGAAAAAGAAGGGAAGCAGTGAGGAAATATGGAACACAAGGACCGCTGGAGCTCTTTGAGAGAGAGGCAGAGAGTTTGCTTTCTTGTTTGGAAGCAGCCTTTCTTAGAGAGGGGGCAAATTCAGGGGAAATAATTGTATGTTGGGGGTGGGTGGGTAGATGAATAGGCACATTTTTAAATGATTTTAGAAGGCTTACTGGAACATTTATTAAGAATGGTTTACTGTATATTGAGAAGCTGGTTTTTATTTGAAAGCTTTTGCTGTTAGTTGAAAGGCCTTTGAAAGACAGAGCAGTGTTTCTCAACCTTAGCAACTTTAAGATGTCTGGTCTTCAACTCCCAGAATTGGCTCGGGAATTCTGGGAGTTGAAGTCTTAAAGTTGCTCAGGTTGAGAAACACTGCATTAGACATATTTAAGCAAACAAACTAATAACTGGGATAGAACTCACTTGCCAGAAGTGCAGTTAACTCTCTCAGTGCCCATGTCCTCATTTTTCTCTATGGCCAAAAGAAGGAGCGGTCACAAACCCCTGTTGTAACCTACCTTATCCCTTCATTTTTACAAGGGTCATTCAGTTTTGTTCTATTGAAGGCAACTATTCTGGTTTTCTGAACTGGTTTGAATTGTTGGATCAAACTGGACTAATTTTCCAAATTAAACTGGATCAGGGCTGATTCACGCAACTTTTACTATTCATATCAGCACATGATGTAAGCAGACCATGAGTTAATCAAAACCCTCCTCAGCATCTAGGTACTTTTGCCTAATTCAGTGGGATTTGTTAAGCAAATGATATACAGTATTTAGAACAAGCATATAATTGGTTCTTGAGGAAAAAATGATACTGTCTTCATTCCCATTACAGAAATTTGGGACTTCGACATGAGTTTCCCAGGCCTATGTGAATGGGGTAGGAGATGATGTGCAGAACCTTCATCCAGGAAATCTTTCCACCCAGTGGTGTTATTTCCAGTCCCCTATGAATTCCCTGGCTGAAACATCTGGACTAATTTAAAAATCAACTTATAAAAGTTTTTTTCTTGATTGCAAATAATTTTCTTGAGCTTACCCCATATCTTGCTTTTTGTAACATCTTGCCTGAAGAAGAGTTCTGGAGAACATAAAAGCTTGCCAATTCTTCTGCCTTTTGGCGGATCCTAATAAAACACATGATTCAGTTACTATGTTTGATTTCCCCCTTGGAACAATATGCTTTTTATAGGGAGGAACGTTTGCAAGGAAAGAGGAAGTCTCTGGCCACTTCTCTCCTGCAAGCTGACCTGTTCCACTGAATTCAAAGTAGGAAGATAATGTGGAGTTCAGAATCAAAAATTTTATGGAACCAGCATTTTTAAGGACAATCAAATGAAACATTAACATAGACATCAACACAGAAACCTATTAAATGCAACAAAGATGTTGATGGTGAAAAGTATCATGACCCCTCCCTTCCTTCAGGGAAGAAATAGCTAGCTAAAATAGCCAAATTGTCAAAGCTTCTAGAACACGTTTGATTAGAAGATGGCACTCAATGATTAGAAGGGTTTTTAAAATGAATGTTTCCCTATTGACTTTATGAAAAGAGGCTACCATTTAGAAATCAATTTGTATGTGTTTTTCTCTATTGCAAATACTTTTCTACACGGTTTGTGATAAAAAATTGATTGCTTGCGATAAAAAATTTATTTATTTATTTATTTTTCAAATTTCTATTACCGCCCATCTCTCCCAGAAGGGGGACTCTGGGCGGTTAAAAAATGGATTTTCCATGTTTCTAATAAAAAGGAAATAACAGAAATAAGAATAAGAAACTCCGTTCTGACTTCATCTTTAGACTAATGAATCTCTCAGTTTCTGAGTTACTTAATATCTTCTGAAGCCAAATTGCATCAGTATCAAAGGGTGCCATACACCATATGTTTAATTCACAGCAGGCTTCCTACTGGCTTTAAATATCTAGGCTGCACATTATCATTTATTATTTTATTAAAATGATTTATAGACCACCTCTCCAAAAAGATAAGGCAGTTTACAAAATAAAATGCTATTTATACCCCTGGCCACCGTACCATGTAATTGCTGAAATAAATATGCAATTGAAATATGGTTATATATGAAAAATGCCAGTAATGGTTGCTGACCGAGTTTGGGGGAGGACATTGCAAACCAAGTAACCATTTTTGCAAGTTGAAGCCTTTGTGGGCTCTTGCATTTCAGCTGCCTGAAAAATCAATTGAACTCTTTTATGCAGCTAAAGTGCACACTTCCCTTTATCTCATGCAAAACAAAGTATCTGGAAATTGCTTGGGAAGAAGCTATGCTTAATAGCAACTCCCAACCTCACCTTTAGCCGTTTGAAGAAATGGTCCAATTCAGACAGGAACTGCTGCCTTTTACAAATCTCAGAATGAGCAGGATTACAGTAAGAACTGCCCTCTTTGCCTGGGGTAGGGAGAGGGAGAAGTGGCACAAAATCTCTCTGTGGGCTCTTCCTCACCCACCTGCCCCCTTGAGATGGGAGGGAAGTGAGAAACGGTTGCACCTACAATGGTCCTCTTGAGATGCGATGAAAATGGGGCTAGCAGAATTGCTGCTCTCGCCCAAGGACAGAGATAGCCGTTTCTGCAGCTGTGTGGTTGCTGCTGTTCCTTCCCTGCAAGGAACAGGGAAGGGGCCGTTTCCGTTCTCTTCTTCCCTCCTCTCTCCCCATGCTTCCCAAGTGTGGAACCTTCGCGGCCTCCCACCAGGGATCCCTGCCCTTACCTCTGCATTTGCTGCTGGGGAGGCAAGGTGCAGGGGACTCTTTCCCTTCTCTGCTGTCTCCCTCTTTGCCCCCATCAAATGTGGCTCCTTTGCCACCTCCCAAGTGGCAATTCCTGCCCTTGCCTCAGTGTCCTCTCTATTATGGGAAGAGTCAACACTAAATGCATTGGCTTTTTGAACCTTACACCTCTATTGGCCATTAGGGTCAATAAATGAAATGTAATGATAGCTAACAGAGGGATTCTGGTTTTGCTTCCTTTCATTGCATAGGAACTCTTCCTTTTCCCATCTCTGTAGTTGATCTTATATTGGGCAGACTGACTTTTGCAGGGTTATCATCCCTTCTAGTTCCTCTTTCACTCTTCACTGCTCTCTGCTCTCTATCTGGCAATGGAGAAAACATCCTGCCAATTCTAAGGTACAGGTAGTCCTCATTTAGCGACCACAATTGGGACTGGCAACTTGGTCATTAAGGGAAGCAGTCACTAAGTAAAACTGCAACTGTGCTTATGATCTTACTTCAGCTTTCCCTTGCTTTACAAACCCACGAAGGTTGTAAATGTGAGGACTGGCCACAAAGTTACTTTTTCATCACTGTCATAACTGCAAACAGTTGCTAAACTGTAAAATGAGGCAGTTGCTAAACGAGGTCTACCTATAGGTAACCTGACAGCTTAGAGCTTGCACCAAAGAAAATAATATAAAGATACTCATTATTTAGATGATAGGAAGGTAAAGGTAAAGGTAAAGGTTTCCCTTGACGTAAAGTCCAGTCGTGTCCGACTCTAGGGGGCGGTGCTCATCTCCGTTTCAAAGCCTTGGAGCCGGCGTTGTCCATAGGACACTTCCGGGTCATGTGGCCAGCATGACTCACGGAACGCCGTTACTTTCCCGCCGAAGCAGTACCAATTAATCTACTCACATTTGCATGTTTTCGAACTGCTTGGTGTGCAGGAGCTGGGATTAACAACGGGAGCTCACCCCGCCGCGCGGTTTCAAACCGCCGACCTTCCGATCGACAGCTCAGCGGTTTAACCCGCAGCGCCACCGCGTCCCTAGATGATAGGAAACTATCATCTAAATAAAGGTTATATTATTTTCTTTGGTGCAAGCTCTAAGTCTACAGAATTCTTTCTTCAAACATAATTCTGATTTTGTTTTCTCTCTATCCTTTTTTATCACCATATAAAGCTATCTGCCACCACTGGATTATGGGCCCAGAACACAGGGAGTGTTAAGATTAGGAAGAAAGAGAAAGATATTTTTTTCCTAAGAGAATGAATGCTTGTGAATCTGCAAAGCAGGCAGCTTAGGAAGGCAGAATGGCAACATGTATTCAGTAAGGAGAGCTGACTCAATCAAACTGCTGCACAATAAAAACTACAGAAGATGGGCTTTTCAAGGGAAGATGTTGCTGACTATCCTTGGGCTGGCTCATGTTCTGCAAGAACAAAGACCAACAGAGATTGAAAAATAACAAGAATGGGGTTCCACAAATAGAAAAGCCATGGCACATATGTCTGTAATTGTAGATGATAATGTACTTGTTCATATAGACGATAAGCAAGTTGCAAAAGAAATGTGGAATACAAGAATGATTTCCAATTATTTCAGTGGAGCAGTATGATTTTGGAAGTTCCTTTAATGTTGCAGTTATGTGGGGGGAAACAAGACAAACATGAAGACAATTTTTCTGCACAAATGAACTTTCTCTTGGAAATTTTAAGGGTGCTGGATAGCCAAAATGTAAAACTGTCTGAATCTGCTAAAACACATACTTCTTCTCCATCTGCCTCCAAAACATTCAAATATTTTAAAAAAGAAATGAAAAATGTAAGTTTGAGTTTTGTTCAAAAACACTTTCAGAAGTTTAATCTTTATTTTCTAGACAGAGAGAAGTTTAGAACAGATAAGAAGGTCCCCCCACTCCACTTTTTGCAGGAATAATCTGTATTTTTAAAAAAAAATCTGCCTTATTTATATATTTCAAAAAGAGGTAATGATTATACCACTATGTAGTCTCCTGAGTGTAAGAACAGCTATAAAGAATGGGTGTAAGAATATTTTAAAGGACAATTACAATGTATTTTATAGTAATATAAATCTTGTTATACATTTTAGTAAGAAGGTAAATTAATCATGAAGGGAATTTGGGACAAGACTATTGTTACCAAGTACAGTATGTGTCAAAGAAGCTGAATGCTGTAAAAGAGAGCTTTCATAAAGGCTGCTGTTGTAGAATGTCTCCCTGAGGAGGGGGGTGATGAGGTGGAGATCAAAGTGGGGGGAGAAGAGAGCGCATCCCAGGCTGATAAGCGTTCTCACAGTCTGCACTCCTTGGAGAGTGGGGAGGGACCAAGGAAGAAAGTTAGACTAGCCCCACCCTAGATCTCCTAAGAGGATTTTTCCCTTCAGCTCAGTTAAGGAACCTTTAGTCTGGCAAGATTCTGTGTATGGTAGAGAATAATAAAGGAACTAGAGTTGCATCTGACTCCGTGTGGTTCTCTTCACCGATTACCCTGACAACTGCATAGGGTTGTGGCACTGTATAGTTGGCCACAGAAGTACTGTAATGAAAGCATTTCAAAAGGGATGAGATTTAACAAGGAAATGAAAGGTTGAAGTATGTGCCCCTGCATTTAAACATCCTATATAAAGGAAATGTAACTAGAGCCGCCTATTAGCTGTCTAGGGAATGATAGTCAGAGGAACCATTAGAACCAATTCAGTCAGATCTTTATGAGCATTTTCTAGTAAAAACCTGTGGAAGAACGATTTACTTCTTGTTATTTACTGATGATTTTTCAAAGTAAGTTTTTGCTTACCAACTTAGAGAAAGAGGTTAAGGATTGCAAAAGATTCAAAAACTTGTTGCAAGAGTGAACAATACATATGGAAGACTAGATAGATAGATAGATAGATAGGTAGGTAGGTAGGTAGGTAGGTAGGTAGGTAGATAGATAGATAGATAGATAGGTAGATAGGCATAGTTTGATTAAAAACAAAGGGCAAACACTAATGAAATGTCAGAATTTCATTTAGAAATCCCAAAATAGAAAGCAATAGTGCAGCATTCACAGCTGGAAGAAATTATGACTCCCACAATACAGAAGCACAAGAAACACCAGAAGTGGTAAAGGACTTGAGCCAAAGGTAAGATGTTCAAGAAGATCCAACAAATGAGAACTATCTGGAAGATGTTTTCTGCTAGCCAGAGAGAAGAAGAGAAGACATCAGGTACATCCACAAGGCAACACACTGAAGGGATAAAAGAATATCAGACTGAAAAAGAGATGTGGATTGAATCCCTTCACAAGCATGAAAGAAGGTTTCTCATGGAACCAGCAACAGGATGCAAATAGGTCTTCATAATTAAATTGGATGCAGAAGGGAATGTTTAGCACTACATGGCTAGACCATTTGCCAGATGATACCCTGAAAAGTATGATGAAGATTTTGATGAGACATTTACATCAGTGGTCAAACACACTAAGAACACTTCTTAGCTCTGCAGCTTCAAAAGGAATGCATGTTTAATTTCTGGTGGTTAAGACTGCTTTTTTGTATGGAGACATCAAGAAAGATATATACATGTAACAGCCACCAAACTTCAAGGAACTTGGAATGTGCAAGTTATAAAAGACAATCTGTGGGCTCACACAAACAGTAAAGATTGGAATGGAAAGCTCAATCACGTGCTATTTCAGTAGGGATTCGCACAAGGCAAGGCTAATCCCTGTCTATACACCAGCTCAAAGAGCAGGAGATAGACATATGACTTATAGCAATGAACTGATTCTGTGCTGTGAGAATGAAAGAGGTAACCAAGAACTTATAGAATATCTGAATGTAGAGATTAAATGACCAGTAGAGATCTTCCACTATTATTCAGACTGAAAGGGAGAAAGATGGAAGCTTCTTTTGTAACCAGAAACAGAAAATCTTGGACAATATGGTTTCTTGGACTGTCAGAGTCTAATTAAGTAGAAATGTAATTTAAGTTATTCAATTCAGGCACCACACGGCTGCCAATTAGGAAAGTTTCTTTAAAGACAAGGAAACCAGCATGCATTTGTGAGATAACAGTCAACGCAGGACAGCAATTGGTAAGTTTCTGGTTATATAAATAGTGACAAAGTCAGATTTTGTATCAGAAGTAGGGATACCAAGGAGGAAGGGGAGTGCATCAACAGTGCAAGTTTGGACTACTGTCAAGTGGATAAGAAGGTATCTAAAGGGAACTTCATGACTGGTAAGCTATAAAGATGAAAATTGGGCTGAAGACAGGTCCACCACTCTAATCTTTAAAATTTTATTATTTTTATTTTATTTATTTATTATTCAAATGTAATTACCGCCCATCTCCCCCAAAAGGGGGACTCTGTTAGATTTGTTAAGGCCACTCAACTCCAGAAAGTTATCAGATTAATTGGAAAAAGCAAGCAGTTGTTGCTCTCTCATCTACAAAAGCAGAATATATACAGTATGTGTATATGTGTATGTGTTTGTGTGTGTATGCAGCTTAAGCTTGTCAAGAGCTAACCTAGCAACATCAGCTATGATTGGACTTGGAGACTGATAAACCAAACCTGCATTCACCTTCCAAATTAGAGAAAGTTACACTGTACACAAAGCACAAATACCAGTATGTGTGAGCTGTGCAGGAGAATACATTTGTTAAACTGAAATCTTATCTTCCCCCTCCCCTTCCCTCCCGCCAGAAAGAAATGGTAGCAGATGTACTCAAGAAGCCATTGTCAAGAGACCAGTTTCAGGATCTTCATGAAGCAGTGGGAGTTGCAAAGTGGTGTAGCAACCATCAGGAAGGGGAATATTGGAAGATTCAACATTTAATGCATAGGCTTTCAGCACCTCTTGGGGAAGAGTGAGCTGGAAATTGAGCTCAGTAGCCTGGCTAGACAATCTTTTCATACCTGATTTTGCCATTGACTATCTTTTACTCTGGGGCAGGAAACATTTGACCCTCCATGAGTTGTTGAATGCCAGTACTGATTGCCAGCATAAGCAATGAGAAAGGGTACCAGAGCCATTGGGGTGCGGGGTGCACAGAAGCACAACTTTCCACTCCTGTACCAATACATTTTTTTAATCTCCCTGCTGTCTATATCTCTCTTATCTCAGTTAATGCCCATCCCCACAACATTACCTTTATGTTTGCTACCCATCCTATCATTGTTCTTAATAATGCATCTCTCCCATCTGCACAAATTGTTTCTTCTAATTTCCCAACACAAGCACTAATGCTGCCTTTGTTCTACCAAAATTGGCTCTTTCCCTTCTGAAGGGAATGAGGGAAATAGAACACATGTGGCCTGTGAATGTTTGATGAGGCTAGTACCATGCGAAGTCTTCCTCCTCCCACATATCCACAGTAATCCAGCAAACAATGCAGGAATTAACAAGAAAGAAGAAACAAAGAAATGATGTTTTAAAACAAGCACATAAGTTAAAAGCATGAAAGTACATACTCTTTAGAAGGAGAAGAACAAAAATCTGGCAGCAAAGTATATCCTAATGCATTATATTGAGGAATCAGTCACTCACATGATATTCCTGGACTCCAGTTTCTCATCAGAAAAGTTTAACAGCATGAGCTCATGGGGTAGAGACAGGTTGCCTGTCGCGAGGGCTATCAGAGCTGGGCAAAGAACTCTAGATGACCACTAGGTGGCAGGAATGAGTTGGAATTTTCCATACTCCTGGGCTGCCATCCAGTGGCTACTTGGATTTTTTTCAGCCCATATCTGGTAATCTTACCTACTGCCGATGTGACAATATATTTATATAAGCCTGCATCATCAAGCTCCTTCTATCCCCAACATCCAACACACATACAGTTATGATTAAGGAAATCACTTATTTAAGATTAGAAGCAAAAGTGGTTTCAAATTGATATAAAATTTCTCTTTCAATGAGACAAAAGACGAGAGCAGGACTGATAAAAGATAGTCAGCGTGAATGTAATTTCTCCAAACTTGTAATGTTCCCCTCCTGCTGAATCAGTAAATTTCTATCTCCTGAAGCAAACTTTTAATCCAAAAATAGTGCAACCCAAAGGAATTGATCCTGGGTATGTCTCTTTTCACATGAATAATGTTTTTTGGACTCTTACTTTGGGACAAGAAAACCAGAAATGGGGAACGAATGAGTTATGGTATTCCTAATATATGATTTTTGTGTGTGTCATGCCTCCAGGATTTCCTATATTTCAAATGTCTTTCTTTAAAGGTATTAAAGAGGAGTGGGAAGACATTCAGAAGTAGATAGCTATTGGGTAATCTGTGATCTCATGAAATTAAAAAGGTGGGAAGAGGGGTATTAGGAGGCAGAATTTATTGAGCTGATAAATCTCAGTGCATATGGAATGAGGATTATTGTTCTTTGGATGATCAGTCATTCAAAGCTGCTGCTTTGTCCTTGTTCCCAAATGAAAACCTCACAGTATGTCCATTAAAGGAGGCCCAGCTCAGCAAAGCTGACTTTACTGCACCTCTCATGTCATCTTTTGCTTTGATGGGCTTTGTTACAACTCCAAACATAATGGCACCTCATCTGATGCCATAACGCAGGGCACAGAGAAACTTAATGGTCCTTGATAAATGTTAATCCTGTTGTTCCCAATGAAATTGATTAATAGAAGATTTAAAACTGAAAAGAGGAAATGTTTCTTCATACACCAAATCATCAACCTGTAGAATATGCTACCGTAAGATGTGATGTTGGTTGCAGGTTAGATAACTTCCAAGCGTTCCTAGAGGATTACTTTAAGCTTGGATGACTGAGTGCTGTCTCCAAGGACAGGTGCTATCCTCTACATATTAGGTGCACAAAAGCAATAGTAGGAGAGGAGGGTTGCCTTGATTTCCTTTTGTGAGACCAAATGCTGACTAGGTTAGCCAAGGCTTGATCCAGTTGGGCTTTTCCCATATTCTCATGTCCTCATGCCCCTATCAAAGCCAAAAAGAAATGTTCCCCATTTGTTTCCAGATATCTGGCAAAGTAGACTCATCCCAACGGCACTTTTCCAGTGAATATTCCACACCACCTCGCTGACACACACTTTTTGGAAGGCATCACTGATATCTGCATTAACATTCAACACCTTTCCCTCTCCCTCTGTAGAGAGCCAGTGAGATGATCCTGGGCAAGGTATGCAGAGGCTATAAGCAAAATATAAATGAAGCTCAGAAAGAGAAGAAGGCATTGGAAAGAAACGTAAAGGGACCCTGCCTTGACTCTCTCCTTGGTGTAAGAGGGAGGGAAGGGAAAATGCTATCAGGCTTTCAAGACCCTGTTACTATAGCCTGTGTCAATAAAGTAGAGTTCCAGCATGTCTTGTGGAGTCTGTTTCCTGATCTGGCCTCCCTTCAAGGCCAGCACCCTCTCCCCTCCTGCTTCTCAGACTCCTGAACACAGCAGGTTTTGCCAGCTTAGGTGCAACAGTTTGGTGCACCTGAGCCCACTCTTCCTAAAAATAAGAATTCTGAAATTTTGGAATACTTCAGGTTCACTATTTTGACATTGGCTGTGGCTGTCTCTGCCTATCTTCCTCTTCAGAATGCAGTGAATATGTTGCATGTGTATAGAATAATATGCAAGAAATTGTGTAGCTACCTGCAAACCACTCTCTATCCAAAACAAATTATTTCTTGCCATGAAATTCTGCAAGGTACCAGTATTTGATTTTTCATATTAAGCAAAACAGAGCCTTGTGCTTTGTGCCTGCTGCTGAAATTCTGAATAGACATATTGCTTTCTCTCTTAGCATTAGCGTTGCTAGGGACAATTCCTATACCCATTCATCTGCTTTAGCTGACTTAATGAAACCTGCTATTAATGGTTTACAAATAAAGGCTTTATCACTGCTACAAAACTCAGAGATGCCAGTATTATAACAGTATGACTCAGCAAGACATGCTAAATACCTTCAGTAATTTGAAATTTCTGGTTCTTTAAAAGGTGTTTATGCAGGTAAAAGGTGTATCTGGATGCCTGCTCCAGCCAAGAGTGCAACTGGGAAAGGAAAGAGGGAGGAGTGTGAGCAAGGAGAGATGGTAGGGCTTCCATAGCTGCATGGCAAAAATCTGGAGGACTATTAGAAGGTAACAAAATGATATAAAAATCTACCTTTGCTGCCATCTGTCCATCCATCCATCTATCATAAGCATTGGTAGGCCAGGTACTCCTTCAGTTCTAGGCAGCTTGCAGTCATAAAAATAGGAAACAGTTAAAACTTATGAAAAACCCATAGCCCCTCCCTGCCTCTCCTATTATCATCATCTAAATGGGGTTCTTCCCACGGAAGACTTTATGGAAGAACACAGATTTATCTGCCTTCCTGAATGTTATCAGGTTAGGAGCCATCCTGACCTGGGTGAACAAGTTCTTTCAGAGTGTGGGTGCTGAACCAAGAAGGCTATCCTTGAGGCCCCCATCTCCTCTTGTCCTTTCTTCTGCCTTCTCTGAGCAATAGGGCCACTGACCTTGGAAAAGAACAAAGGTGTCATCTTGCTGTCAACAAGAATGTCAACAAGATTTTTGCTCCTTAGCTGAAAATCCCAGGCAGAGTATAGTATTCTAAGAACAGACACTGCATCAATACATATTTACCACTTTAGACTACAGTTATGCAAACTAAGATGAAATAATGCAAGTGGATTCTCTCTCTCTTGCTCTCTCGCTCTTTCTTTCGCCAATAAATGAAAACAAAACTAAGGGGAGTTGATGTCTTAAGCCATAGTTGTGTAACTGTTTGCTCTGAGGGCCAACTTGCTCTTGAGTAATGTGCCAGAGCATGCTGCATTCCAAAAAGTAGTTGAGGCCCTGAAAAAATGTGGATAGGTTCACTGAATTTGATTTAAGTGCAATTGTAATTGAATGAAATATAAGTTAATATAATGGCTCAACCTGCATTTAGTAATTTTATCCTTCTGTCGCATTAAACGTTACAATCTATTGGAAACTTTAAGAGAGTTTCTGGTAGCCACAGCCAAAGCTTTGGTAGACCTCTGTCTGAAGGTCTCCAAGTTTGTAGTTCGTTGCGGTTGTGGTTGTTGCTCCTTTTTTATTTTCAGTTTAGGACACATGAGCAATTGAGATTCATATGAAGAAAAAGTTACATTTGGGAGAACTATTAATGGCTACCAGATTCCTGTGAGATTCCTCCCAAGGAAATCCGAATGGCACAGCATAATGATTCTTTATCTGTATAAGTCCTTCCCTTCTAAGAAAATTATGGAGTGCTGAATTGAATGGAGACTCTATACTATGACACATTTCAAAGCAAGGTGACATTAATCCCCACTGGCTATGTTGGCTGAGACTTGTAGTTGTATTTGGCATCATCTGGGAATCCACAGATTCCCCACACTTGCTCTATAGCCTATTCATCTACTGTATGTATCTATGAATTCATGATAGCTGACTGCTGATCTTCAGGTATTCAAGGGCCACTTGGGTACAGTTATGTAGAAAGTTTATAGGTTCTTTCATATGCTACTCACAAGCATATCACATGGACAGAAGCTTACACTCACCCGCATATATGCTAAAGGCATATAAATATACATTGTAATGAAGCATTCTTTCAGATGGACACAAGAACCTATTTAGAAACCAGGGAGAAGGAGAATGTAGTCCTTAAAACAAACACATAAAGAGTTAGGCATACTGGGGAAAAAACAGTTGATAATTAAGCCCATGCTTGATTACTAAGCAGACAAAACGTCACATCAACTAGATATCACCCATCTTGGGAAGCTGGTCTATTATTGAAAACCAAGGACAGAACCAAGGCTACCTCTACTAAAGAGAATTCTACAAGGAAGGATCTATTCAAAAACATTGAAAATAAACTCTGGTCATAGTCAGAAAAATGTGGCTTCTATTGTTAAATAAATAAAGATGTAAGACTCATATGTTAGCTCCACTGTAAAAGGATCTGTGGTAACTTTTCCAGGAGAGGAAAAGAAAGAAAATTCTGGTATCTCCTTAAAATTCCAGGTGAGACTAAAACAGCTGCATAGAGTAAAGTAGGTTTGACACAAAGTAATAAAAATGCTCCATGAACTTTTCTGCTCCTCTCTGTTGCAGCTCTGTCCTTTCTCTGCTCCCTACCGGAGCCCCTTTCCCTCCGTTCCCCCAAGCTTCATGTCTAGACTGTATCTAGACTCTTCTGTGCAGACTTTGTATCTAGACTGTATCTAGACTCTTCCATGCAAATGTGGGAGAGGTCCTCTCTGTCTTCTAATTTTCCCTCTACTCAAGTAGAGATTTTCCCCTCAGGTTTACTGCTGAAGAAGAAACTTATCCATAAATTCTATTGTTGGAACCATTAAAGGTGGAAGCCAGTTTCCCAGATACATTGATGCTACTTCATCAGAACATCCTCGATCCAAAATAGGGTATGCTCATGCAAGCTCCACTGGAACCAGACCATTCATGAGCAAACTACAATTAGGCAAGGTGTAACTATTGTGATTTTAACTTCATGTTGCAATTGGGCTACTGTATTTAGTGGTGAACTGTTCATGAACATCATCCAAGCAGAGAAAAGTGTCAAAATTCCAACACTGAAAGCCTGGAAATCTTTTCATCTCTACCGGTTCAGTGACCTCTTTTCTGATAGTAATCCTGACACCTCTATCTATTTCCAATCTATACTCCAAGCCTGCTAAGGCAAAAGTAAGGAAATTGTGAACATCATCAAGAAAAGGAAAGTGGATGATTTAGCGCACAGGATACACACTGAGAAATATCAGCAATTTAAAGGAAGGATTCAAGAAATATGCAGTGCTCCCTTTTTTCTGTTTTTTCCTTCTCTTTCTCTTCTTGCTTGCATAGACATATACCAGCCTATCTTGCAAACATGTGGTGATAATGTGGATACTACAGGCAGAACTAACCAATAAGACTTTGTTGTTGTTGTTCAGTCATTAAGTCGTGTCCGACTCTTCGTGACCCCATTGTCCTGATTACCAGGAAACACACTGAGACAATGACTTGGTCTCTAATATTTATTAGTAGTACTTAACAAGAATCCTAACAAACTGAGGAAGCGTGGGAAAAACCCAGCCATATAAACCCCAACGGTTAAGGCGGTCCCGATCTGTGTCTCTTTGAATGGCTGAACAGTTCCTCAGTGCTACGCATGCGCTTGACAGTCTGGATGGGAGCCCCCTGCTCGCCATCCTTACTCATGACACCCATAATACCCCAATAAGGCTACTATCTTTTTACATGTGTTTAGTGAATACTTGGTCAGAGGCAGTGTTATATATGGAGAAAAACCACTGGCTGCTAACCATACTCTCTTAAAACTGAAAATGATGTAACAAGAACAAAATTAAACCATAGCTAGGAAGAAAAAGAACATAGAACAACAGATTCATCTATAAAAGAGAGAGAAAGAGAGAGAGAGAGAGAGAGAGAGAAATTGTATATCTTAAGGTATATAAAGTTGACTCTAATATGAGGTTTCAGAGAATACCTGGTTTTACTTAGTCACTTTACCCCAGTGAACAGATGGAAGAAATAAAACGTCTATTTTATTAAGTTGCTTTAGAGAACTTGGTCTTTGCATCACTTCCATCTTTTCTTTATACTCGATTCCAAAGAAGAAAGGGGGGGAAATGCTTATTTTAAAGCTATTGAATGCTTGCAAATATTAACACTCACATCCATTTTGTGCAAAACCTCAGTGATGAAGAAAAGAAATGATGGACCCATTAAATCTGGTATTTATTACTGTGATTGAAGAAATTAATTACAGCTGCAAGAGGAAAGAGGGACAGCTCCTCAGTTACTATAAATTATAACTATATGCTGTATACATTAAGTCCCAGTGAAATAATAGGGCTTCCAAGTTGTAGAAGACACAAATAAAGCTGCAATCTAATATGTATTTACTTGAAATGACTGCCCCCAAAGTTAGTGAGACTTGTTTCCAGTGGTGCACTTGAACTGGATCATGAGGTCTATCCTGGGGCCCCCGTATGACCTTCCAAGGAGCCGTAGAAGATGGAGATGTGATAGCAGCACAACCACCCCAACAAATGTATCTTGACTCATACGAAGATGTGGAGGCCTATCAGACCAATGCTTTGGACCATGTCCTCCTCCTCCTCCCCTTCTGGAACATTTTATGGTCAAACAGTGGCTGGTTACTGACACTCATTTTATTATTACTTTTAAAATATATTCACTCTTCCTACAAGAAGAAGAATTATATATTTATTCTGAGATAAATATATTAAGCTCAAAGCAAGTTGCTGGGGGGCAGTTAGCTGACATTATCCACATTTGGTGGTTTCAATCAGGATTGTCCCCCATCTTATGCTTGGCCCCCTATTGAATGAGTCAGAAGAGCAACTGCTCAGTATGTGTTTCAAGAATCAGATTGTTTAGCTCTTAGTTACAGGAGGGAAATAGGTTTTATCACTTCCAAGATTAATGCAAGATTTTACTCTTTATTCTTTAGGTTAATTGCAATAGAAGCAGTGCTGCAGGGAAAGTTTCCCAAGGTAGATGGGTGAGATTGTTCCAGTCACCAGTTTGAGCCTATTCCTTGCTGAAATATAGGATGGTATGGATGGATGAGTGAATGAATGAATGAGTATGAGCTCTCTTGTGAAGCCTCCCAAGCTTTTTGCCACAGAAGGAAATGCTGCTTAAAATGTTACAATATTGACTGATATTCTGCCACCTTACCCTAGACCTGTGTTAACAGTATCAATGAGCAGACTGCACACAAGGTAATTAGAACTTATTTTTTTTTGCTCATTCCCAGCCAGTCTTCCATGCTGAAGCCAACAGTTTTGCTTTCCAATGTGAGCCCTCACTAAGCTTGCCAGCTGGCCCTGGTGAGCAACTTGTAGGTCATTATCTTTTGCCTCCAAATTCAAATCAGATACCTAGGAACACAATATATTGCTTATGCAGGAAATTATTCATTGAGAATGAGATCAGGAAATGATGTTATTATATCCCTTGTTTTCCTGTCCACTAATATTATGGGTCTTTATCTGCATTGCCCAACTTGGTGCCCTTCAGATGTTTTGAACCACACATCCCATAACTCTCAGTCAGCATAACCCTTGCTGTTTAGGAATTATGGGCTGTGTATTCATACTGACCTGGAGGGATTTTTCCGTGTCAATGCCATTAGCCTAACCTCAGATGTGCTCACATGCTTTACCATTTACAGAAACAGTTTTCAAAAGCAGGATATTACTAGCCCCTTTAATAAAATCCTGGTATCAATTTTATCTATATATCTATATACACAAATACACACACACATACATACAATATATACTAGAGCAACTTTATCATGAGGAAGAAACAGCCCTATCATTAAAGCTGCCACATTTTACGGCATATTATCTACTGTGGCAAAGCAATAATGCCTCCTCCAACTCCATAAACCAAGACGACAATGGGATACAAATCAGATATTTAAAATAGTATCACTGACACACTCCAGAGATGGAAGTCAAGAGAAAGTGTCTGAGTCTTCAAGGATTTTCTGTAGCAGACTTTAAAAAGTTACCATACTGTACTTCTAATAAACAACAGGTCTTCTAGTAATTGCAGGGTTAGAGTTCATTAAGAAATGTGGTGCTTTTTCACAGCAAAAGTAAAGTCTCCTTAAGTGCTCCAATATATTCTTTTTTATGTTTCTTAGCTGCTCTAGGGCCCTTTCCAGCAAAGAACGTACATCCATCAGTAGAGGGAAATGATATCCTCCCTTCCTTCCTCAACAATACCAGTCAGTCTCAATCTGCAGAAACTTGGATCATCTGGTAGCTCCAAGCAGAGCAGGACCAGTGGGGGGATTGAAAAATCAGTGCCATAGGCTAGGTCACTGTGCTCCATTTACACTTGCACACATCATCTATTGAAGCCTCTTGGTGCCTCCCCAGCTGATCAGACCTAACCATGTTAGAATCCAGTTATTTCATGCTGCATACAAAAGACTACTCCAGGGGAGGAAAGCCACAAAGCCCTGGGGATTATCTTGCAGTTTGATCTGGCTCATGTCAACCAGTGCTTAAGGTTTTTTTTTTCCTAAGATCCAGAAAACTGTGCCTTTCCTCATTTTGCATACTTGGGAGTCCCATCACTTAAGCAATGTCATCAGATGGGACCCAGGAGCTGTGCCTTCTCTGTTGCCATCCCTGCCTTTTGGCACACCATCCCCTGTGAGATTCTGTTGGCCCTGACCTTGTCTGCCTTTTCCAAGGCAGTAGAGTTCTTTCTCCAGGCACTGAATCAGGAAGTGATATAATCCCATTGGATGATTTTTTTTTCCTCAATGTTTTATGTCCTTACGTTTTTGCATTCTTAAATTATTTGTTACATCATTTTATATGGGTGCAGTTGTTGTAACTGATGATGCACATCACCCTGAGACATGTGCCAAGGGGGTGGCTATAAAAATTGAACAAATAAATAACAATAAATAAAACAATAAATATATGAATAAATTGCTCTAGAACTTTGCATTGCAGGCCTGAGGAGGAGGTCTGTAGGTTCAAAGTGGGTATGACAGGGCTTTTACCTGAAGGAGCTTGTAGGTAGCCAACCCCATGACTGAGGCAGGAAGAATACTAAAGACGTGTGCTGGTGTGGGTGGGGATGGAGTGACATACTAACTGTTCTTCGTGGCACGGCCCAATGACTACCCCCTTTCCTTTGTGAACTGAAGGGGAACCCAGCACCAGCCCATCAAGATCCCTACTTCGCTCACGTTGGCACTCCTGGGAATGCTCCATCCAGGCCACTTGGCAGGAGTTAGATATCCAAGTGGCAGGATTTCCCTGTTGTTCCAGCTGAAAGAAATTGCCCCAGCTGCATGGGTGTCTTTTACCTGCTCCTGCAGGATACTTTCCTATGTTTCCATGCTCAGGAGCAGCAGAGGATGGGTGCAAGCTTGGCCCATCTACCAAAACTGCTTTAGTCAATGGTGGTAGGAGACCAGGCCAGGAAACTGGGTGGCAAGCAGGTAGTGGGGAATGCTAGAGATGAGCCAAATCTCTCATCTTGTCATGACAAATTATTGTTAGAACTGGTTGCTCACTAATTTAGGTAACACCCCTGAACAGGAGCTTATCACCAATTTAGGTTTGTTAGTTTTTTTTAAGGAAAAGGTAATGAACCAGTAGAAACTGTTGTTGTTTTTTCCTTTACTACAGAGAATAGGAACTAGCCAAATAGGAAGAGTAAATCAGTAAATAAGGTTTTCACATTCTTTTATTTATGTTCTATCTCAGCTACAAGAAAGAAGCAGAAGGGAACGATGTTAAAAGAGGTTGGGAAGGAAATAATATACTTTCTTTAAGGGAGGCATGACATTTTCACTACTTAGAAAAAGGATCAGGTAGCCTTGGAAGAGATTTTAGTTCAAAGCCTCCTTATTTTACCTTTGTGGAGGAAATTTTTATATGCCTCCTACTTGCTTCTGCCTGGAGCATTGATGGTCCTTCAATATCTCTACCTTTGCTTGTCTGTTTAATGTAAAAATGTATCTAGTGACAATAGCCTTAATTGCTAAGCCATCTTTCTCATATACATGCCATGATTACTCCCTCATAACATATATTCCCAGAGTTGTAACTTGTTACATCAATAAATGCCCTTTGATTCAAAATGCGTATTTTTCCATACACTGCAGCACTCTCAAGGATGCTGGTAATAGGTCTGTTTACAATTCTCCCTATTGAAAGTGAGTTGTAGGGCTAAACTGTCAGAATAACTATCAACCTGATTGGCATTCATGCTTCCCAAAGGCTAAGTACCCTGCATTACAAAGGGTACATTTTCTGGACATAGGAATGCCCAGATTCCTGTGTACTCCCTACACCTTATTGGTTGTAAGACAGTTCTTTGTCAGTGGTCAAATGTACATCGATGCTCATCTTCAGTCTCTGAAATCCTATGTAAGAACTCAAGTCTCTGGCATTTTTTAGCTTTAACAGCAGGAGACCAGTGACTCACTGTAACTTGCTAGCTTTAATAAAGTGATTCTTGGATCCCCTCCAATTGTTAATAAGTACTTAGGTGAGTTTTTCCACCACATCTTGATACCTTGTAACGGCCTAAAGTTCTTGTGTTCCACCAGGATTAAGAAGAACTCCAGTTTTGTTTCTGTCATTGGAAAATGTATAAACAAAATGCTTTATGTCAGTGCGTTCTTCATATTTTTCCCCCTTCACAAAGCAAAATGTTAACAAACTTCTGTGAGGGCAAACATGGTTAGAATGGAGAGAGAGAAGCTTCTGGCATTTCTCTCAGGAAGCCTCCATGTCCCAGTGAAACAGGCTCAGAGATGCTTTGCTAGTTGGTTCCTCCATTTAGCCAAGTTTAAGTGAAACATTAAAGCACTAGAAAAGCCTCAGGGGGCTCTGTAAGTTCCACTCATTTCTCAGTCTTTGGTTCATAGAAAATCATGTTTTCTCCTCATCCAGGCATTAAACAAACAAAAGAAGCCCCAAAACAGAGGAAAACAGAGCCCTAATTTACCATGAGAATATGAGCAGGAGCCACATCATAAAAAGGAATTATGAAACAAGATCTATTTCCCTACAGAGTGATACTTGTCTATCTACCATACAGCTGTATCTGAGGGCCAGTTCAAATGTGTAAATCCTGAGACTAACACAAGATCTTCATCTTCACAGTTGTTCCATAGGACTTTCCCATGAGAAAATATGCTAGCAATCTAAACTATCCTCCAATTATACAGTGTTCATCATTTTTTTTGTTTTGGGTTTTAGGTTTATTTGTCTTGTTTATATGCCTTTACTAGCACTGAAGTTATAGAACTCAAGTAAATGAATAATTTACCAACTGAGGGACTTTACACTCATCCGTATATAAAAATTCTGAGAATCAAAATCCTGTACTTTTCAGCCAATGGAAAGATATTCCAGTAAACAAAAATTTTGTGGGGACTAGACTCCAAGTGAACAATAAAAAGGCTGGGTGAAAAACCACTGAATTCCAAAATATGCTATCAATCATCTGAGAAATGGTTCAGAGAGAAAACTGATTAGAAAATAGTAACCTTTAAGGAAGTTAGTGGAGCACTGGACTAGAAGACTCCAAAGATGTGCAGAGGCAAGAAAATCAATTTCTGAAAACAAACAAACATCTGAATTTACAGTTGGTCCTGTATCAGGAAGCCAGTGGGAAGCACTATGGCTGGAGGCAAGAAAAGTGCTACAATAGAGAATTAGTTTACAGTCCAGGAAGAACGTTTGATGTGACAATTGAGTGTCAAGGAAGAAATCTCTGTGGTCCCATATTAATGTTAGTGTGAGGAAGTGAATATGCTGTATGAGAAACTTGCGTGAATGTAACCTTCACCAGCTTGGTTTACGAATATTAACTAAAGCAGAAATTAGATTAGAAGGAAAGAATGTGGCATTTATTTATTTAGTTGTTTGTTTGTTTGTTTGTTTGTTTGTTTATTATTCACATTTCTATTACCACCCATCTCCCCTCCCAAAAGGGGGACTCTGGGTGGTTTACAATAAAATGGAATTCAGTGGCTTTGAGAGAAATAGATTGGGAAAATTCTTTAGTGAGTCAAGAAAGCAAATCTGACTGAGATTTAAATAAAGACTGGCACATTTCTAACCAACCTAGCTATTCCATCTACAGTATTATAATGCTAAGGAACTACACATAAACACCACCTGATCATCCCTGTGTATTTCTTTCCATGTTTATTTCTGGTCAACAGTGACCATTTAGTATCTTTTGAATTCTGTCACCCCCTTTTTATAATAATTGTATTAAAAATTACAATTACAAAGATAAAACTTAATACAAACTAAAAAAAGAAAAGAATAAAAAGAAAAAATAGAAAGTGCAGAAAAGAAAAAAATGAAAAGAAAGAAAAGAAAGAAAAAATAAGAATATAGCAAAGAAAAAGAAAAATATATAAAGAAGTGACTCCCCCTTCATCACAACAAGTATAAACAATATTAACAACTTATCACCTTCTCTTAAAATGCAACAAACAATATCTTCTTCCCATATCCCATCTCTTACCTACAGACAAATCCATTAAGCCTCGTCATTTCAGTCCTGATGTCAGCAAAAGACCATTAAGGGTTACCAGAGATAACAATGTACCTATTTTAACCTTGATCAAATAAACCCACTTTATACTCCTTTCTTTTACTTCTAACAATCTTGACCTTTTAGTCCCTTCAAATAATGTCCTAGAACTTGATTTCTTTTCACTTTTTCTTTGTCCCTTCTCACAAAATTCTTCAAAGTTTTAACAAGCCTCTTTTGTAAATCCAGTATAGGAAAATTATCCAGGTTATTCTCTTGGTTTGTTATTTGTATATTCCTTTTTATTATTAAGGCATCAGCCGGCTTCTTTTGTATGTCCAGCATAGCATCTTTTTCTATATCATTCTTACAGCCTGTCATTTTTAAATCCACTTTCAGATCAGTCTCAGTCTTGCCTGGTAAAATGTGTTCTTCTGTCATGAGTAAGGATGGTGAGCAGGGGGCTCCCACCCAGACTGTCAAGCGCATGCGTAGCACTGAGGAACTGTTCAGCCATTCAAAGAGACACAGATCGGGACCGCCTTAACCTTTGGGGTTTATATGGCTGGGTTTTCCCACGCTTCCTCAGTTTGTTAGGATTCTTGTTAAGTACTACTAATAAATATTAGAGACCAAGTCATTGTCTCAGTGTGTTTCCTGGTAATCTGGACATCTTCTTCCATAACAATTTTTAAACACAGTGTATCTATACAGGCAAACACTTCAAATTAACTTCTGGGTCCATTGTTCAAAATATCCTTCAATATGTCCAATGTTAAAATATTTTGCTTCATTCTGTATTAGTAAGTCAAATTTAAGTGTTCTTCTCCTTTAATTGTAATCTTTAATTCCTTCTGCTTCCCTCTAGTGTCCAACCTTCAAAATCTCATCCTATCATGTTTTCTTTAAGAGAATTCAAAACAAAAGCATTTTCCCATGGGAAGGATTCTTATAATTAATTCCAAAATCTTATTTCAAATCCATCTGGACCCTTAGTCCATTTGTAACTTTCCAGAATCAAAATTCTAATCACCCTTTTGTTGTTTATTCCAAAATATTTTGGAATTTTTTTAAGTCCTTAAACTTGTGTTTAAAACTTCTTTCACTAAGGATTGAAAGAAACTCACTTGGTATTGTAAAACATGTTGATCCAAAGGTTCCTAATAGCTGAAAAGCAATTAACAAGCAATTTTCTAAAGTGATTAGAAAAGGAAGTAGGCAAACCTGGTGTCCTTTTTGATGGAGTTTTTAAAGGTTAATAAAAGAACTCCAAGCAGCTAACAGCAATCTTGCAGAGTAGAAGCGTGAACCAAAAAAAGGAACTTGCACATTAAGCTTAATTACGTTCAGAAATAAATTCAGTCTTCACACTGTAGTTAGATGAAGAAAAAATAGAGATAGCTTACTTTTATTCAGTAGATCTGGATACAGGTAGGTTCATAGCAGAAAGTACTTAATCATCACTGGTTCTTTGTAGACACTTTCTATGTGGAATAGAAAGGGCGAGGAGCTACATTCTACAGCCCCGCTGCTTGGATGTCTGCCCATGAGTGAATGGAGACTATTAATCCCCAAGCCCAAGAAGGAGGAAGAAGTGGAAATCAGGTGACCCATGTGACATCCCACAAGCACAATAGAGATGTGATTTGCTAGAGTAACCCCCTTATGCTTATGAGACAATGCTGAGTTGATCCCTGATAATTCCAACACTTCCGAAGGCACTGACTGTGGTTTGAGCAAGATGGCTATTCCCTCATCTCCCAGAGCTTTAAACCTACCAAAGACCTCTGGCTTGCAATCTCCTTGCAAGGAGCAACTGTATGGAGCACTTGTGGGCGATCTCAAGTCCTCTCCTTGTCTGGAGAGGAATTACGAACAGCTAGTCTACTCGCTGGCTGTTCATTCTGCTGCGGTCATTGGCTCCACCATTAGCAGAGCCATCTTCAGTTCGCCATTTCTTCCCTGGAAGTCCTCTTGAATTTTGTCCCCTAATGATCCTATCTTTAGTCCATTATGCAGAACACAGCTCTCAATATCATTCAGTTGTCATACATGTCATTCATAAAGAGAGAAGTGTAAAAGGAGAAACATCCCTAAAGCACTGTGTTCATTAAAACAGCATATCTAGTGCAGAGATTAACAACATCATTGTCGTGTGAGCAGAGGGGCCATGAAAAATGCCACTGAAGATTGCAGTGATCAGGGCAATGATGTAGTAGCATCACCAGAGATGGCAAGGCTGAAACATTTGGCCTATTGTGGGTCATTTTTTTAAACTGGCTTGGTGACTGACCATATGTGGTCTCTGCTGTCAGAGGCAAGATCACAGATGCATTTGGCAAAGCAACAGCTGGTGATGAACTGGAAAATGATGATCATATATCTTACTTGCTATTCCAGCTTTTAAGACAGTTGGCTCAATGAACAAAGGTAATGATTGGTAATATGAATTCAGTGATAGTAATAAAATTGATTAATATAGTGTCATAATGACAGCAAACCCTAAGTACAATGGTCATAATGACAGCAAATTCTAAGTACAATGAAGGACAAAGGAGAAAATGGCTAAGGTGGGATTCACATGCAAACAGTTTTGATAAATGAGAAACAAGGGGTGAGATCAGTTAGATGAGATTCAATGCTATTTGATTTATGTGGAAAGAAATAACCATAAGCACCTACATGAAGTAGGATGCATTTGTGAGGCAGGCAGGCAGCCTGCAGAGAAGGGATTGGATGACAGATTGAAGATCATGAATTGTGATGCACTTGCAAAAATTGCCAGCACCCTATTGGGCTGTGTTCACAGGAAAGTCATCTGTATAGCTAGATTTTTTCACTGAACAAGGCCCATAGTCTGGGGCCAATCTCTCTCTCTTCAGTAGTATAGTTCAAAACTGAGATGAGTTGGAGAATAATCAAAAGACAACACAAAGAGTGATTAGGGAGAAGGTCCCCTGAGGAAAAGTTAAGTGAAACCAGGGTATTGGACCTATTTTTTAAAAGTAGCTGAGTAGACACAAAATAGCAGCTAACACAAAGAGGACATTTCTCACAAGACAAACGAAGAAGGATCATGGAGAAACAAAACAATTTGGGATGTAATTGCTGTTAGAAACACAGAGTAAAACTAAGATCTATTTTTAGAATAGATGTTAGTTTTGAGTTGAAACAACTATCCCCAATCTGATAGGGGTTGGCCATGGTGTTTGGTTGTAACCTCAGTAAAGCTGCAGGGCACCAAGCTGAGGAGAGATGAATTGGAGTAGACAATCAAAATCCTCATAGGGCTGGCTTAGGTATCCTAATAAAGTATCACCTGGCTGGTTTTCAAGAAAAGATTGGACAGGTTTTCATGAAAAGGACAGCTTTTCAAGAAAAGGTTGGACAACCATTTGTCTAAGATGGTATAAGGATTCCTCCCTTGGGCTTAGGCAGGGTATTGGACTACTGTAGAAGACCTCCAAGGTCCCTTTCAACCCTATGGTTCTATGGTTCTATGATTCAAAGAAGCCTTCATGAAACACATTATCTGAAATCCACAGTGATCCTTGCTAAGGGACAGCAAGGGAAGAAACAAGATAGCCAAAGACTGCTAATTTGGGAAGGACTGAAAAAAGAGAAAACCTTCAAATCAAAAAGTCAGTGTAGCATATTGAACTGGCATGTCATTGAACTGAAGCAGGTATCCCCACTGAGTTCAGCAGGAAAGTGATCAAGGCAAGACTGCAGTCCTATGCATGATGAGAAGTCCCTTTGAGTTCAATATGCTTTCCTCCAAGAAAATGTGTATACAGGATTGTAGCCTAAGGCTGTAGCAGTCAGCATATTTTCTTGATAGCATATCCCACTGAATGTAATGATGCCTCCTTCTGAGATATAAATTTAGGAATGCACTATTAAGTTTGAGAGAGGAAGAGAGAGAGGGAAAAAGGGGTAGAAGCAATGAGTAGATTCACAGGTATCCAATCAGCTCTGATATTAAGGCTCTCTACAAGTATAGGTAAATTGAAAGTGTCTAGAGAATGTCCACCTGCTAAATCTCATCTGATTCAGTGATCAGCCAGAAGTCTTCCTAAATAAATATAATGCTAGACCTGAATTTGATGGCCATCATCACCTGAGCCCCACATTTCGGGAGTAATCACATTCATGTGTGTTTTCCATATATAGACTTGAGATATCTACAGTATGTCAGAAATAATGAAGAACCGCTTGATGGCTCAGTTAGTAACATGTAATATAAATAAAACATATAAAGAGGTTTCTTCAGATATAGATAGATGGGAGTCATTAAACCTCACCCTTTGGGGAAAGGTGAATATTATTCCCAGATTAATTTATACTCTGAGAGGAATTCCTGTTCAAATATCTGGAAAATATTTTCAGAAAATAAATTCTTTGTTTAGACAATTTCTATGGGGTTCTTTGAATCCAAGAATATCTTTACAGAAAATGCAATTACCAATTAATGAGGGAGGATTTGGTTTTCCAAATCTGGAGCTACATCATCAAGCTTACCTCTTGTCAGGTATTAAATACTGGAAGCCAACAATTGGTGTTAACTTTGTGATTTGGGCTCCTTTGGAATATACATATACTGTTATAGCACCTTTGGTTGGATGGAAAGTATTAGGATTTAAATACAATAGAACTCTAGTATCTCTGGAAACAATTAGAAAGCCATGGAATGTAATGTCTAAAGAAAAAGATGGTGATATATTCTACCTTTGCTATATTTTCTATTTTGTATTTTAGCTATACTTTGAAAACTAATAAAGTTCTTATAAAAAAGAAAAGAAAAATTGGATGGAAATGGGGATATTGACTTTGGATCAACTCATGGATGATAAAGATGAATTTTTAACATATGCTGTATTAAGAGATAAATATCATCTACCAGATGTATCCCAATGGCAAAATTTACAGTTACTTTTGTTAACAGCATTGTTTGGACCAGCAGCATTTTCAGTTTCTGAGACACCTGAGATACTAGAACAACTTGTTAAATCCTTTAAAAACTAAAAAAAACTACTATTAGTTTTATAGATATTTGTTATCAATAAATCAGTTTGATATGCAGATGCTAAGATATGAATGGAATAAAGAATGAGAGGTTCCTATATTGCCTAGACAATAGGAGAGTGTCCTAACTTCTATAGCAAGACTGTCAATGGACCTTAAACTGCAACTTATACAACAAAATATAATATTTAGAATTTATTGGACTCCATTACATTTGTATAGAAAAGGATTGTCAAAGACAGCATTTTGTTGGAGATGTAATAAGAAAGCTAAAATTTTCAAAGGATAATATTCTCCTCATATATGGAATTTAATGAATGGACAATGCAAATGATCCTCTGTGCCCTTACTATGGCTAAAAGACTGATACTGCAACATTGGAAAGTTGAATGTATGGCCCCATTTACTCAATGCATCGAAGACTTGATTATATTTTCCATCTATGAGTGGATTGCCTATAGATGTAGACTTTGTATGGATAAGTGTAACGATATTTGTTACCATATTTATTGATAACAAATATGAGACTCATTTATACAAAATACAGTAGGTTAAAAAAAGCATGATAGTTATATAAGTGTATTAGAAATAAATATATACATACATATACTTGCATAACGTCTGCATCAGATAATTATATATAGAATAGTAATTGTTTACTGTTGTAATGACATATATATTATACCTTATTTTTTATTTTTTGCTGTATATTTTTCATTTCTTTTTTAAAGCACTGGTATGTTTTTGTTTTGTTTTTTTGGCAATGTATGTATCTTTGTGTTTTATAAATAAATAAATAAATACCCTTGATGGTTAAAGGATTTAGAATCTAAAATTACCTTCCTAACATCCCAGGAGAGGATATTTTTACTTGGGGCCTTTAAAAAAAGTAATTGACTATACAACTGTGAGATCAGCCTGTGAAAACAAACATTATTTGTTTATTTTTTAAATTTTTAATTACAAATAGAGAAGAAAAAAAAACAAAAAGTGCTTTAACAAAAAAGTGAAAGAAATAAAAGAGAAAAAAATGTTAATATGTCATTGTAACAGTAAACGATTACAATTCTATATATAATATAGAATGCAAATATTATTCAAGTACGTATGTATTTCTAATACATTTATATGACTATCATGTTCTTTTTTTAACCTACTGTAATTTGTATAAGTCTCAGCTGATTGAGCCTGCGAAAACAAACATGCCTTGGAATTATGACCAAGTTCCCTTCGTGGGCCAGCAGCACATGATCTGGGACAACTGGATCAGGCAACTGTTGGCCATTTTTTTAAATACTCTCAGCTGCTACAAAGGAGGCTGGGAGACTATAATTTCCCTTTTCATTTCCTGTGTTTTTAATTATTATTTTCCCCCTGCCAGCATGAAATTCTGTTCCGTTTCTTAGGAGTTACCAGTTATCACCAGGTGAGAACCAGAAAAATCCTTGTCTTGATTCTTGTAAGTTTTCAACCTCTGTTCTTCTGGGTATTTGTGGAATTATTTCACTTATAAATATGCAAACACTGTGGCAGTTCAAGTGTGCCCCAGGAATAGTGCAATGGCAAAAGTGATTGATTCTTCCCTTGTAATTAAAATATACACAGAGCATTAAATTATAATTCTCAAATATTGAATCATGCAACAAAGATAGGTTGCTTTATTGGAATATGGAGGCAGACAACAATTGTTCCTGTAAATGCTTAGACATCTAAGTTAGTGGGCTACTCATACACAGTAACTCTCAAATCAGGAAGAAAAAGGTTAAAGTATGAATCATTTAGTGATGGTTATAGTCTATAACCACTGTAAACAAGTATCCTTCAGAACCCCAGCATAGTTGGTCGTGATAAACCTAGTTGCTAACTTTTGCTTCTTGGGTAAGATAGTCAAGGAGCATGGGGTTTTTCAGAATTCCTTCTCCAAGGTCAGAAAGAGCACTCCAATTTCAGAGGGGAAATCAAATTTCAGAAACTTCCTCCTGTCGCTTCCCAGAAGCTTCTGAGTGGTACTTTCCAACATTAGAATTCTGACAACAGAAAGGACCAAGCTCGTTTAGTGTAGCACGGGAAAAGAATGATGCCTGTGTATCAAATAATGAGGAAGTGGAGATGAGAGAGGGATTCTCTTGTACTGTTCAGTTCAAATTAACAAAGCATTCGATTCATCAGAGGCTCTGATACTAAAGTTCTCTAAAAGTATAGATAGATAAAAAAAAATCTACAGAATATCCACCTGCTAAATCTCACCTGCTTCAGCAAGCAACCAGAAACATGCCTACAGAAAAATAATAAAGCCACAGTTGAATTTGATGGCTCTCAGAAACTGAGTCTTACTTTTCTGAGGTAACCACATTCATGCATGTTTTCCATATGTGGACTTCAGATATCTGAAGTATGTCCAAAATAATTAAGATATCCTGGGTAGTTGAAGGATTTAGAATCCAAAATCACCTTGATAAGAAGAGATCAGGATGTTTTGCTCTCAAACACTTATGTAACCACCAAAACTGAGGATACTATCCATGTCTCAGTACCAGTTTCTGAACATGCATAGGTTTTCCATTTTAACAATAATATGACAGAATATAACTATAGAAACATTAGAGTGGTATGTTGTAATTTACTTACTTATTTATCAAATTTCATTACTGCCCATGATTATAATGTTGGACTATGTCATGCGCTGCCTACCTCTGAATAACGTTCAGACACTGGGTTGCAAAGCAGGCTCTGGTTTATTTCAGGATAGGTACAACGTTGTTAGAAAAAAGCTGAGAGTGACAGGAGCGCGCCGGTGCGGGGTTTAAATACCCCGCGCCGGTCAGCGCCCCCTCGCTCTCGGTCACGTCACCCCCCTTTGTCCCATGCGTTGCCCTGCCATTGGTTGAGGGTTTCCAGGATTGCCCATCCTCAGGTTTTCATTCTTCTGCTGATTGCTTTCAGCTGGGCGATCCCCGTGGTATTGCTGCTGATGGCTTGGGTGGCTCCGTGATCCGTTTATCTATTGTTTGTTAGCCGTTAGTCGTTGTGGGTTGATGGCTACTTAACTTGTACCCCTTCACCTATTTCCTTGTCATTGTCATGAGTGCCATTGCGCTGATTACTTTAGCTCAACGGCACTCATGACATACTGCCCCCTTTCCGAATAGTGTTCTCCCCCGGGTTTCTGGGTTTTCCCCATGGAGCTGTCAAAACGCCATTTTTTTTTTTTTTTTTTTTTTTTTTTCAAAGTTCCCGCCGGAGTAGTTGTCGCCCCTCCCTTTGCTCCTCCCTCTACCACGTGCCTTCCCAGGGTGTGTCCATGGTGCGCATGCTCGGGTTCTGACCTGGCGTGCGCATGCTCCAACCACACCCTGTTTGTTTGGCTCAGTTCGGCGAGGCGAGAGGCGTGGCTGGTCGGGTGCTGCTCAGCTCCAGGTAGGGCCCTTTTTTGCTTATTTGGAGTGCGTCGCCTTTGTTGTGTCTCCTGGGCGTTGCCCCCAGGTTGCCCTGTTGACTTGCTTGCCACTCCCCCGCGGCCAGGGGGCGGGGGGAGGGTGCTGGCGATCGTTTGTCACCACCCCGTGGGCCCGGGGCGGGGGGAGTGAGTCCCGGGGGGGGGGAGGTCCACCCAAGTCGCGGGCTTGGGGGGGGCCCCTTCCCTTGGGGCATGGGAGGCGGGGGGAGGCCTGCGGGGGGGGGGTTGGTTTTGCTGACCTTGATTGCGGTTTGTCGGGGTATGCCCGGTGGAATGCTCTGGTCAGGTCAGGCGCTTTAACGTTGTGCGCCGCCACCCATTCCGGGTGGGGGAAGTGTTTCCACCTGACCAGATAGTGTAGGGTTCCTCGTTGCTTGCGTGAGTCGAGGATGTCCCTTATCTCGAAGTGGTGTTGCCCGTCGATCATAAGCGGTGCGGGCTGAGGCGTGCTTGGGTGCCATCGGGAGGTGGTTGCCGGTTTTAGGAGGCTGGTGTGGAACACCGGGTGGAGCCTCCGGAGGTTGTGTGGCAGGTCCAGGCGTATTGCTACCGGGTTCACTATTTGCGTGACTCGGAACGGCCCGATGTACTTAGGCCCCAGTTTTTTCGAGGGTTGGGTTGACTTTAGGAACTTGGTGGAGAGATAGGCCATATCCCCCGCCTGGAACGTCGGTTGTTGGCGCCGGTGCTTGTCGGCCTGCTCTTTGTAAGCAGCCTGTGCCTCCTTCAGCGCCGCCGTGATTACTGGCCATGCTTCCGCGATCTTCCGTCCCCAGTCGCTGGCGTCCACCTGGGGTTCCGGGGGTTGAGGTAGCTCCGGTATGGGGACGAAGTCGCGCCCCGAGACTACTTCGAACGGGGTTTTTCCCGTGCTCGTGTGGACGGCGTTGTTGTATGCGACTTCGGCGAACGGGAGCAGTTCAGCCCAGTCGTCCTGGTGGTAGTTCGTATAGGATCGTATAAATTGCTCTAAGGTGGCATTAAGAACCTCAGTGGCTCCGTCCGTCTGCGGATGCCAAGCCGTAGACAGGGCCTGTTGGGTCCCCGTCAGCTTCAAGAAGGCCCGCCAGAATTTGGAGGTGAACTGTGTGCCCCTGTCGGTCACCACACGTGCGGGACATCCGTGTAGCCTGTACACGTGGATGAGGAAGAGTTTGGCTAGTTGTTGTGAGGATGGGACTGACGTGCAGGGGATGAAGTGGGCCTGCTTTGAGAAGTAGTCCTTCACCACCCAAATGGCCGTTTTCTTCTGGCTGGGTGGGAGGTCCACTATAAAATCCATAGAGATTTCCTCCCATGGGCGGGAGGGTTCTGCCACCCGTTGCAATAGCCCCGCGGGTTTGCCTGGTGCCCGTTTGGCCCTAGCGCACGTTGGGCAGGACGCCACGTAGGTTTTTACGTCTCGCCTGAGCGCGGGCCACCAGAATTGCCGCCGTGTTAGGTGTAGGGTCTTGAGGAACCCAAAGTGTCCCGCTTGCTTGGCGTCGTGTGACCTATGCAAGATCGCCTGGCGTTGCGAGTCCGGGACGTAGATTCTGCCTTCCCCCCATGCTAGGTCTTGCGCCATCGTTACCTTGTCGGGGTTTGCCAGGAACCAGGGGTCGGTTTTGAGGGCGGCGGCGAGGTCCGTGCGCATTCCCCCTGGTAGTTGCGGTTGCCTTCTTTCCGTCGCCGGTTGTCCCGCCGTCGGCTGCGCCGTAGCGTCGAGCTGCCTTCGTGCGCCGCTTCGGGTGGTCACGGCCATCCCCAGTTGCGAGGCGGATAGGACCGTCCCAATGGTGTCTGGGGCGGGCTCTTCGTCTTGGGGCAGTCGGGAGAGGGCGTCGGCCAGGAAGTTCTTCTTGCCCGGCATGAACTTCAACTGGAAATCAAAGCGGCTGAAGAATTGTGCCCATCGGACCTGTTTTGGGCTAAGGCGTCTAGGCGTTCGTAGGGCCTCGAGGTTCCGGTGGTCCGTCCAGACCTCGAATGGTTGGGTGGCTCCCTCGAGTAGGTGACGCCATGTTTCTAGTGCCGATTTCACCGCAAAGGCTTCTTTCTCCCAGACGTGCCATCGCCTCTCTGTCTCGGAGAACTTCCTTGACAGGTAGGCGCATGGTTTCAGGAGCCCCGTGGAGTCTTTTTGTAGGAGGATGGCTCCCAGGGAGAAGTCTGAGGCGTCGGCTTGGACCACGAACGGCCGTTCTGGGTCCGGGTGCGCGAGGATTGGCTCCGTCGTGAACAGCGCTTTCAGCTTGTCGAATGCGGTCTGGCACGCGGGAGTCCAATTCAGCACTGTGCCTGGGTTCTTGGCGCGTCTGGTGTCCCCCACCCCTTTGGTTTTGAGGAGGTCCGTTAAGGGGAGGGCTATCTCAGCGAACCCCCGGGCGAAGGACCTGTAGAAATTCGCGAATCCCAGGAAGCTCTGTAGTTGCCGTCTGTTGCGGGGCCGCTCCCAGTTTAGTACCGCTTCGACTTTTGCGGGGTCCATTTCGATGCCGTCCCCGGAGATTCGATACCCCAAATAGTCTAGGCGGTCTTTGTGAAACTCGCACTTTGCGGGCTTTGCATAGAGCTGCGCCCTTCTGAGCTTGTCGAGGACTTGCCTGACTAAGGTTACGTGTTCCTCGTATGTTTTTGTGTAAATAAGGACGTCGTCGATGTAGACCAGGACCCCTTTAAACAGATGTTCATGCAGTACCTCATTGATGAGCTGCATGAACACCCCAGGGGCCCCCGCGAGTCCGAAGGGCAGTACCTTGTACTGGAAAGCGCCTAGGGGGCAGTTGAACGCCGTCTTCCATTCGTCCCCCTCCCTGATTCGGATGCGATAGTACGCCTCGCGCAGGTCCAATTTGGAAAAGACTTTGCCCGTGGACAGGTGGGCGAGCATGTCCTTCACCAGGGGTAAGGGGTATTTGTTGGACAGGGAAGCCGCGTTTAGGCCCCGGTAGTCGGTACAGAGCCGTAGGGTCCCGTCTTTCTTCTCCCGGAATAGGACGGGGGCTCCGACCGGAGAGCATGCTGGCTCTATAAATCCCCTGTCTAGGTTTTTATCGATGAACTCCCGGAGGGTTGCCATCTCCTTCGGGGTCATCGAATAGATCTTTGGTCTAGGTAGGGGGACGTCGGGCAGTAGGTCGATTCGGCAATCCGTCTTGCGGTGGGGGGGTAGTTGGTCTGCCTCTGCTTCTCCGAAGACCTCGGAGAAGTCGGCGTATTGTTCCGGTAGGTCTGCAGTGGTAGCGGCGTTGTCTTGTGTGGTCGCCTCCGCTCGTCCTACCGTGGGGTTGCTTTTGCCAGCTGGTACTGGTGCTCGATACTCGCCGTCGCCGAATGTGAAGGTGCGGGTCGCCCAGTTGATCCGCGGGTTGTTTTTCGCGAGCCATGGCATCCCCAGGACTGCAATGGGCCGTCCGATGGGCGTGACTACGAACGATGTGCGCTCGGTGTGAGTGCCCATTTGCAGGGTGACCGGCTCGGTTTGTAGCGTGGTTGGTTTCCCCCCCGCTGTGGAGCCGTCCAGCTGGTGGAATGCCAGCGGCGTGGGGAGGGGGAAGCAGCGGAGTTCGAGTTTGGCGACTAGGTCGGGGTGGATAAGGTTTTTTGAGCACCCCGAGTCCACTAGTGCCGCGGCCGTGGTGGCTCCGTTGCCGGCAGAGAGTTGAATTGCTGCCAATATTACGGAGCTTTTGTCGTTTCGTTGAGGTGGTTCGCGTTGCTGTCCCGCCGCCTGCCTCGCCACGCGTTTCAGGGCAAGCGGGGAGCATTTCCCGCCGGCTGGTCGGGGTCGGTATTGTCCTCTTCTCCCCAGTAAGCGTCCCAGCCCTCTTCCGGTGTCGCTGTGGCCACGGTCATTCGGCGGTGAGGGGGCGGCCCCGGGTTGGGTGGTTTGGGGCTAATTTTCGGGGCGGGCTTGGGCGCGCTGGTCGGCGGTCGGTTGGCGAAGCAGTCCGCCGTCTTGTGCCCTAATTTGCCACACCTCCCGCAGGGCTCCCGGTTGAACTTCTTTTTTGGGTATATGGGGCCGGCCATCCCCCCGTGTGGTGCGGGTACCTTTTTCCCGACGTAGTTTGTGTCTTCCGTGGTTGTCATAAGGAAGGTGCGGTGCGCGTGTTCGGCTTTCCCCGCGAGGTGGATCCACCCGTGTAACGTTTCTGGGTCGTCGCGGTAGAGGGCCCATTGGAGAACGTCGCGGTTGAGCCCCTTTTTGAAGATTTCCAGCAGGGTGGTCTCAGACCAGTCGCAGACCTTTCCCGCGAGGGCTTTGAACTCCAGGGCGTAGTCAGGGACCGTGCGTGCGCCCTGTTTAAGTCTCTGGAGTGCGCTTTTCGCCCGTACTTTAGCTAGGGGGTCTTCGAAATAGTTTTTCATCTCGTTGATGAAAGCAGGGAAGGTGGCGAGGGCGGGGGAGCTGGACTCGTACAGTTGGACGTACCAGTCCGCCGCCCTGTCTTGGAGTTTGATCGCCACGGCGCCGATCTTGTCGGCCTCGGAGTCATAGGAGTGTCCGTGCCTCCCCATGAACTCCCTAGCGTTGGTGACGAAAAACGAGAGTTTTGAGGGGGTCCCATCGAAGAAGATGGGGAAGTCCTTTGGGGCCCGGGCGTTTTGCGCGGCCCCGCCTCTCGCTTCCCGGGGTGTGGTGTCGGCCGCCTGTGCCGTCTGCTGGCTCTCCGCTGGCTCGTGTGGGTTCGGTGCTTCGCTCGGGGTGTAGGCTTGTGCGGGGACGTCATTGGGTGGCGCGGGGGGCATAAGCGCCTGGAGCATGGTCCGGAGTTCCGTCAGCTGAGCCCGCATGGCCGCGAGTTCAGCTCGTGCCTCCTCGTCCACAGCCCGCACCGCCGCTGGGGCCGGTTCCGTTGGCGCGTCCTCGGGGGGGGGGGGTTCATCGTCCCTCCGCCGCGGGTCCGCTTCCTCCTCCGTCTGATGGGTGTCTCCGTCGTCCTCCTCCGTGTCGAGCACCGTGGGGCTGTCGCTCCACGCCCGTTGCTGGGGTGCGATGTGGGGCGCGGGGTCCTCCGCTGGTTTCGGAAGTCGTGCTGCTCCCTCCCGCGGTCGGGTTGCCTCCGTCGCCATCTCCCCTTGGGGTTGGAGCTGAGGCTCGGGTCGGGTGGGGTGGGCGTCCATGGCTCCGGGAGTCCGCGGTGCCTCTGGCCTCGGTCGGTCCTCCTCTGTCTCTTGCCGCGCGGCTCGCCCTCCTTGCCCGCGCCGTTCCGGCCTCATCTTGCTGGTCTTCTCGCCGTCTACTCCTCCCGCGGCTCGTTGTCGTCCGGTGGGGCTCGGCGAGGCTGAGTTTATGACTCTCAGCTTTATGTCATGCGCTGCCTACCTCTGAATAACGTTCAGACACTGGGTTGCAAAGCAGGCTCTGGTTTATTTCAGGATAGGTACAACGTTGTTAGAAAAAAGCTGAGAGTGACAGGAGCGCGCCGGTGCGGGGTTTAAATACCCCGCGCCGGTCAGCGCCCCCTCGCTCTCGGTCACGTCACCCCCCTTTGTCCCATGCGTTGCCCTGCCATTGGTTGAGGGTTTCCAGGATTGCCCATCCTCAGGTTTTCATTCTTCTGCTGATTGCTTTCAGCTGGGCGATCCCCGTGGTATTGCTGCTGATGGCTTGGGTGGCTCCGTGATCCGTTTATCTATTGTTTGTTAGCCGTTAGTCGTTGTGGGTTGATGGCTACTTAACTTGTACCCCTTCACCTATTTCCTTGTCATTGTCATGAGTGCCATTGCGCTGATTACTTTAGCTCAACGGCACTCATGACAGACTACAACACCCAGGTTCAAGTTCTCCCTCAGCCATGAACACTTACTGAGTGACTTTGGCCCAATCACTTTTGCTCAGCCCAACTCACCCCACACGATTGTTACTTATGTAGAGATCCCTACATAAGTCACCTGGAGAAATGATAATAATGATAATGACAAAACCATTTCTCCCACCAAGGCTTCTGTTGGAGTAGACAGAAAACAAACATATTCCCTGCAATAACTTCAGCAGACTGGTGAAGATCAATGAAATAAAGCAAAAGATTAAACATCTCTTTTGCCCCAGGACCACTTCTTCAACCAAATCAGTAACCTGGTCTGGCACATTACTAGCTTTTGACTGAAGCCTTGGTATCAACTGACTGAGGATCATGACTCTCACCTGTTTTAATTTTAAAGTTTAAAAAGAGAGAGAGAGAAACAGTGAATAAGAGAAACAAATTAGGAGAATGGAAGACAGAAGGAAAAATGCAGAAAGACAGGTATCAACAATTCAGTTAAAGAAGCCTGTCATGCTCCCCAGAGATAAGTTGGACAGTTATCTGAAAAGTGAGCAGGAAGCAAATTTTGGATAAGAATGATCTGATTTTGGTACACTGGCACTGAAGGTAATACTGGTAGTTATTAACTATGTTAACTCATGTTAACTCAAAAGTCTTCAGTGCCATTTTTGAGTAACCTGTACTTTGGTGGATCTGACCTCATTAAAAGCAAGAGCAACCAATAGAGCAGGACCTGGGGAAAGGTATGGGCTGTTCTGTCAAAAGATCCACTGTGCTGGAACAGGCAGCCTATTTCTGCTGCAAAGTTTTCCCTCTCAATTTATTCTACTTTAAATGGAACCAATCTATCCTGCTCCTCCAGGAAATAAAGCCAGACTGCTCACTTGAGGGAATGATATTAAAGGCAAAACTGAAATACTTTGGCCACATAATGAGAAGACAGGACAGCCTGGAGAAGATGTTGATGCTAGGGAGAGTGGAAGGCAAAAGGAAGAGGGGCCGACCAAGGGCAAGGTGGATGGATGATATTCTAGAGGTGACGGACTTGTCCCTGGGGGAGCTGGGAGTGTTGACGACCGACAGGAAGCTCTGGCATGGGCTGGTCCATGAAGTCACGAAGAGTCGGAAGTGACTAAACGAATAAACAACAACAACAAAAATCTATCCTGCCTTCTTTTAAAATAATTGATAATAAACCAGCCAGCCTAATAACATTCTTCCTCAGAGAGTGCCTTCCTGGGAGTAAAACCAACATAGCCATGATAATGAACAATGGCTGGATGTTCATAGTCCAGTGGCAACCCTGGAAGATGGTAGTTCTGCACACCACAGGCTAGTGTGCAATGTTGGGGAGATGTATAGCCAAGACCTGCTGACAGATGGGCCTGTATGAGAAAAAAAAAAGATACTTAGGATTTAAAAAGCTGAAATCCACTAAACCAGAGCCACCTGAGGCTAATCTAATAAAATTATGTTCTAAAGTGGGTATCAAAACAACCACAATTAGATGTGCTGGTCTTGATGCAGCATTTTTCTATCAATTAGTTTGTCACTTTTGATGTGCACTCAGGTTAAGTATATACCAGCCTTTTGCAACCTTTTGACCCTGGAGGAACCCTTGAAATATTTTTCAGGCCTTGGGGAACCCCTGCACATTCAGGCTCAAATATAGGCCAGAAGTTACAAAATTATTATATTCATTTCATGGGTAGGCCTATATATATGCATTAACAGTATTCTTAAACTAAAAATAAAGAATGAAACTGACCTCTTTAATGTGAAGTTGCCTGAATTTGAAATATTTTTTTAAATAAATTGTGATCTTCCAGGGAACCCCTAGTGACCTCTCGTGGAACCCTAGGGTGCCACGGAACCCTGGTTGAGTAACTCTGGTATATTCTAAGGGAGGGAGTAAAAAGGGTTTTATTATTATTGGATGATGATATCTCATGTCATAGAAAAATTGAATAACAGGATTTCCTTACCCAGAACTAATAGTTCTCAGCATGAATGAACTATTTCTTAGATAGGCTTTTTGCGGAAAAATGGTGTCAGAATTTCCTCCTATCCATCTAAACAGGGAATAGTTAATCCAAACAACCTGTCTCTCAGAAATCTAGTTAATATTTATGTGAAGGAAGGTTAAACAAACATTCCAGCAAGCAATCTACTTTCAAATATATATGGTGGCTAAACTATCATTCAAGCTCTCACTTTTATAGTGGAGAGGGCTGGAAACCTACTGCTTTGTGCCAGCGTCTGTTCATTGTATTGGTAGCTGCTACTCAATTAATCAAGATCAAAACCAGCTGTCATAGATGGGAATGGGGAAGCAGTTCCTACCATCACTGCTAAATATGTTGTGGAAATTAAGAAAGGGAAGAAATTTTCACACTGCTATTGCCACACTCATGAAATGAGAGATCTCACCACTATTCTTAATGCACACCTTTCATAACTGAGTATTCACTGCCACCAAATTTCCCCCCCCAAAACCCCCAAAAAACCCATGCCATAATAAAACATAAGCTCTATGAATACAAAAGAGTTGGAAATTGACACCTACTTCCCCCAACTTAGTGTCCTTCTGATGTATGAAAAATGTAGCACATCAGGTACCTTGAGGCACACCCCTGTGGCATTGTTTCCTTTTTCCCAAGGACCTCCAAGGTGTCTTGAAGTCAGTCGTCTTCACTCTTGCTGAACTGAGAATGTGACAACAGGTAGGGATTATCATGAATCAGTTAGTACTCTCTCCAGAGGACCAAATGAAGAATGGAAAAAAATCACCACTGAGTGACCATTTCACCTCCTGGGTTATGGCATGTTCTAGAATAACAAAAATTTCCTTCCCCAAAAAATACAAGGAACGGGGGAAAATAAATTGTTAGTTCCTCGACCAGGACATGCACATGGTCTGTTTCCTAGCTAGCTGAATGAATGAATGAATGAATGAATGAATGAATGAATGAACCAACCAACCAACCAACCAACCAACCAACCAACCAACCAACCAACCAACCAACCAACCAACCAACCAACCAGGGCTGTTGATATAGGAAGAAAGGTGCCTGGTGTTCAAGACATAATTCTTCCTTCACTGAAAACAATTCACATTTCCAACAGAAAGAATCATGGTTGTGCATTACATTGTAGAGGCTTTATGTAAGTAGATGGGTGGATAGGAGATTAATGAGCTCAGAGGCTTATAAACAAGGTGAAGCAAGAATTTGGGGCACACTACTTATATAAGCAGAGAAAATCAAGCCAGGCAGTTTTTACAGGGATGGTGAAACTAGAAATGGACTGCTGTAGAAGGATAAAGATTGGGGCTGTGCAGAGATCTGGATTCAGAATGAAAAAGGAGATTTGTTTGCACCTTTTCCTGACTCACTTCATGGCAGCAGCACAAAAAAAGACATGTTTAATTTAAGGAGGTGTGGCCAGGTACCACACACAAAGCCATGGATGTTTGAATACACCTTTATTTGTTTTATTTTATTTTATTTTATTTTATTTTATTTTATTTTTTAATTAAATTTCTCTGCCGCCCATCTCATGCACAACGACTCTGGGCAGCCTTACCCCTTTGAAGCCAGCCACTGCACAGACCTAGTAAAGACTGGGTTTGCTAATTAGGTTGCCTATAAAAGCTCCTGGAGAGCTCAAAGAACAGATGGGATGAAGCAAGAGTTCCATACATTAGGGCTACCAGATCAAGGTTGCAAAAATCCAGTTAGCCAAGATATGACAGCCAAGAGAAACCAACAAATCTAACTCTTTGCTGCCATCTTGTGGTAATTTAGATTTTTGCAGTCCAGATCTGGTAGCCTTAAGTAAATGGGAAACTGATCCTCCTGAGCCCTGTGGAGCTCCAGCATTTCAAATCACAGAATGGAAGTTTTGCTACCTGAGCTGTGCTGCAGCCAAGCCAAAACAAAATCTGCTATGCTGTCCAAGGAGGAGGATGTTGTGGGGAATGCAGGGGTACAATGCCAATGCCAGGTCAACATAAATGTCACATGTGGAAAAATACTTCATCTATTTACCTCTAATGCACATATATCTCTGTTTAGATTATGCTTGGGATGCGAGGAAATGAAGCCCTACTTGTATCTTATTTTAATATTATGCTATGCTTGTTTATACAGCAATTACATGTCATATCTGTTAATCATTGACAACCACAGATATTTCCAGGGGTCAGGACTACTGCACTTTCCTCAGCTCTCCTGAACATAGAAACAGCTGCAGCAGTCCCCTGAGGGATGATCACTCCCCACTTTGCACCAACGTTTCTCCAAACAGCCACAGGATCTTTGCATTATGATTCAGAAGTTTAAAAAGCAGCACAAGATGGACCAAAGAGCTTGTATAATATCACATATATGTAAATACATAGTCTTTCCTGTTAATATCAATATAGACTCCCAGTCACATTTCTTACAGAAATCTCTGACCATATGCTTGCATATGTGCATGCTGCTTCTGAGCAGTAGCTGCATGCTAATGCCAACTGCTATATCTTACACATTTCTTTCCTATTTCTTTCCTTATTTGTTATAGTTCCATCCTCCCTTTCTCCAGGAGCAAAAGCAGCTTAAAGTTAAAGGGAATCCCCTGTCATTTTATCCCCACAAAAATGCCTTCAGGTTGGTTGGTCTGTGACAGCATTTCCAGATGTCCACATTAAAATGCTACTTATCAGTCCTTGAGCCTGCAGAAAAGTTGTACTGCCCCCATTGCTAAGAAGACTGGCAAAGGGTGCTCTCCTGACCCACCTATGATAGGGCAAGTTAAGGAAAGGGGTTCTCCTGGCTTCATTTCCCTTCCCATCTGCTATCAGGAAAACTACGATTACTCTGCCTCCTGTGAGTGGGGTACCCTTGGCAGAGTGTAGGGGTTGCTTAGAGTGATGCGCTTTGTCCCCCGTTAAGTTGTCCAACTAACAAGTTGCAGGGGTGGAGGAGTGCACAAGGAAAAGTGAAAGACAGTGCTCTTGATGCTGCTGTTAACACAACCACTTCTTCACACCTGTCATCTGTCCTTTGGGCTATTTCTGAAGACTGGTCTAGCAAGCTTCTGAAAGAGCACTAAACTAGGCTGACCATACGTACCAATTTGAATGGGACAGTCCCATTTTTTTCACATTTCCCGACTGTCCTGTCGTTTTAATATAAATGTCAATTTTGTCCTGTTTTTTTTAAATGTTGGAGCCATTATTGGAAAAAGTGGGAAAAAATTGAAACTGAAATTGAAAAGGAGGCTGACTTACCCACTGGCAGCAGTTCTCAATCCGGCGGGAAACCTAGATCGGGAACCGCAGGAACAGCTGATTGGCAGTGAGCAAGAGGAAGAGTTGCTGCCGCCAATCAGTGTGGTGGAAGACGGTCGGAAAAGCGCACCCAGCGGAAAAGAAGCCAATTGGCTCTCAGGCCAAAATGGCAGGAAGAAAATAAAATAAAAGGGTGCGCCAGAAAGGAATAGGTTGTCAGGGACATCCATTCACTAGACTCCTCCGTTCCTGTCCTTCTGTCCCAGCTCACCGCCACCCTTAGTCCTCCTGCAACCTCTCTGCCCAACACCACCCCTGCACAAGCCTCTCCAGACCCAACCACTAATGCACCTCCCCCTCCTGCACCTTCCCAGCAAGGACCAGCAAATGGATCTTTAAAACTCTTCAAAACATTTTTTATCATCTTACTTTTTCATGAACACGGAATATTACATAACGTTACATAAGTTTAACCCCGTCCCATTTTGCCCTCCCAATGTCCTGTTTTTGTCTCAAGGAAATATGGTCAGCCTACACTAAACATATGTTCAGAAATGGCCCAGCTAACACATCACAAGCATGGAGGATGGATATAGAGTGAAGCAGAAGGAATGATGAGGAGCAAGCTCCATCCTCAACTAGTGCTGCCAGGGAATGGCAGTCCTGGCAGCAGGTAATCAAGGAATCCAGTTCTGACATTGTAACTAGCAACACCTTGTGGTGCCAAAGCCAGAATGGAATACACAGAAAGGCACTGCCTCATCCCACCAAAGAATTAAAACAGTAAAAAGTATGGCCATACAAAACCAGATGTTGGCAGAAGCAGGAAAGAACCTGTAATACATCCAAAGAGGAAAGAAATAACAATACATAGCTGGCAGAATCTCATTCCCAGTGTAAATTGCCCTTCTGGGCAGCACAGGATTGGCACACTCAAGAGCACTAGTCCAGTTTTTTCAATACTCTTTCAAAAGAGCACTAAACTTGCATTTATAAGGATCCCACATAAGACTGACAAGGGGCAGATGCCTGGTTTCTGGAGTAGATGCTTCTGTGGAGGCCAAATGCCTGGTCTCTCCTACACCCTAAGCCAAAATGGCCATGGAGGACAAATCCTTGTGAAGGGAGGAAATAAACTGTGCTAAAGTGATTAATAAGAGTTTGGCAGATCCCAACCCCTGAACATGTTAGCAACCGCATCACTGGTGAAGCATGCCAGATTATATACACAGCCAATATTATATCAGGAGAAGAGGGAAAATGCTACTTTACAACTGGAATAGCTAAGGACAACATCAAGCTACCTCAGCTATGGGTTGGGGATAGGACAAAGTCAACATTATGAGGGTATGTCACCCCCCCCCGCCCAAGTTACTGGAGATGTTTATGCCATGGTTAGGGGGACATGATGAAGAGAGCTGAGTAATTGTCTCAAAGTCATCCAGTGAGTTTCTGTGCTTTGGTTGGGCTTGAATCTGAGTCTTTGAAGTCCAACACCTTAACCACTCTGAGATTAATCCTATAATCCTATGCCTACCTACCTGGAGTAAGATTACTGAACTCAGTAGAACATAATTCTGAAGAGACATGTAGAGGAGTAATTATTCGTTTGCTACTTCTCTCATAATCTATATTATGATGATGATTGTTGTTGTTGGTTTACAAAGTTAGAGTAGGGCCTAACTAAATGTTCCTTTCTCTCCTTCTCCTGCCTTCGCCCAGCAGAACTTCAACTGAGTGATCCTCAGGGCCAGAGCTCACCTAGCAGGAAGCTCTGGTGGTTGTTTTCAGTTTGCTTGACTGTTGGACAGGAGCTGTTGTTTGTCAGTTATGCTTGTGGCAGCACACAAAGCAATTCAACTGCCACTGCTTCAATTGGCCATGAGCAGGGAGGAGTTTGCTGATGAGAGAATTTTGTAAATCGAAATAACCCATTGAACAGATGAGTGTGTTCCCAGGGGCAGGATGCTTCCATGCCTGCTCTTCCTTTCTGGCCATGCAGGAAATGAAATCCTGAAAGCAACCTAGCCCAGTGCAAAATACATACAGAACTAAAGGTCAGAGAACTAACACCCAGGCTTAAGGAGTTTTTTTTAGCAGCATCACTGAATTTGACATATCATCGATTCACACTAAAGTGTGCTCCCAGTTACCCGGGCTTTCCTTATTTCACCCGTTTAATTTAGGTGGGAAAATTAATCAGATGCCTCTCCCATTGTATGCAGATCACCCAGAATTGATTCAGTAGAGACAGCCTGTAAGAATACATGCATGTGTGTGTACATGTATACATGCACCTGATTTATCATACAAGTTAAATTATTCTTAATTCCAGTTAGTCACCTGACTGGTTCTACTTCAAACATGGTGTTTACACAGAAGGACAAACAAGATGCTTTGTCATCAGGTCCTGTATGATATGGCTCCGTTTCTGCCAGAATAATCCCAAGCCAGGTTTACGTTCCCCTGCTGGATAAGGAGACTTCATAGCCATGACTAATAGAACAAATGTGATATTACATCTACAAGCAAGACTGTATTTGGTTGACCTAAATGTAATTCCCTAAGAAAATAGAAGGAGACAGAAAAAGAAACAGATGCTTCCAAGCCTCAGCAAAATGTTGATACTGCTATTTGAGTACCTCCCTGCTGCCAGCAGTACAAAATCTGGGGGGTGGGGAGGAGTCTCATGAAAAACACAAGACAAATAGAATCATTTCAAATTCTCTTCCAAACCAGGTGACTATCAAGACATGTCTTGGATGTAGGCATTGTTACACTTAGCATTTTCACTTATGACTTAATATTTTATTGGCATCTGTATTATTCTGTAATCCGAATATAAAATGTGTATTGGCTGAAATCGATATTTGTTATTAATATGGCTCTCTTTCACCTTTTAACCAACATTAACAACATTCCTACAAGCAACATACAGAAGTCACAAATTATTATTGGAATCCTATGTGCAAAGGTCTAAGTTAAAACAGTAGCTTTCAGCAAGATATTCATCAAAAGATATTCATCAAAAGATATTTAGGAAAAGAGTCCCCTTTTCGGGAGAGATGGGCGGTGATAGAAATGTGAAATATAAATAAATAAATAAATTCATCAAAATTCATCAAAAGTAAGCAAGATAGAGGGATAACTGCAGCCCACCTCTTTATTATGGAGGGAGGGAGGTGGGCAGTGGGATATCTTCCAACTCTGATAATATGCTTTCATTTCTTCTTCATTCCTCTACTTCCTTCTGCTCCTTTGCCTGCTCTTTCTTCTACTCCCTTCCACCCTCTGCTGTGTTCCTCTACCCTCTTGTCTGCATGACATTGAATACTTTTGTGATTTTTGGTGCTATCCACTATTCCATTTAAAACTGATCATGTACCTAGAAAGCCCTAAGTGTAAATACAGCAAATAGTTAAAATTGCAAGCTCAAATCACTATAAATAATCCAATCTCTCTCTCTCTCTCATGAATCCTAATCCTTATCTATATGTGAACCTTCATCTAAAATTGGAAACAGATGAGATTTTCTTTTGCCATATCACTTAGGACAGTTGATTGTTTGGAGCACCCTGAAGTCAATAAAGCTAAATATTACAAGAGAGTATTACAAGAGAGCACACTGAAGATGACTGTTGGTGTCTATAGTCTGCATACCGAGTATAGGACTGCAGTGTGAACACAGAATAAGCACTTTCTGGCATTTCTCTTCTTCCTGGAGACTTAATAATTGAAGGTAATTGCACTTTCCATCTCAACTGCACTGTTGAAATGTTAATGTGTCCATAAGCACTAGGTCGCCATTGCGTTAATTCATGCTTGAAGAACACTGAACCCTAATGGACCTGATTGCTTTTAGAAGGCTGCCTTTGGCCCCTGGTCACTGAGGAAGATCATTTCATAAAGAACAAACCATCTTCCCTGAAGAACTTCATAGGAAAAAATTACAGACATTTGTAAATTGCAGTACATTTGATGGCGAGATTTATTAAGATCTGCAGAAGACAGGGGCATGTGAGTAGTGGGGAAAGTCAACCTGTGGTGCTCTGCCTACACTGACACACCTCTATTACATTTTATAATAGTCTGTTTCTTAACAAGCTCACTACAGGTGGTCCTCGTTTAACAACCACTCATTCAGTGACTACTTGAATTTGTGACAGCACTGAATTAGTGGTAGTTATGACTGGTCCTAAAAGTTCCAGCCAGTGCAGCACCCCTGCAGTCACATGTTCGCGATCTACGTGCTCAGCAACCAGCCTGGATTTCTGACTGTTGCAGAGTCCTGTGGTCACATGATCACAATTTGTGACGTTCCCTGCTGGCTTCTCACAAGTGAAGTCAATGGGGAAGCTGGCAGGAAGTTGGAGGTCATGATCACGTGAGCTCTTTGCTTAATAACCTGCATGGTCTTTGCTTACTGACAGTAACTGGAGACTTCTGGAATTGCTGTCACTAAGTGGTGCAGTCACATGACATTGTGCTTTATGACAGCATTGCTTAGCGATGGAAATTCCGGTCCCAGTTAAACACTGTTCACTGAGGACTACTGTATTCCTTATCCCTGTGCAGTGTGCATTGTTACCTTTGCACATGTACCCAGTTTACAACGCACATGGGCACCCTCCTCCTGTAACACTGGACTATTCTTTATCTTTGGTCAGAAATTGAGCATGAAACCATACTACATACAGAGACAGTATTATCAATAGATACTCCGAGGGGCTCATCTCAGACTGCAGGGGCTGAGACAATTAGAGCAGCCTCTTCAGTAATCCTCTTAAACTTGCTGGCTCTTTCCTTCTGAGCCCTTCCCCGCTTGCCCCCAGAACTTCTGGACAAGTTCAAAGAAAATGTGTATATACTGCCAAATTATCTCCCTTTTCCACACTGCTACGTTAAAAATATTTAAAGCCCTTTACATACCACCCAGAATTAGGGGAAACTGGCTTGTGGAAGACCTCTCATAAGAGAGTACAAAAGAAGCAGGGAAGCGAAGTAGAACAAAAAGTAGAACTCCAAATCTGGAAACTGGTAAGACATTTGCTAAACTTGGAATGGAGCACTGTGATATGAAAACCCATGCAGCAACTGGCAGGGCTCCTGCATGATCCCTCTGGGATGTGGGTAAAGAGGTTTTGCAGAATCTTTGGGAAGCTTCAGGCAACTAGAGAAAACTGTGGAAGTGCTTTCCACTGCTGAATGTTGTAATGCCATCCTGTCATAACTCTGAGCAATGACACTCTATATCAGTGTTTCTCAACCTAAGCCATTGTAAGATGTGTGGACTTCAACTCCCAGAATTCTCCAGCCAGCATGCATGCTGGGGAATTCTGGTAGTTGAAGTCCACATGTCTTACAATGGCTAAGGTTGAGAAACACTGTTCCATATGATACTGTGAAAGTTAAGCCTTCTTGTTCGTGGCCCATAAAATACAATGCCAGTTATTAATTGGTAGGTGAATTCTTGTTTCAGAAAACTTTAGTTGCTGCTATTTTGGTTTTGCTGCTGCTGCTTTATTTGTTACTTGATTTATAAGGTATTGTTTTTAATTGTCATATGGTTCTTCAATCAGCCACCTTGAACAACTACTAAGCACTGTTTCCACATTCATACCTGTTTTCAGAACTAGTGTGGCCGAAACAAAGGAATGATAAAATACAAGATTCATAATGCTTGAAGAAAATGTCATGCGGAGCTGGGATTCTAAAATAAAGGTGATGTTCTTGCACTGAGTCTACAGGGTAATGCCATAGGGCACAGTCCTTTGGGTAGGAAAAGAGAGGTAACCTGCAGCATGGTTTGCTCATTCAAAATACTGTTTTATAAATACTCCTGTCTATTGAAATTGCCAGAACCAAAAACAAAAAAACAAACACCATTGACGCAATTGCTTGAAGCATTATTGCAGCCATAACTTTCCCTTGAGCTACTTAAAGAATGAGTTTTCAAAATGAAAATACCAATTATTTTTTCTTTGAGAATAAGAACAGATCACGAACCTGGCACAGAAAAATCCATCCAACTTTTATGACTTTGCAGAGAGGCCAGAAACTATTGGGGACAGGGGCAGCGAGAAGCCCAGGAGCACCACAGGTCCTTGGCCATTGGAGGGATAGGGAAAATCCCAGGAGCTGGGAGACAAGATGAAATGGGAATTCTCCCCAGTGGGAAACCACAAATCCTTCAGCTCTAGAGGAAGCACTGAGAAAAGAGAAACTGTCTTTCTCTGGGGCAGAAGCAGAGCTGATTAATCACAAAATTATGACCATCTTAGCTTTCTAAGGCTTCCATAAGCCCCATCACAGCACTGTATGGGGCATAGAAAGATGCACTGATCTAAGCCTGGCACTTCCTTGTACATGGAAGGGGCTTCAGTTTCATGCAGCCTCTAGAAAATTACTTCTAGTTTCCAAACATGTTTTAATTAGTGTTCAGTTAAACTTCCTTCCCTTTTTAATTTGCTCCTTGCTTGTGATCTACTGCTTATTCTCAAACCAAAAGGAAGTTACATTTTTGATACATGTAGTTTAAAGGAAACTTGGCCAGATAATGGATTTTTCTGAGTCATCTGATTGTGGACCTCACTCCCCTTGTTAATTATCACTCATTAAAAGTTGTCAGATGCTTCCTTCCTCTTTCTAGAATGTCCTTCTCTGCTTGCAGTCATTTAACAGGCAAAAAGCCTGTTTCCCATCTGCATAAAGCCTCTCGTTTGGTGTGTGTGTGTGTGTGTGTGTGAGAGAGAGAGAGAGAGAGAGAGAGAGAGAATGAAACATTTTATTATATTGTTATATAGGTAGCAGGTGTCATGAGTACTGATGGTGAACAGGAGGGGGCCGCTATCCAGGGGGAAAAACGCATGCGTAGTTTAGAAGCTTTGAATCTTCCTTCAAAGACGCTAAGAGCAGACCCACCCTAGATTTATGGGTTTCATCTATGAGAGTTTCCCCTTGGCCTTCAGTTTAGCAGCATTTTCTGTCTAGTCGAGTAGAACAATAAACACTAAAGACTTAACCAACCATCTCAGCATGGTTCTTCGATCCAAGATAGGACAGCAGGGCCCTGACCACATTTGCCCAGTGTTTATTCACTTGGTACCTGATCTACACTTGGAAGAGCATGAGGTTTTAATGAAATAGCAGAATGGACTTTCCCTTTCAGAATTCTGGAAGTTGTAGCCCCACCATATGTGGAGGGTTCCATGGACGGGAAGGTGGATTACATCATAGTAACTCACATGCTCCAACTTGAAATGTTCTTAATTAAAAATGCTGCATTATAATGCTTGTTCAGAAAACTCTTTTTGGAACAGTTTCATTCTTAAATCTACACAGGATCTCCCCATTGATACTGGTGTGACATAAGCTACAAACTGAGATAGTGGGATTCAGGTTGTGCTAGTCTCTTTCGAGGAGAACTCATGTGAACTTGGACAACACAGCCACAACATTAGGAAGGTACATGGGAACTTTTGACAGTTCACACAAACAAGCAAGCCATGACTGAAAATCTGTTACTGCACAGAGGTACAACAAGCTGCTTTATGCATAGCTGTCCTTCACAGCTACTGTGGATTCCCAGTTTCACCACAGTACCTCAAATTGTTTTCTGGCATTTCATAAGCTGATGGTGACAGTTGTCTTGTGACCACTCTATCTGGAAAGTAATAATGCTTTTATGCAAATGGAGGCCAATATTCCTGAAGAAACTGTGGCACTTCATAGAATAATGTTCTCATAACACTTTCCTTAAGAATGGTATCTGCTTGATTTCCAAGTGATTATGAAAAAGAGGGAATAAAGGGAATACAGGTAATCCCTCCACATTTTAATAGACACGTGAATTTTAAAAAATGTGATTTTCTTATACTCTAGTCAATGAACAAACCAAGATTTTAAATCACAGTTGGGGCCTGGCTCATTCCCATAATAGCCTTAAATCATATCTCAGTTTCTTGAGTTTGGAAGTTACAGGGATTGATCTATTGATCTAGCTATTGATCTAGCAATCAATCTCTCTCAGAGGCAAAATATTCGGACTGGTTCCTCTGGAGTACAGGTGAATGAAAAGTTTTAGGTAAATTAAAAGTTAGGGTAATTCATAAGCCCAAGGTGTGTCATGGCTCATTCATGTACCAGCAACCTATGTTTCCAGTTACATCTGAATTTGAAGACTTAGCTAGATTATGAAAATAAGGTGAATCCTATAACATGAACATAGCCTTCCATTTTCAAGGTTGCTAAATACTCAAGGCAGTACTTTTTAAATCTCCATTTCATATCCAATCCTTGCCACCCAAGGGCAAAGCCCTTGCACATTTAAATAGCTGTGAGACCAATTTTAATGAAGCAGAATGCAAACGTGGTATGAAAGTAGAAAGCCCCCTTACTTTCAATTAAGATATATATTTTTCTAAAATAAATTTCCCATAATAAATTCCATTTCCCCCAATCCCTTTCTCCACCTCCACCCTGATCAGTAGCAGTGCCTTCCTTGCACACTTAGAACTGCTTTGCTGGACTGCACCTGCTGCATGCCAAGAGTTCCCACAGATCTTGGTGGAACTTATACATATGTATTGTTTTGGAAATGGATATTCATAACACAGTGAATAAAACTCTGAAATAAAAGCTCTCGTCTTAAGCACATAGTTAGGAAATGCATAATTCAGCTAACGCTAATTTTGACAACTGTCAGTTTAACACAGCTTTGCACCTTGAAGGATGACAACTGTGCACATTCATTGAAATGGGTATTCCTACTCAATGTTTGCTATTTGTATTACTGGTTAACTGTGTCAAATCTAATGAGGGACGGACAGTGGCTCTATGGTGAGAACATGCTTGGTGTGTGCTAAATTCTGGGTTCAGTCTCCAGCAGAGGGATATGGAACTTCTAGCACCTCAGAAGCTGTTAAAGTACAGTGGCGCTTAAAAGTTGGTGACCCCTTTTGAATTTTTAATATTTCTGCATAAATGTGATCAATTCTCCATACAAGTCCTAAAACTAGATAAAAAGAACCCAATTAAATAAATGAGTCAAAATCATTATATTTTTTTCATCTATTTATTGAGGAAAAAGGTCCAAAGGGACATGTGTGTGGCGAAAGTATGTGAACCTTTGCATTCAGTAACTGGTGTGTCCCCCTTGGGACATACGTTGCCAACAACTGTTGATAAGCTGATCTGTTGATAAGGAGGAATGGGCTAAAATCAGGACCCATCCTTGTGTACTTCCTTGTGTTCATGTGAAACAAAATCCACAGTTCTAATTCCATAGCCACCACTGTGCCTGTAGACGGTGAGGAAGATGACTTTGACAGAGATTTGTTACCAAAGCAGCAAGGGAAAAATCATATTTTAAGTCCAAAACAAGCAGAAAATATGTGCAAGTGGCTCAGATTCAGACAGATACCTCCCTAATTCACATGGGTATAGGAAGGGGAGGACTACAGCACATCAGACTTGTCAGATTCTGTGATTATAGCCACTCTCAATAAAAGTAGTCCTAGCCTTTCTGTGGAGTTGATTCCTACTTTGGTCTACTTGGTGGGGCTGACAGTGCCAAAGTCTCCACATTCATCTTTCATCAGAGATGGATTCTCTTTGTATTAGGGCTGCCTTTTAGCTTAATTACTAAGAGCCACTTAACTTTTTTTAAAAACATTTCATGATGCAGGTGAGGCATATTTGCTTGGGAATAAGCTATAGTAGTGAATTCACTGGGATTATTTTAAGTAAATACACAGATAGTTCGTATGTAACCTTATTACGGGTTAACATTTAGATTTCTCAACAGGTAGCATTAGCCAACATTGGGTCTCTGCATTTGTATTTGCATTGTTTTATTTACTTATTTATTTTAGATAAGCAAACCACACAGTATTCCTCAGTGATGGTGAGGGCGGGAAGAAGGAGCCAAGCTTGATATCTGGCAGCTTCCGTCCTTCAGCATTAGAAGGCCTAATAGATTGGCAGGTGCCCCTTAATGAGATGGAGTGGAAGAAAGTAGACATTAGCAGTTAGGCTGAAATCACGCCTACCGTTCTATTAAACGAAAGTGGGGGACGATGTTGTACTCCTGCAGTCTTCCTCAAGTTTTAACTCTGGGCATTCTGAACACGTTACTTGTGCCTTGTCAGTTCCACCAGCTCCGAGCTAAGTTTAAAGTGCCAATTTTGATCTTGAAAGCTCTTCACAGCTTAGGAACAGGATACCAGAACTCTGTTCCCAACTGATCTTTTCCAGATGCTATTCATTTGTGATGAAGGTCATGACAGACTCCAGGGTAAAGGGCCTCCTTGCAGGTGGCCCCCTTCTATCTCCAAGTCTCATATGACCTCTTATCTTGAAATAATTTCATACCCAGGGAGAGATCCTTTTATTTTTCCTCCAGATCTTTTATTCATTGGCATATCACTTTCATGTTGACCTATGTTCTTTTGTTGTTTTATAATCTGCTGGTTAGTTCTGTATCTTTTGCACTCTGTGATATTTTTTATATCATTTATATCATGGCTTTCTGATGTTTTCATTCACTGCCCTGGGTACCTGTTAGAGGCAAACTATAAATCAAATAAATAAGCTGTATGCTGTACAAGCACAGTGGCGCTACATGCCCTTAATTACAGGAATTAAGGAGAATATGGATGTATGCATGCCAGCAAAATGTGGAAGAAGGACAGGTTGAAAAGTCTGCATCTCTCTAGGATTTTAAACTGCAGTTGGTTGATTAAAGGTAGTATTCTGTTATCTGGTTGAAAGAGTTGAGAGCTGCTGAGGGATTGTGAGATGACTGCCCAAAATGAAGGAGTTATAGTGGTTGGGCATTTCTTTGCTGACAATTGCCTAAACTATTATCTGAATTATGACAAGAATTTTCCTATATTGCTATTGTAACAGCATATCCTTGAGCAAGAAATGCTTTTTCTGCTGTGAACTGCACTCCCCTGTCACCTTTCCTAAATTCACTTATTCTGAAGTGACTGAATTCTTAAACATCAGACTATTGCTGCAGAACAAGAACTAAACAGATCCTGGACAGAACTGGTAGCAACTGCATCCCAGGAGAACTGGAAGAATTCTGAAGATTTTTCTATGGGCACCTAGACTTTGGGACAAAACTTAGAGTGACTTCGATAGCACAGTCTTCTATATAATTTTTCTTTAGATATATGTATTTTTCCTTGTTTTATGTTCTATTGGGAATGTGGAAATATGTATCTGTCCAAAGTTTCCTTCAGCCTGTCCTCATAGCTCCACACATGGATGGTTTTTTGTGAGCTAGTAGTTTCAGCTAAGCATGTCTACTCTTTCCCAGTTCTCCAAGGGTCTCCTGCATTATGGTGTGTGTCTACATACCAGAGGATTTATCAGCAGAAAACAAGCCTGGAGAATTCCTTCCATGCTTTCAGCACTATCCAGGAAATACTTATACAGAAGTAAGGCTTATTTTATTTGGTGGATTTTATTCAAAAGCATCTTAATTTTTTTAGTTAAAAAAAAGCAACTGATTATACAATGTTTGGGGAAAGGTATTATGGCTGTGCAATGTTCCAGTTCAGTTCCAAAAAAACTGCTTCAGACCCTGTGAGGTCACAACTATTAAAACTGAGCTTTTTTGTAAAGCACATATAAACTAGAATTAGCCATCAATGAATATATTGATTCAACATGATGGTGCAACTCTTTTGGTTCATGATGTTTGATTGTTGTGTGGTTTTACTGATCTCAGGTGTTTTTAATTATGTTCACCATGGATGTTTTAGTTATTTTCTATATTATCTTATAAACCACCAAGTATTGTATTTGACCATGGCAGGATATAAATATAACACATAAGTAGCACCAGTGTACAACTTTTCAAAGCAGCTGCATCTTTTCCTAGGATTGTGCAGCAGCTGCATAATCCTGGGAAAAGCACAGCAGCTTTAAAGATTTGTTAGTAGGTACTACATTTATGCTTCCCTCTGTAATGAAGCACCTTTTCTGAATTATTTCTCAAGCACTGCACAGCCTTAAAAGGTACTGTTTATTCACTTCTGCATTCCATTCCCATGGTTCTGAAGATGGTGTTGTCCATTGGTGCCACTATATTGATGAAAAGGACAGCCTTTTCCAAGTTGCAGTCAGAAGCCAGGTCTCCGCTGAGAGAGAGGATCCTAATACCTGCCTCCAATGAAACTGAAGAAATGGTTTTGACTACCCCTCCTTATCAAATTTAGAGCGCAGGTTACTGTTATGAGGGACAAGACTGTATACGAGGGCTGCTGTGGGTGGCTCTGAATCAGAAGACTACACGGCTCCTTTGCATCCTGCTTGAAGAAACCAGATTCACACGTTGGAATTGTTGCACAACATTTACACTGGCATTATAATTTAGTAAATGCAGGGCAGCACAGCAATTTAATGCTTTGTTTTCTTATAGTTGTCAGAAAAAGAACAATAGTCAGTTATACCTATAGTCTTTGGAACTTGTTTCCTTGCTCATAATCTCGTCTCCCTCACAGAACCAGAAATGTCTTACAGGTGGGTTTCTCGCTATAATTATTCTTCAGTCCAGCCCTCTTTTGATACTTCAAACTTCTCTTGGTTAAGTACCTTGATTCTAGCCTGGCCAGCTTAGGCACTTCTTCTTTCGGTATCTTGTCTCTCCTGGAAGTATATGGCAAAGGCTTTCTATATTTAGAGCAGTGTTTCTCAACCTTGGCAACTTCAAGATGTGTGGACTTCAACTCCCAGAATTCCCCAGCATATTGGATGGGGAATTCTGAGAGTTGAAATCCACACATCTTAAAGTTGCCAAGGTTCAAACACACTGATATAGAGGAGAAGAGACGTCTAGCTACTTCTGTTAAAACTTAATTCTCCCAGTCCTGGCTCTCATCCTTGCCCAGCTGTCTAGTCTTCTACCTCACCACACAAAAGATACATGGGTGACTGTGAGAAAGAAAGATTCATTCAGTGTATGTCATCTGCTGGCTCTGGAAAGTCTACATGTGCCTCTGAGCCAGAGTGTGAAGTATGCATTCAGTCCATGCTCTAACTTTGTTATGACCGTAAGCTCAACTACATGAATGCTTTTTCCAGAGATAACAGTACACTTAATTACTTGGCTACCACTTGCAAAGTCTGAGGAGGGCATATATGATCTGAAACCTTATTAATAGGCTTCTCAGGTAGAAGAAGTCCAATTGCCACCAGGCTGACTGATTCCCACTCAGATTAGGATCGTATCTTATTATCTTTTCTTGCTTTTTTTCCCTGATACTTTTCATCTCTAGTGTTTCAAAACATTTTCACCCAGCCTTTACTGAGCAATGTTCTGACACCAGGATAATCATGCAAAACAAGCTTGATCTATGTTGAGTCTTATCTATACAAGAGCTTGCCCCATTTGTGCAGTAGCTAATTACTAAAAGCAAGAAACATTTTGAATATGTAGAACTAAAGAAATCTCTTCTTTCCAGCCTTAATATATCGCAGGATTGACCGTGCTAATATTTCTTAGATCTAATGTACAGTAATTCATTTTTCTTAGCAGCTTTGCCCTATTAATTACTCCTGGTTACAGTGTGATCGATCAGAATCAGAGTTTCCTTCCTTTTCTGTTTTCAGCTGATAGGGGAAAATGTTTATCTGTCCCTAACCACATGACCTTTAACTTTTATTGTTCTTTTTGTTATTCCAGTATTCATAAGGCTATCCTGTTTACACTGCAGAAGCTCCTAGTGTTTTTAGCAGACTTTCCCACCCTTAGGTCATCAAGCATTAACCATCCTGAGACCTGGTTTATGTAAGGAGCTTCTAAAGGTTTTGGCCACCCAAACCGCAGCATTTTATCATCACACAGAGAGGTGACTGCAACATTATATACAGTGATCAGTGAGAAGCATGAGCTTTAGTTTGTGGTTTAGAGAATCTTGGATGAAATGGAGTAGAAGTTAAGTGAAACTTGTAAAGAAAATTTACTGTGTAAAGACTGGGGCAATTAAGTTCCGGTCAATAGTTAAGTGAAAGGTTCTCACCAAAACCTTCCCTGTTTCTCTGCAGAGAGCACCATGTACCAGGTGGTGAATGTATGCTATATTGAGGGTAAAGACAGGACGGGCTATTCATTTGCCTTCCCCATTTGAACAAAAGTGAATTCTCATAGCCTCAGGGGAAGCAAGCAAAATCAATTGTCAAACAAACTACTATTAAGTGCACTCGCTGGAAATGTTTGTTCATTATTACTAAAAAATACTGAGTTTGCTGAAACTCCAGTGCAGTGTTTAACAACTTGTGTTACATTATAAAATTCTATGTGTCCATGATTTGGGGCACCTGCCATATGTAGCACAATGTAACCTATTATTTATTTATTTTATTTATTTTCAAATGTTGTCACTGCCCCTCTCCCCACAACAAGAGGGACTCTGGGCAGTTAACCTATTACATTCCTTCATTCCTGTTACCTCTTTATCAGCATATGGCAAACCTCTCTGGGGGGAAAAACAGCTTCTCTGGTTTCCAGTCAGCAGAAAAATAACTTATTTGTAGAAAGGCAAGCAAATGTTTGTTCCAAATGAGGCTGGAAACATAAGATGAAGAAATCAAAATCCTCTGGTATTCATGTTTACTTCTTTAAAAAGAAGTAAAACATGTTCAAGATATTTTAAAAAGAAGTGTATTTCAATCAATCTATTCAGCTTTCTCAGAGACATTACAATATTGTAATTACAATTATTATTGTAACATACAATAGTATGTTGTAATTATTATTATAATCATGTGTAAAATACTTTGGCATTTACTTTTTATCTTTTATTTTTCAACAAACTCTGTAAATTTGGTTAGCTACACAGGTAGGAATTACAACTTCTCAAGAAATAGCTTTGCCAATCTGTAGTAATGAAGACAACAGAGTCTTATAGCACCTTTGGGTGAATCTTCTGAAGAAAGCTATTCTAGCTATCAATTTCCAAAATTACTATTTTTTAATAATGGTCCTAGAATGTCCAAACAGAGTGGATATAATCTGAAAAAAAGCACTATCTTTGTTTCCAAAGAGATAGATCTCTGTTACTGTTTCTTCAAAGGGTTAAGAATTTAGTGGTAATATCCAAAAGACTAATTGCTACTTAATAATGATTTATGGCATAACTCCCACTGAATCAAGTAGGATTTATTTATTTGTTAACATGTACAGAATTGGATTGCAAGACTACCTTTCTATGAAGTTGGGAGAAAATCCTATTAAGAGAAATGTAGCCAGGATTAAGCTATATAGGTACAACGTTATATTCAAGCTGCTTAATTCACATTGATTTCAGTTGCATAATGTGCAGAGAAGTGCAGCCCAAGGCGACATCCAGTTATCATTCTGGTTGGTCACATTTAATTTTAGTTATGTCCTTACTTATCCCCAGTACAATTTCATAGTGTCTCTTCTTCAATAACTACATCACTCTGATCTTTCTTACAAAATAACTCATACAAATAGCAAGTGGGAAAGGGTATGGAGGTGGGAGGATTTTGAGATGGGATAATGAAGCAGCTAGAGGGAAGAAAACACAATATATTTAAAAAACAGTAGGATATCTGTGCTGAAAAGGAACATAGAACTGTAGTTGTGTGTGTGTGTGTTTAAAGACTCCAGCAGTAAATAAAAATGGGTGCAAACCTTTAAACTCTTTAATATGATTCAACCTTTTAGATGAATATGAATTTTTATACATACACACACCCTAAACAGTGCTAGCATACATGAAGTGATGCTGACTAAGCATCAACCTCTCAATATTTGTATCAGCATTATTGATAACTACTATGTACTTAATGTTCTGCAAAAGGGATTGAATGATTTGCCATACATTTTGTCGTTACTGTTTTTAAGAACCCTGCCAAGTGGACAGCATGGCTACCCCAGTCTCTCACTTGAGAGGTAAGAGAAGGAGGCTGGATGATGATTTTTTTTTTAAAATTGCCTGGTGTGTATTTTCACAAATAAGCTAAAATTTGAACTAAATACAAGATAAGGAAAGATGAAATCTAAATCAAAGATCCTGAGATCATAGGGAAAAATAAACTGCAGTTATAACCACATGATGAGAGCAGTTTGGTGTAATGATTAAGGCACCAGGCTAGAAACCGGGAGACTGGGAGTTCTAATCCTGCCTTAGGCACAGAGCCAGCTGGGTGACCATGGGCCAGTCACTTTCTCTCAGCCCTAGCAAGGAGGCAGTGGCAAACCTCTTTTGAAAAACCTTGCCAAGAAAACTGCAGGGACTTGTCCAGGCAGTCTCTGAGAATTGGGCATGACTGAACGATAAAAAATAAAAAAATAAAGAGGACTTCTTCCAAAATTCAGAATGGGTTTGAACTAAATTACTAAGGAACCACTGGAGTGGGGCTGTTTTAAGTGTTCAATATCTTTCTTATTTTTCTATCTGTTCTAATACAAAATATTATCTCACACAGCTTTGCTTTGAAAATGTATACTGCATGGCTTGGACTTCTTAACACATTTGGTGGTTTTTGTTTTCAAAAACCTCTTCAATTACCTTTAGCAAATGTTAATACAACCCTAAAAGGCAGGAAAGTTACTTTAACAAGATGTCAGAGTCCTGTTCTCCTGACATCCTGGCTGGACCTAGAATTCATTCATCCTCAGCAGAGCCAAAATCCAGTCCAGTTTTTAGATGAGATTCCTCAGCCAAGAAATTTTATGCTTACTAAAAGCGTAAAACAAAAAGAAACTCTGAACTGGAGCACATACACTGGAGCTGACTTTTCACTCTGGAGCCTGCTGGAATTTCCAGTGGATTCTGGCCATGCAGTGCAGGAGACACGAATTAAAACCAGGCCTTGAGAAGGAGAGTCTAGTAGATCACTCTGATGGTGAATGGAACATGCAAAACGGTTCAGGGGTCAGAACAGACAAGAGCAACCTTCCTCGTTGTAAAAAATAGGAATGAAACAGCAACCTTGCAGGCGCAAGGGTGTCAAGTTTGCCGGCTATTGAGGCACCTGCTCTGGACTGGATGGACCTCGGTTTTGTTTCACCTCACCCCCACCCCCTTTAGTAAGTTTTCGAGTTTTAATGCCCTGTGGGGTTTGGTTTCTAGCTGGACAGATCCCTCTCTGATCTGCATTTTCTGTCTCGATCCTCTGTACTTGGGGCCTTTTTGAGGAGGGTTTGCGTACAGGAGACCCTTTTTCAGGGAAGTCTAATATACTGGTTTATAGAACCCACTTTACAATGTGAAGTTAACTGTCCCCAGGGGCAGTCTTGGACTTCTTTTATTGTTGCTGTTGGCAGATGGGAGGGTGTTTAAATGCTCACGTGTACACCGCCAGGTTACCAGAGAGTAAAGCCGCCGCCTCTCTCGACGACGCACGAGCGATCAAAAGGAGCATCAAACTCTCGCGCTGCTCCGGGCCGTATCTTTCCCTTGCTCTGCCTTGCAATTTCCTCTCCCGCCAGCAGCGAGCAGCAACCGGACGCGTGCGAGAGGAGGCTCGCGGCGCGCGCGCGCTCATACACACACCCTCACACACACATCGAGGGGAGGGGAAGGGAAGGGCTCCAGAGGCTTGGCGTGTTCCTGTGTGGAGGGGAATCAGTCAGCGAGCCCCAGCCACAAGGCAGCTCATCAATTCATTCAGTCGCCTCCCTCCTCATGCTGGTTCCCGCTCTTTCGCAGCAGTCCGCCGCCTGGGACGCCAACCTGTTTGTGGAGGTCACTCTGGGGCCGCTCGCAGCCTGTGGCTTCTTCCCTTCCTCGCTGCCGTGCAGCGCCTGATGGGCTTGCCACTGAGGAGGCGGCTCGGAGCTGGACACTAACCGAGAAGCATCCCGCGTTGCCGCGACCTCGCACACCCACAGCGGAGGGATTTACTTTGTCTGGAAGAGCCCGTGGGCTCGCCACACGCTGAGAAGAAAATGTTCCTCGATCCAGACGCAGCCAAAGGTAATAAGCGCCGCACCTTGTCCCGCGTGACTAGCTGGCTGCATGGCGATCGGGGCAGGGACCGGCCCCCTGTGCAGCGCCGAGCACTTTCCGCGGATGGCACGGGCAAGGGAAACTGCTGCCTTTGTATGTAGGGACGTGAAAGAGAGAAAAGGAGAGGGAGGCGGAGGTCGTGGCGCCGCTCCACGCACCTGAAGGTGGAGGAAGAGGATGAATCCCCGCGGCCGATTGGGCGGGGAGCCTGGGGAGGGGGGGCTCGGCACTTTGCTAGGAGGAGGCGAGAAGGGGTCGGCTCGGCAGCGCCTGTTAGCTGCGGCCGCGAGGCAGGGAGGGTGGTGGCGGGAAGCAAATCCCGCGGCGACCTGCTGAGGAGGGTTGCGAGAGGTGTGATGGGCGCAGGATTTCGGTGGGTTGCCTTGGCGGGAACTTATGGGGAGAAGAGTAGGGCCGCCTATGGAGGCGGAACCCAGCCAGCTCCATAGCTGCCTTGCCTTCCGGAGACTGGCCGCGTCCAAGCAGGGCTGTCACTGCCGGAGTTTGGAACGGAGGAGGGAAAAGGAAAAAGAGGCCACTAAGCCGCGCGTAATTTTCCAGCTTCCCTGGTTATGCTCCCTTTGGTTTTTGGTCTCTCTGCCCACCCGGTCAGGCCCTGCACCAGGTCCCCGTCATTCCCGCCCCCTTCCCTTCGCTTGCCTAGACTTTGAGGAGTTTCTCGTGGCCCATAGCTTGGGGAAGAAGTCTCTCCGGCCGCCGCCTCTTTTCTTTAGAATCCGTTGCCCTTCGGAGCCGCGGCGGCGGCACCTGCTACAGTATTCCTGGGCGAAAGGAGCTCCGCATGACCCAAATCGCGGCTGCCCGCTTCCCAGCGCGGGCGCGGACCTGAGCAGCCTTGCCTCGTCTCGCCTTTCTCCCCCTGGTCCGCGACAGGCTTCTGGCTGGCCCCAGCTTCTGTTTTCCAACGACAGGTTTGCTGCCAATGAGGTCCCTGAATGCCTGCTTTTCAGGAGAGCGCGGCCACCGCTCCTCTGCTGTGAGCAGGCAATTTGGATGAGCTTAATTTGGTGGAATTACAAACAATATTCACATTTAACCCCACCCCCAGCTGCTGTTTTAATTTGGGAGTTAACAGTCAAATCAGTATCTGCCTCTGTATTCAAAGAGATTGATTAAATTCCAAGCAAAAGTGGCACCAAAACTATGGAAAGTCATGACTATGGAAAGTCATGGCTATGCTTCTTCTACTATTCACCTGTGTGTAAAAATCAGCAGCTAAAGGAGGTTTGGCCCATTAATAGGGCCATGAATGATTTCTTTAACCATGTGGCCTTCAAAATCCTGCTTTGAAAACAGAAATGACTTGGGAAGTGTAAGGCTCCCCTCCCCAGTGCTGAAACTTGGGATTTCTGACAACAGGTCAACCAGTGAAAAATCAAAAGGTATCTGCAAGTTTATGCTACCTCTAGCTTCTCACAGTGAACAGAATCTGCAACTGCAGACTATATATGGTTTCATAGTGACTTACTGAATGGCCAAAAAGTTTCTTTCTTTCATGATGTGGGTGCTGAGGTGTTCCCTTTGAGTGGATGGACATGCCAGAGTAGAGTGATCAGAGTGTCAAGCTGGGGAGAAGAGACCTAGATTGTGGGCCTTAATTATTAATTTCGTTGGTTTACAATGGGCCAATCACTATCTCAAAGGACATTCCTCATTAGTGGCTAGTAGCATCATAAAGCCATCCCTGAGAAGATACAAAACCTGGTCTCATTACTGTTACATTGGCACAACAATGGCTGGAGGATGCTATGAATCCCTAGTGATGAAATAACATGGCCTGGTTTGCATCCATAGATTGTTGTGATGATAAGATGGGGTACAGGGAAAAGAACCATGTACACTTTTAGTGAGTTGGTGGAATTACAAATGAATGGCTGTTTGCCATATTAGATAGCTAGAACCTCCATACACAGAGGCTGTATACCTTCAAAAAGCAACAGCTTGAATTAGATGGAATGGGTGTTCTTGGCTTCCTGTCTGCTTCTATATATTTGCCAGATGCATCAGATCTGGTCACTACTGGAAAACAATGATGGTTTGATAGAACTTAGTTTGTTCCAACACGGCTATTCTTATGTTGTCATTGAAAAAACTGTGATACATAATCATCCTTACACCCTATGGCAACCATTAACACAAAATAATTATACTGTATATATTCCAATTTGAATGTTACAGACTTTCTTTTACTTTTATTCAGGTGGAAGTAGAAAGAACACCCAGGAACCACCCTTTATAGTGTTCTCCATTAATAGCTAGTTGTTATGTGTATAATTTTCTATTCAGAACAGCTGTTCTTTTCTTCCCCATCTCAGCTCAGCTTTTGTAGGCCTCTAAATTCATTTTTTTCTGTTCTGTTGGAAAATTGAGAAGTCAAAATTCTGTGTACTGAGCCAAGTCAGAAGGGAGTCCACTGAAGAATAGAACATGGAGTAGTATTTTTCACATTTTCCATGTTATTCCCGCTAGTGTATTTTTCACAGTTGCACCACACAATTCAGAAAAGTATATTAAGTTGGGCTGTGCTGTCTCAAGTGTTTTTTTTTCCCCCCCTGGTATACTCCCATTTCTAGAGATTGTAGCTCTTCAACTGCTGGCAGTTCATTACCAAATCACTTCTGCCATGAGGATCCCTTGTTCTGGAAACAGAGATGCAGGGCAAGTTTTAAGCTTAAAGGTGTCATTTTAGCACAATCCTGCTCCTTTAACTCTGCTTCCTTTAAAAAAAACAACTGATGTTGAAGACCAGATTAAGTTGAATTGGATTTTTGAACTCTGTTCCTCATATGTATGACTGGTATTGCACGTAATATGCCCATGTAATCCTTAACTCTTTCCTCTGTTTTATCAATGAGGAAGGTCAGACTCTGTTCTCTGAAGTCTGTATACATCTTTCTCGGTAAGAATATTTATTCCAATATTGACTCCATAGCCAGTTGTCAGCACAGTGGCTATGGACAATAGCCAGCCACACTCAAGGGAATTTCCTAGCATAGTGATGCTTGTTCATACTCCTTTATGCATTCAAATCTTGTTGAAAATTTAGGTTTTTTCCACAGCCTAACTACCTGCAGATCCTCCCCATATCTTAACTAACATCTTAACTAACCCATAAGACTTTTTTTTAAAAAAGCTAATTATATATATGCCATTTCTCTCAGAATCCAAAGTGTCCTCATTTGTACGGATTTTTAAAAAGTTATACAATACAAGGAAATCTATGTTTTTCAAATTGTAGCATTCCACAGAGATCAATGCTCTCTGTGGGATCATGACTCTATCTTAATTAACACCAACCATTTTTATTCTTAGTGTATTTTATTTCATTCTCTTAGGTTATACAAGCATTCTTAGGTTGATTATTCTTTTTTTGTTTGTTTGTCTTATTCTGGTTGACTGCTAAGTTCCAGAGCTCATTCTGTGTACAGCTTTTCTATAAATCTCATTGATTTCAGTGAAACTTCCTCAAGAAAGTTATGTTTAAGGTTTGTACTGCATTAGCACAGAAAGTGTATGGGAAGGGGAAAGGGGACTGGTAGGGGAACAGAGAAGATTAAACTTCATCCCTCCCCCTCAATTATTCACAATGTGGTACTCCAAATGTATTATGTACATCTATTTGAGAACTTGGAAATCCAATAGGAGTGGATAGGAATTAAGTTCAGACTGTCTTTGTAGCATATACCATAGATGATCCAAAATAAAATAATGAATTTTAAAATCTTAACACTATGATAGCTAAATTATATATTTGAAGCCTGAAGAACCAGCATGGCAACCTTTCCAGCCCTGAAAACTGTGTGAGCTGGCGGGGGGGAGGGGGGGAGGCCAAATGCATAAGTGTATCCAGTTGGATGTTCATGTACCTCATCTCTCCTCCTGTTTCTCACAGATTGCTCCATTGTTACATAGATACTACACACACTGTCATAAATGCATTAACAAACTTCCTCCCCTCTTTTATACAGACACACTCAGAGCATGGTTGCTGGAAAGAAAGAGAAACAACAGGGCTGCCCCCTCCCACCAGTGACCTGTTTGCTGATTATTGGCTTTATGCTGCAGGAATGATATGTTACAGCAGGGATAAGATATCAGATAACTTGACCTATTCAGAAATAAATTCAGCTGGCATGTGGGAAAATACAATGTAACTGGCATCCATAGGACAACAGGAGAAATATTTGTCTAGGATATGGGCTGTGTGATGTCATATACAACTGCATTCTAGATTTGTACACTAAAGGCTGACCAGCCTCCCCTAGTCTGGTGACTCCAAATATGTATGATTACAATTCTTATCCCAAAGCAAGAGAGAATCAACTGATTAACAGAAAAGTATCATTTTTCGCACTCTCCCTGTTATTCTGGATGGGGATGGCTGACATTCTCCTTCAACAATTGGAGAATACAGTGTCAGGGAAGGCCACTTCAGTGCAATTCAAAGATTGTGAATTTCTGGGTCAAAAGAATTATTTCTCCAAATTCCACTTTTCCTCATTTGATCTGCCTTGAGACAGCAGATGGATGTCCTTCTCTTGTTTTGTGGTATATGGTCTTTGCATTGTCACACATGAATACAGACCTCTAAATTCACTGGGGATAAAAAGGTCCTGTCTGGCATGCAGAGTCTGTGGTCAAGGCTGAAATGAATATTACATTCGCATTTCCCAGAAAATATTACACACTATCTTCAGGTCTTTGAGCTGCCAAGGCTTTGTATTATTAATTTTAGCTTCACTCCTATGTCAATTAGAAATGTGGTTCAATTCACACTACTTCAGCATCTGCAGAAATGTGGTGGCACGGAGTTTATTTGAAGCACTAGCAACAAGTAAGGGATGAACTCAGCTGCAGGCTATATGCAGATGAATTACGGAATATCAGAAGAGTTGTAAGATGTTCAGGATTTAGGGAAGGAGGAAGAGGAGATTGGGGCGATAGCGTCTATTGAATAGATACATAAAGGGAGAGGGGAAGAAAGCAATATGTGAAAAAACTGACCACAGATTTAACACACATGGAGAACACAAAAGAAGATAAGCAGGAGCAGAAGTGGGGAGGTAATTGGGATGTAGTGCCAGAAAGCTTTACATGGAGAGAATAGGAGCTAGACATGGCCATCTCATGTAGTTCACATCCCTCTTTTAGATTCTTGGCAGAGTTGCTTTTCTGGAGAATAAATTGAAAGAACAGAAGATGCTAGGTGCACTACTGAAACTTACTCATAAAGCTCCTTCAGATGGTGTCACTTTTAGGATATGTCTGGTTTATAAAAATGATTAGGGGCATGCAGAGTGAAAGGTGCTTGGCTATGCAGTTGTATTAATCATGATTGCAAAGAAAAATGTGGAAAATGGATGTTCAGCAATAAGAGGAGGGACAACATTAAGCAGGAAGAAAGGCTGAGGCATAGGTAGGGATCTTCAATATTTTGGGAAGTTTGAAGTGTAATGGGTAGTGCCACAAAACTGCTGTCATTGAGCTAGTAAAAACAAAACAGACATCCCACAGAAAAACTGACCAGTGAGATTAAAGGACAAGAAACTTGCCCAAGATCCTAAATGTAGTCATATATAGCAAAAGTGAGACTGGATCTCACTTGCATTACTCAGGATTACCCCTATTCCAGTTCATACCTGCAGATGGTTTCTTCCTGACCCCACCCCATCCACTTTCACCGTGCAGTTAGCTAATTCTTCCTGCTGCTCCTTGCAGCTATAGCGTTAGGTGACCACTTTTGGGTCCCCGTTGTCCTACTTCCCCCCCACCCCTCTCCAGGAATGTAGACATTGCTCCCTTCATTTGCATGATGCATCTGAGCATGGGGGAGGCTGAAAGCAGTCCAGAGCAAGTACTGGTTTCAACCCACTGCTGGCTTTACTTTCTAAGAAGACTTTTTAGTCCTTATGTGGCCAGGTGCTTACAGAATGAAAAAGCTGGGTGGTTAGAGTTTCACTTGAAGTTTTCCCAGTCACCTGGGAATGAACAAGAGTGCGTTACTGGGAAAGGTGTCACATATGCTTTAATTCCTGCTTGCCTACTGCCCCCCTTTTACGAGTCGAAGATAATTCCACCCCTCTTCCTGTGCATAATGCCAAGAAATGTAGTCAGTGTGTCCTTAGGTCAACCACTGAATGTTTTCTGAAATGACTAGAGCAAGGGCATGCCAAATTATGACAAAGTAGTCCAGGGATAACAGGTTTAAATTATCATTTTGTCTTTACCATAGTGCTTTTCAGGATCCAAAAAAGCAGTTAGCTGTTGGCAAGATTGCTCCTTATTATAGATTAACGAGTCCAGAATAAACATTCCTTTTATGTAATTAAAATACTGCTAAAAAAAAGGAGAGGAAGCAGTTATTAGATAATTGTTGAACCCAAACATCTATTGGATGGTCACAAACAGTAAGCTTTGAAACAACCCCTGACACCCCCCCGCCCCGTATGTTGCTACTTATTCATATGCTGGCACCCAGATCGCTTGCCTATTTTAAGAAGGATGCGTCTACTGCAAATTGTGTGGTGGTCGACCGATGCTGATTTGACCCAGTATGCGGGTATTTGCTGGGCTGACTCCAGGAGGAGACAAACCGAGGCTGTGTGTGTGTGTGTGTGTGTGTGTGTGTGTGTGAGAGAGAGAGAGAGAGAGAGAGAGAGGGAGAGAATGTGTAACAGCCCACTGGGGTTCAAATGTGCGCAGAAGAGAGGGTGGGATTCCTGCCCCACCCCTCCCAGGCTCTCTCCCAAGAAGGCCGCCTTATCGCAGCCACTCTGCTTTCCGTTTAGCTTCCCTTCATTAGGAGGGCACCGCGTGTTTGATGGCTCCCCCGAGCAAAGACAAACGCTCGCTCGCTTCAAGGGAGGGCTGATAAACTCGGCCGGCGGCGGGCTCCTCGGAGCTTCCGAGCGTGGCTGGTCCCCGCCGACTGTCCCGCAGGACCAGAGAGGTTTTCTGCCCCGAACTAATTGGGGGAGGGGGTATGGAATAACCAAGCGCCTTGAGGGTGCCCGACCCAACCCCGCTCCTCCCTTTCTTCGGGCCAGCGTCAGAGGGAGAGTGGAAAAGGGGAGGCCGGGAGACTTCGAGCTCGGCTGGTTCAAAATCAGCGGAAACACCAGAAAAAGATTATAGCTGGCGGCCTTTGTATTTAAAAAATAAAATAAAAAGGCCGGGGATCGAGAGAAAGCGCCAGGCAGCAGCTGCTCCCTGCGGGCCTTCGGAAATGGTGCGCGGTTCCCGGCAGAGGAAGGGGTCTGCGTGCGCAGCGCATCTCCTCCTCGCTGCGGCGGGTTAGGCGCTTCTCCAAGCACCGCCAGGCTTAGCCTGCGGGGCGGAGCTGGCACTGCAGCCGCTGCATGCTCGTCCCTCTTTGCCTCGCCGAGTGGTACGCCCTCTGCCGCCCCCAGCGGTAACTACCAATGTGCTCTTTCACGCACATGGCTGCTCGGAATTGGCTCCTTCCTTTTTTAGAGAGAGCGAGAGCGCTGAGAAGCCTTTAGTCTTGGGATTGCAACAAGAGGATGGAGGCCTCTCTCTCGTGCCAAGATTCCCGGAGTGTAAGAGGAACGAAACTGTTGCTTTCGCAGGCGCTCGTCTTTTCCTTCTAGCCTGTGGTCTAGATCCCGCCCCCTCGCTGTAAAATTCCTTTGATGCTGTCAGGTGCTAGCAGTCTCCCGGAATAGCTCTCTTGTCGTGCGTCCCTGCCTGTGTCGACTGGCAGGTGAGGCCAGGCAGCTAAAATTAACCCCAATTTGGGTTAGAAAGAAGGAACACGTTCTGGCTAGATCGAATCTTCCGTCGTGGAAATATTTGGGGGTGGGTGCAGATTTGAAGTCAGAAGGTGGTTTCTTCATCGGAAGGGGGTGGCAGCTGGAAAAAATATCCCTGGGTTTACCTGCTTAGCTTTTAACCTTCCAGAGAGAATCAGAAACTGACATCATGATAAAGATTGATGGAGATAATATCACTGCTGCCATCTTTCAAGTCCCTAAGGATCTGGCTACAATATCTGTGATGAATTTAACAGGAGCAGGGTTTAAAGGACAGACAGTAAGGCTGCCATGGAGGGAGTCTGTTTAAAAAGGACAAGCAAAGTAAGAGGAGAAGTGCCTGATTGGATATGGAGAAAGTGAATGACTTTCCTCCCCAGCTTTCTTCTCAATTAGTCCACAGATACTAAGGGATACCATCATAGTGTAGAGAGAATAAAGATGCTGGACTCTTTCCCCTGTTTTAATGAGAAGATAAAGGCTTGAGAGTGCAGGGCAAGTATTAATGATACTTGAAAGCCTTATTCTAAGACTATCCAAAATTGAGCCAATCATGCTACCAAGAACTCTCCAAAAAGCATTGTCAGGCAGAGAAAGTACACAGAATATGATTCTGATGCCTCTCTTTGTACTTTGAGCATCGACAAATGTGCATTTAAAATTCAGGTTTCTGATTGGTTCCAAATTTGCAGCCAGTTTCACTAGAATATCCATAAAGAATAGGCATTAATTCACCACCTGGAAGAGCTGTGCTATGTGGTCAGTAAATAGCATAAGCAGAGCAAAATAATCAGATGGTAAATGATTAGGGTGTTTGTTGTTTATTCGTTTAGTTGCTTCCGACTCTTCGTGACTTCATGGACCAGCCCATGCCAGAGCTTCCTGTCGGTCATCAAAACCCCCAGCTCCCCCAGGGACGAGTCCGTCACCTCTAGAATATCATCCATCCACCTTGCCCTTGGTCGGCCCCTCTTCCTTTTGCCCTCCACTCTCCCTAGCATCAGCATCTTCTCATTATGTGACCAAAGTATTTCAGTTTTACCTTTAATATCATTCCCTCAAGTGAGCAGTCTGGCTTGATTTCCTGGAGTATGGACTGGTTTGATCTTCTTGCAGTCCAAGGCACTCTCAGAATTTTCCTCCAATACCACAGTTCAAACGTATCTATCTTCCTTCTCTCAGCCTTCCTTATGGTCCAGCTCTTGCAGCCATATGTTACTACGGGGAACACCATTGCTTTAACTATGCGGACCTTTGTTGTCAGTGTGATGTCTCTGCTCTTGACTATTTTATCGAGATTTGTCATTGCTCTTCTCCCAAGGATTAAGTGTCTTCTGATTTCCTGACTGCAGTCAGCATCTGCAGTAATCTTCGCACCTAGAAATACGAAGTCTTTCACTGCTTCTACATTTTCTCCCTCTATTTGCCAGTTATCAATCAAGCTGGTTGCCATAATCTTGGTTTTTTTGAGGTTTAGCTGCAAGCCAGCGTTTGCACTTTCTTCTTTCACCATCGTAAGGCTCCTCAGTTCCTCTTCGTTTTCAGCCATCAAAGTGGTATCATCTGCATATCTGAGATTGTTAATGTTTCCTCCAGCGATTTTAACTCCAGCCTTGGATTCCTCAAGCCCAGCATGTCGCATGATATGTTCTGCATACAAGTTGAATAGGTAGGGTGAGAGTATACAGCCCTGCCGTACTCCTTTCCCAATCTTAAACCAGTCCGTTGTTCCGTGGTCTGTTCTTACCGTTGCTACTTGGTCGTTATACAGATTCCTCAGGAGGCAGACAAGATGACTTGGTATCCCCATACCACTAAGAACTTGCCACAATTCGTTATGGTCCACACAGTCAAAGGCTTTAGAATAGTCAATAAAACAGAAATAGATGTTTTTCTGAAACTCCCTGGCTTTTTCCATTATCCAGCGGATATTGGCAATTTGGTCCCTAGTTCCTCTGCCTTTTCTAAACCCAGCTTGTGCACCTGGCAATTCTCGCTCCATGAATTGGTGAAGTCTACCTTGCAGGATCTTGAGCATTACCTTACTGGCATGTGAAATGAGTGCCACTGTTCGATAGTTTGAACATTCTTTAGTGTTTCCCTTTTTTGGTATGGGGATATAAGTTGATTTTTTCCAGTCTGATGTCCATTCTTTTGTTTTCCAAATTTGCTGGCATATAGCATGCATTACCTTGACAGCATCATCTCGCAAGATTTTGAACAGTTCAGCTGGGATGCCATCGTCTCCTGCTGCCTTGTTATTAGCAATGCTTCTTAAGGCCCATTCAACCTCACTCTTCAGGATGTCTGGCTTGAGCTCACTGACCACACCATCAAAGCTATCCCCGATATTGTTATCCTTCCTATGCAGGGCTTCTGTATATTCTTGCCATCTTTTCTTGATCTCTTCTTCTTCTGTTAGGTCCTTGCCATCTTTGTTTTTGATCATACCCATTTTGGCCTGGAATTTGCCTCCGGTGTTTCTAATTTTCTGGAAGAGGTCTCTTGTCCTTCCTATTCTATTGTCTTCTTCCACTTCTGCGCATTGCTTGTTTAAAAATAATTCCTTGTCTCTTCTGGCTAACCTCTGGAATTTTGCATTTAATTGGGCATATCTCCCCCTATCGCTGTTGCCTTTTGCTTTCCTTCTTTCTTGGGCTACTTCTAGTGTCTCAGCAGACAGCCATTTTGCCTTCTTGGTTTTCTCTTTCTTTGGGATGTATTTTGTTGCCGCCTCCTGAACAATGTTGCGAACTTCTGTCCAGAGTTCTTCCGGGACCCTATCTACTAAGTCCAGTCCCTTAAATCGATTCTTCACCTCCACTGCATATTGCTTAGGAATATTAGTGAGCTCATATCTAGCTGATCTGTGGGTCTTCCCTAATCTCTTTAGTCTGATCCTAAATTGTGCAAGAAGAAGTTCGTGATCTGAACTACAGTCAGCTCCACGTCTTGTTTTTACCGACTGTATAGATGTCCGCCACCTTTGGCTGCAAAGGATGTAGTCAATCTGATTTCGGTGTTGTCCGTCCGGTGAAGTCCATGTATAAATCCAGGTTCCAGTGGTGTGTTGATCCTTAGAACATCGGATTCGCCGTTCACCACCAGCACCATTGGCCGCTAGCTGTCCTTTTGGCTTTGAGCTAGCTGTGTCATCACGTCTGGGGCTAGTTGAGCTCATCCTCTGTTCCTCCCCAGTAGCATTTTGACCATCTTCCGACCTGGGGGTCTCATCTTCCGATGGTATACCGACATATCTCTGGTTGTACTGATCCATTTAGTTTTCACGGCAAGAATACTGGGGTGGGTTGCCATTACCTTCCCCAGGGATCGCATTTAGTCTGACCTCTGTGTCATGACCTTCCCGTCTTGGGTGGCCCTTCACGGTTTAGCTCATGGAATCACTGAGGTGCTCAAGCTCCAGCACCATGATTAGGGTGGGACATTAAAATCTTGCATCCAGAGTGTTCCATCTGTGGTTCTGTGTGTATAAGGTACATGTGAGGAAAAGAAGGAATTTTGAAAAGATACTGGAAAGGGAAGCAGACACTTTCTCCCATTCTCTCACTCAGATTCATAGTCTCCCAAGGTTGTTTTGGCTAATAATAATGACGATGCACAATCATATGTAGTTTGAGCAAAATACAGTCCTGACTTTGAAGGTGTATTTGTTTATTTATTCACTCATTCATTTGATTTGAATCCCTTTAAAAAGTTCAGTTTCCTCTGTCATACCCAGAAATTGCTTTACAAAGTCCATCAATTTCAAAAGCAGCTAAATAAGTCATAAGGAGTTAAGAATACATAAGCATGAGGACGTTTTGGTGTCTAATGCAGTTCTTCGGATTTCCATAACAGCGGGTACCTGCTTCTGTCCCATCATATGTGCAGTGCTTACTGTGCATTTTTTCACCTTGTATTCCTGGCAGAAACATGCTGTGATTGACCCTGGCACCCTAATTTATGATACCACTCCATACATTATAAGCTAGTTTAGCTACATTTGCTGTAGACTATAAGTTACATTTTAACATGTACCCATTTATTTTCCTAATATGTAAAACATCACTGAAGATGTGGACGGAAGAACCTATAAGCTATTTGGTGTTACTTTCTTTCTCCAAAGAAGTCACTGTGTTCCGAGAGTAGAAGTTTAAGGTGTAAGAGCTAAAAAGCAAGGCTAGTTCTGTTTGCATCTGGGATGTTCATGTTTGTGCTCTACTCTGGGAAGAAGTCGGTCTGCTGATCTGGGTTAAGATGGAATGCTTTAAATTATACCATTATATATGATTTCCCTCTTTTTTTCCCCAAGAAGTTCAGAATAAGTGCACATTACTTCTTTCCATGCAAGATTTCTTAAAAGTGATAGTGAACCCCAACATCCATTGAGTTCTTGCTTTGGAAAGATTTGGACCAAAGTATCTCCCACCCCCCACCCCCCAATTTAGCATAGTTTGCCACAGTGGTACTGGGCTTAGAAATGAAGAATCTTAGAAGTGCAAAAGGGGGGGGGGCAAGGAATCAAATGAACAAATCTAGGTATTGCTCATATCAGTCCAGAACTGGATGATTGATGATGATGATGATGATGATGGTATTTTTATTCCACTTTTTAAATACATTTTCATTGACTCAAGGCAGTGAACATATCTAATACTCCTGCTTCCTATTTTCCATACCACAACAATCCTGTGAGGTGAGTTGGGCTGAGAGAGACTGACTGGTCCAAACTCACCCAGCCGGCTTTCATGCCTAAGGCAGGCCTAGAACTCACCTTCTCCTGGTTTCTAGGCCAGGAGCTTCACCACTACACCAGACTGGCCCCAGTAGTATTGAATATGGAGACAGAACCAGATCCAGCTCATTAAGTTATTTTGGACAGATGCAGACATCACCTCTTCTAACAAGATAAGGGCATGATGTAAGTTCTTTAATCTTGACTTTCAGCCAAATTAATCAACAGCTGATCCTCCAGTCTAGAGTGATAAGGTTCTGGAGAGTCTATCCACAGGCAAAAAGCCAAGTAGGTGCCTTTCCTGCTAGGAAATAAGAAAGCTGTATGATTTCCTGTAAGAGTTGGCTCACTATTTCTTCCTCGGACATAGCTCCAAATTAGATTAACTTTGACCTACCCACACTGACTTCGTTTGCCCATTTTTTTCTCTAGGGGAGGGAAGAAAAATGACCCATCTTTTTCTGTCACCTAATCTATGTGTCTTTGAGATACCCTGACTCTTAGTGAAACATGTCACTTGAACATTACGGGCTCTTACTAGCCTTTTGCCAGCCATGAAGAAACATTTCCTGGGGGCATGAATAGAAATTTTGGGGTCAGGAATTACAAAGTGGAAAGGGATCCTGTAGTGTCATCTTGTGCACCTCTATAATATGTAGAAGGCATGCTCCACAGGGAAAAAAAATAACACAGGTAGGCCTTGGTTGACAATGGCAACAGGACTGCCAGAATTTCCATTGCTAAGCAATGCAGTCGTAAAGTGTGACACCCCGTGACCACACTGCTTAGCAACGGAAGCCCAGCAGTCCCAGTTGCTGTCATTAAGTGAATCACCACTGGTCATTAAATGAGGACTTCATGTGGTCGCCATTTGCAACCTCCTGCAGACTTCCCCATTGACTTTGCTTGTAGGGAGCCAGCAAAGAAGGTTGCAAATGGCAATCATATGACCATGGGGATGCTACTACTGACATAAGTACAAGAATTAGTTGTAACTACCACTCATTCAGCTCTGTCTTAAATTCGGACAGTTGCTGAACAAGTGGTCGTTAAACAAGGACCACCTGTATGTAAAATGTTTTTCATACTTTAAATATATTGCTAGTTTAAAGAAGGTGAAGGAGTCTCTGTATGGTATAGTTTCCCTTAATTTTATACTCTCCACACACTTTGGATTACAACTGTCACTGGCATAGACAATAATTTTGGATAATTGGAGTTATAGTCCAAAACATCAGGAGGGCAGAAGGTTGGGGAAGTTCCTCCCAGATTTCCTGCCTTCCTAAGTCATCAAACTTCATAGGAATTAAAGCAACTTATATAGTCTGCTGTCTAGACTGCTAATGTCTTTTGCATGAGCTCCAACTTAAGTTGCAGTGGCTCTTCATAAAACCGACCCCCAATTCACCAATTCAAAAAAGCATGAAAGTTTTTTTTTCCAGACTATACACACTACTATAAATTAAAATAAATAAATAAATACAAAGTTTTGATGGGGAAATTTATTTGATCAAATTGTCACATTGATGTGGATTTGTAAAATGAAGATGTGCAGTACTTTAATTTGTCAGACTGAAACATCCATGCAGCTTTGCTGCAGCTGGTTCTCCTGCCCTTCAGGGATCTCCTGCCCATGCATAAAAGCCACTTGCTTCAAAAGAAAGTAGGTAGTTGAGGTGGATCGGCCCTACTTCTGATGCTCACTTTGAACACCAAGGCAGGTTGCATCACTGCCAGAACTTAAAGTGAAACAATAAGGTAGGTGATGCCTGCTTTGCACAGACCTACAGAGTATATTCTCATCTCATTCAGTTCATCTTTGTCCTGATTTATCTTATTCCTGTTCTTTCCTTTCTCTGCCTTCCTGAAAATCCAAATCTCTGATTAACTTATTTGGGCCGCAGTAAGGAGGATGGACCCAGGTGAGATTGCCACTCACAGGGTAGAATAAAAAGGATATATAGGAGGGAGAGGTGACCTTGCATGAAGTTAATCAAGTCTGGGTAGAAATGGCCAATTGTATAACAGCAGATAAAGCAGGTCTTATCTAAGTCCAATGATGAGGTGATGGAACAGACATGGGAATGTTCATGCTCTTTTAGATATTCTATCTTTTTTTTCTTTTCCCTTTTTTACAGATTTTTTTTTTTTGCCTGTTATAAATATTTACATGGCCAAAATACTGCAGCATTAAACAGTAATGATTCTGTTGCAAGAACTGCATGTTTCAAAACCTGAAAATGTTCACTAATGCTAATGGTAATAAATATTTATACATGCAAAGGAGTTTAATTACCCCAAATGCCATTCCACTATGATAGATGGATTTTTTTAAGAGGAATTGGTTCCATCCATATGTGGAAGCAATGCCCTCCCCCTACCTTTGGAAGTTCAATCCAGCTCACAGTTAACAGATATATTTCTAATTGAAGTTGGTTGAAACTTAAAGAAAATGTAGTACTTATATTGGCAGCAAGGATGAAGTTTCATGAGTGCTGTTCCTATGCCATCAAGCATCTTGAGTCAGAAATTGTCGAGGTTTCATTAGCAGCTGTAGATTTCCAGGGCGGGAATGCAGAATATTTACAAACAAGTATGGGAAAAGAAAGGCCAATTTGCTATTACATATTGTGAAACACAGGCAGAGAAGATGCAGATTTTGAAGCCAGGAAGATATAAATTCAGGAATCAGCCTTATACCAGCTATTTGTAATGGTTACTACTCTTGAGTTACAATAAAGATTTAGTCCTAGCCATGTCATACAGTACTGATTTTCTTGGAAGCTTCAGCCAAATTTATACCTTCCTTGGGGAAGCCTCTCAGAATGCATGTTATGCCTTATGGGCTGAATTGATCTGCCCTTATTTGGATTTTATTGTATTTTATATTGTATTTTATATTTATTGGAATATTAGTATTATTTATAATTTTATTGAATTTTAAATTATTTTTACTGTGAACCGCCCAGGGTCCCTCATGTGGGGGAGATGGGCGGTGATAAAAATCTGATAAATAAATAAATGTTAGAAAATGATTCCATATCTTTCATAGTCCAACCAGTACTCAGCAGCCTCTAGTTTGCAGAGTATGTAAAACTAATCATTGGAACTGGAGACAAAGTTTGCTCTGAGGCTCAAAGCAAAATTGCAAGGAAGTCTGGTCTTCTGTATCAACGCATCTCCCTTGTCTTCTTAAAATATGAGAAGGAAATTGTAAGCATGTATTACAAAGATCTGGACTGAAAAAATGACAATTAAAAAATCCCTGTGTTGAGGCTAGCACCAAGGAAGAAGCGGAGAGACCAGACATGGACAACTATTTGGAAGCAGTGTTCTTGATGCCTTATGACTGAATAGTGTAGGTCTTTGCTTTAATGTTGGCGTTGTACTGGGATGATATGCGGATGATTTGCATATGAATGTGAATGACCTGAAAGGGACCGACTAATTTTTGCTCCAGGATATTGGGGCACATGAATGAATCAAGGGACAGATCTCCTTATAAAATTAACTGATTCATCCAATAATTTTACATTTTTATCTTACTTTACTGTCAAAAGCACACTTTTGTAAGGTGGCTTACAAAATAGAAATCTAAACCACAAAATAAGTTAAAATACAACCATAACCATAACAATACATAAATAGATAGCAAAACCTCTCAGCAAGCCATGTATAAAACACATTCATGCACTCTAACTAAAGAATGTACACTGCAATAGATAAACTTAAGAGACTGATAATAGACTGTAAGGAAATCAAATAAAACTCCCTTAGAAGGTTGAGCAGTCCAATGGAAAGAGCCTTCTTATTCACTCTCACTGACTCTAGTTCCATTGGTATTGAGATATTGTAGAGAGCCCCAGAAAACCACCTCAGATTTCAAGAAGTTCAGATATGAATATATACTGGTCTTATGTCATGTCAAGTTTTAAAAGTGTAGTTGGCACCTTGAGCCCAGACCTGAATTTGTCATTATATGAGCTATCTCACTGATTCCAGACTAAATGTAGTCACAGTCTTTGAAACTATTGATGTTTCCAGATTGTCTTCAATTGTAGCCTTATTTTGAGTGCATTAAGTAAAGGTAAAGGTTTCCCTTGACGTAAAGTCCAATCATGTCCGACTCTAGGGGGCGGTGCTCATCTCCGTTTCTAAGCCTTGGAGCCGGCGTTGTCATAGACACTTCCGGGTCATGTGGCCAGCATGACGACTCGGAACACCGTTTGAGTGCATTACAATGGTCCAATATAGGAGTGACTGCAGCATGAATAGTCAGAACTAAATTGATCTTCCAGAAAAAAGATTCCTTAGCAAATTAATTAGAGATAGACTTGGTAGGAGTTACACTTGTGTCATGAGTACGGATGGTGAGCAGGAGGAGGCCCCTATCCAGGGGGGAAAACACATGCGTAGTTTAGAGACTTTGAGCTGTCCTTCAGAGAAACCCAGAACAGACCTGCCTTGAGTTTTGGGGTTTATCTGTCTGGGTTTTCCCACGCTTCTTCAGTTTGGTAGGATATTCTGTCTACAATAGCAGTTAAATTAAACACTAGAGACTTTCTCCTCGTCTCGGCATGGTCTTAGCTTAGCCAGGACAACTTGTCTACCACTGTAACTTTTAAATGTAGAAGCACAAATTGATTCAAGAAGAACCCTAAGCTGCAAGCTTTTTGCTTCTAGAATAATGCAAATTCATTTAAAGCAGAATGAAGTATCTCTTCCAAGATTATCAGTCCCACCATCCAATCATAGCCAACACATATTTTCATGTTATTTCTGTACAATTCTGTCCAGCCTTTACAAGGCATTCATATTTTTCTTCATCTTGTGGTATTACCCTGCATCTCCTGGTAATAAAAAAAGTCTGAAAATATATAAACATAATAAAATTAATAAACATAAATAACCATAAATCAAAATTGTTACCACATGGTGATAGTGTTGGGATATCCATGTGCAGGTGGCCACCTTTTCTTATTCTACTGTATCATTGGTGCAATAATTCCTGCTGTCAACTACTCCAGTCTCCCTTTCAACAGATCTGTCTGCAGTGATCCCTTTGGCCTGCAGAAAACTTGTTGCTTGATAGGTCTGACTTACTGTGGATATACAACACTCACTCTCAGTTCTTGATGTTAGAAAGCATGAATTGATTGTATTCAGTGTTAAAATTTTCCCAGCAGCGCACAACCTGGTTAAGATGCATGATCTCCTTTCCCTTGATGTTATTGCCATGGTTCCCTACAGTGCATGTAATTTCACATTACTTCATCACATGTCTGTCTGGGTGGGACTAATGCCTTTCTAATGGGGAGCATGAACAATATAAAATTAATCCCCTACTAGAGAATCTTTAGACAATGATTAGAATAAGGATGAAACATTGAAAATAGAGCAGCCTTGATTCAGAGCATTGTTGAGGATACAAACTTAATCTTACATCATTAGGAATTTGGGAATAGACTGGAGCATGAGTCCTATGAAACTGTTGGATGATGCAGTATCATATGCAAAGTGAACCTGCCATGCCTTATGAACCATGGTCATTCAGGTCATGTGAGACAAGCAAACTACAGAAGGGAGATGTCTGTTTTCTCTTGACACTTCTTGGCATCAAACAGTAGCCATTATTTGAGCCAAATCCGACCAGACTGTTAGCCTAAGATGCTTGTTACCCAAGTAGAAAAATGGACAGAAGAGGTGGTAAAGAAACACAAGTAAGATAGACAGGAAATTTGGCTGTAATAAAACATGCATTATTTTGTCTCCTAAGGTAGTCTCTCCTAGCATAAGCAAAGATACATAGCTAATCAGACATTTGAATGAGTGCTTCCTTTTCCCCAGCCATGTTAAAAAGCATCTTCTCAATCTGTGCAGCTGTATACCAGCAATAGTTAATTTCCTAAAAAAGGGGGAAAAAGATGCTGGGCTTAGCCTGTCTGAAAACCAGGTCCTTTATTCAGAAGCCCTGCTTTCTAATCCACCAAGTATAAGACCTGTCTGTAGCTGCTGATTAATGAGGGAAACACATTGGGCATTTGGTCAGAGATATTTTCAGTGTTATTATTATTGGATCGATCATGGCATTAAAAACAGGTTTGGGGCTCAGGCTTGGTTCCAAATATCAGCCTATCCTGGATTAGGTTATCCTTGCCTAGGAATCGGGAAGTATCTAAGACTCTGATTGTTCTTCTCCACTTCACAGCTCCCCCCTCTTCCCTGTCTCTGTCACCATAAAGGCATATAAATAATTGAAACCCTTGGAAGCAGAACGGAAAAGTGATTTTGAATGCTGCCAAGGTGTGAGAGCTGGTCCAAGACAGCTGGCAGTTTCTGGCTCTTCCTATTGCCCAGAAACCATTTAGAGAGCTGTCCAGCAGGGCAAGGATTTCACTCAAAACTTTGCCCTAAAGGGATAGCGACACAAGTTGTATTTGAAGCAGTTGAAGTGTTGTCGTCTGCTTTTCTACCTCCCTCCTCTTGTCGTCTGCTTTTCTACCTCCCTCCTCTTGTCGTCTGCTTTTCTACCTCCCTCCTCTCGTGGTGAAATATGCAGACTATTTGGAAGCTGTGTTAAATGTTTAATGAGACCCCTGACTGAGCAAAGCTGGAGGAACCACAATCAGAGGACTAGTTTCTTCCTCATAGGTCACTGGTTTTACACATAGCTCACTCTGTGGTGCTACCCAAAAGCCCTTCCCTCGTGGGAATGATCATATGCAGAAAAAAGGGCATTAATATTTATAAAGCAAGCAAGCTGTATAACTGCTCTCAGGACTACAATGAAACTTTGACAATAATAATAAGGAGCCCTGCGATCTCTGCAGCTATTGCTTGCCTTTGGTTCTGAGGAAGCAGAGCTCATAGACAACTGGGGAAGTGATAGCCAGCCCACAGTCCACAGTGACTGATGCAGAAGACAGGTAGAGTTTCATATGTGCAGTCAGAGACAAAAAGGCGAATACACAGATCTGTAGCATTGGGGAAGTATAAGAATCAGATGGGAGGTATTTCTCTAGCCACCTGACTCAGTGAAGATAGTTAAGGGCAGCCTGTAAGATGAGACCAGAGCAGAGCTCTCCTGCTGGGTGCTATTCTTGAAGGGATGAATGGGCACTGGAAAATAAGCGATTGGTATGGTGGGCTCACTTAATCTCTGAGTCCAGATTTTAGGAGCTCAAACTCTAAAGGTGCTACAGTACATTTTTAGTCTCAGGTTCAGAACCAGCAGTCAAAATGACGACCACTGATATTTAAATGCTGTTTATCCAAATTATGGCTGCTGCTCAAGGCCAGGATGATGACAGTCCTGTCTTTGTAGTCCTACTCACTTCCAGTGCCACACATTTTACTGTTTTTGTTTTGCAATTTTGCCTTTAATAGCAGCATACTCTTGGGTGCTTTTAGACAGAAATGCAGCACAAAAATATAGCATAATATTGGGTGTTGTTGCTTGATGTATCAAGAAAGTGGCCTCAAGAGAGGGGTTTCTTTCTTCTAGCCATTCTAAGACACAACAGTGTTCCAAGAATACTCCTTTAGAAATTCTAAGAGTCCATTTCCTCAGGGATCCAGGACAAGCAAAGTTACCAGCCAAACTGCATACATTTGAGAATATTCCTTATGGAGGACAAAATATATTTTGTTTCCCCTGACTCCCATGAATACTGTACTCTAATGTACTAGACTAAATTCAGTCTGGGTGGGATCATGGTCCCCTGGTGTTGCTCTGCTCTTGTTTGAGAAAGAGAACCAAGTGCTTGTTCAGTATTTTAACTGTTGCATCCTGCAAACCTTTTAAGACCCTTCATTCTATAACTCTGAGTAGAATTCCATGCTGAAACTATGAAAGGCCTCATTGCAATAAAATTCTGCTGGGATTTAAAATTAGTCCCAGAGTCTTCCCCATCTTCACGTTGACATTAGGTAAGCTATAAGCACAATTGTTTGTTACAGGTAGGTCTGAGTCCTGGCAAACTTGATAATCAACATGAAAGAGAGAGAGAAAGATGCGTGACCATGTAGATCCAGTGGGAAGTGGGAAGTAAAACCCAGAAATCATGAGAGGAAGATTATTATTTAAGCTAATGGCCACCACTTGGGAGAAGTTTAGAATGTAAAGCCAAGTTTGGCCAACCATATAGGCATCCCAAGCAATTAAAGAGGATAGCATTATTTTTAGGAGTGGAACCAATGAAGCATATACAATATGACAGGTGCAACTGTGGGATCAGCAAGTTGTGTATCATCCAGCAGCACAATTTTTGAAAATTATTTTAAATAACTGTTTTTTCAGACCAAAATGGGGATTGTCTGATTTGTGTTCAAAGCAGTGATATATTAATTTGTATGTAAGAAACTTTGCCAATGCCATTCAAATTATACATATTTTAATTTGGAATATATTTCTCAGAACTGTCTACAGCAAATCTTCTTTTCATTCCTAATTTTGAAATTGTACTTTGGCACCAACACTTTACATGACATTATAAAATGACAGTGAATTAGGCAGTGTTAAGCTTGGGTGGTTAAA